>NC_133330.1:303881008-304208508 GCF_042186555.1 Aquarana catesbeiana | reverse complement strand
ACTCACCAGTTTCCTTCTAAAACTGAGATTTTTGTGTGCTAGTTTGCCTTTCTGCCTAGAACAACTTTTCTGGAATTGGCTGAATTCTCTCTGGTTATTTATCTATTCTACACTATGGAGGATTCATTGTGTGGCACCATCATTTGGCTTTGTAACGGCCCCAGCATTTGGACTGAACTGGGAATTCTGGATATAATCTCAGACAGTAAACAGATTTAGATTCTTTCATTCATCAACATTTTGCTTTTTTAAAGCAATGCAGAATATGCAGAAATACATACACATTTCCACATGTTAAGTCTCTAAAACACTGATCTGTCAGAAATCCAGTAAGCTCTTAACTTAACCTATACTGGGCTGCCAATGCTGCCACTACTGAACTAATCCACCAGTGTTGTCAGCTCGGCCAGAATTCTACCCTGTTGGATTACATAACACCTCACCACCTCCATTGTATAAGGGGGGGGGGGCGTTTTGTAGTTCAGAAAGTAGTATTGGCTACATGTGTGTCTGGAAGTTCCTTTTAGAAGGATCCAAACCTTGAAGCGGAGATTCACCCTTCTAAACAGCAATGTCTGATTTAATGGCTAGTATCTTTAGTTTAAATATGTTTTAGATATTTTTATTTATTTTCTTTTTAAAATACCTTTTTTAATTTAAAATTCACACTGCTCCCAGGCCAGTCAGCCACAGCGATTGACGCCATCAAGGATGTCGCATTGACTCCGGGGATATTGGTGTCATCAATCCCAGGAGTCAACAGGCATCCCCTGCTTCTGCCATTGCGTTCTTTCAAAACCAGAAAGGACGAGATTACAGGTAGAGTTAAAGAGAGGAGTTTCGCCTGGGGAAAAAATAAAAAACAAAGTCAGCAGCTACAAATACTGTAGGTGCTGACTTTTAATATATGGACACTTACCTGTCCAGGGAGCCCGTGATGTCGGTACCCCAGCCGATTTTCGGATCGGCTGTCGGGTACTGCTGTCGCCATCTCCACTTAGGGAAACCGGTAGTGAAGCCTTTCAGCTTCACAGCTGGTTCCCTACTGTGCATGCGCGAAGAGCGCTGCGCTTTCTAATTGGCCCTGTGGTGGAGGGGGCCGAACTTCCTAGGGACGGCGCTGTCTCCCAGAAGTGGGGACGGGGACCTGTCAAAAACAGTTGCCCGATCCCCCCTCCCCCCTGAAAGGTGCCAAATGTGGCACCGGAGGGGGGGGAGGAGGCAAATAAGCTGAGGTCTCACTTTTGGGTGGAACTTCGCTTTAAGCTGGGTACACACTATTTTTTTTTTTCATTCAACCCGGAAAAAAAAAAAAAAAAAAAAAAACTGTCCTGTAGCTCCAGTTGGAGCCACTGTACTAATCATGCGAGGTAAGTTCAGCGATTTCCCCTGCTGAGCTGTTGTGTTCTGACAGGGGAATGACCCCCCCCGTGAGAACACTCCGATCAGCACTCTCTGCCATTGGCTAAAAGTGTTGATCGGGAATCGGTCGGCTGCTGGTTTTCCAGCATGCACATCCGACAGAAGCCGGCCAACAGCTTCTTTGAGTCACTTTCTGTCTACAACCACTTGCTCCAGCATAGTTGCAGATCATTGCTCTGGACCGCCTTCCTGCTAAAACAGAAAATCATGCCTACATAATGTCAGCACAACCATTTGTAGACTTCACCAGGGGCTCATGTGACAGAAAACATAGGAGTACAGCTTAGAGACTGTTGTCACTTCAAAATATAAAATGCCTGTACAAGGTCCTTCCTTACAAAATCACCAGGCATTATATAAATAAGGCTGCAGATACAAGAAAAAAAAAAAAAAAAAGATTGAAAACAACTTTTGAGTTTCAGGAAATACTTTACAGCTTATATGAGATTTGGGCGATTAGGTGTTCAATCTACTTTAGTGGCGCACTTAAAGATTACAGGACAGTTGAAAAGTTCAAGGCAGACACCCATACATGAGATCTATTGACAGGGTCCAGATTATCAATGGACTGTATCACCTGAGGTGTATACCACCAAGTCCTCCGACACCCTCATGACTGTTTAGCAGACAACACTCTACTCAGCAGCTGCATTGTCACTCCAAGCCTTGCACATCTCAGTTATATTGCTAGAAGAAAAGCCTGTGTGTGTGTGTGTGTGTTGGGGCCAGCAGCTGCCAAGAAATAAAATTACAAACAGGAAGTCAATCTATCAAAGGCCTCTATTTCGTTAGCTGGAGGTACGATTGCCAAGCTAGAACGGCTAATCCCCAAAAGCATGACAGAAATACCATCTGTGTTTGCTCTAAAACAAAGGAAAGCTTGTTACTGAAAGTCAATGTGGTCTCTGGAGCAAATTGTGAGCCATCACCACAAAAGAGAGACTTCGCAGGAAGAATTCTCCTCCTCAGAATGTAACTTTCAATACAGGCAGGAACAAATGCACAATCGAAACCTGAAAAGTTGGCTTAATTGCTGCTCCTGGAAGGGAGTGTTTTATGCCTTGTGTTCCAATGCAGTGACACCACCGACACGCGTATAATAACGAACACAGGGACTCCGACAGGAGAAGGTAAACATGCTGGGAAACGCAATAGAACAGAAGCTAGGGAGTCTTTTGTGTTCTTTTGGTCTTCACTTTGTGAATGATCATGGAAGAAGTCTGGCTAACTAAAAGGATGGGAACCTTACGAAAAAGAAGCCAACAAAAATGAATGGAGAAGGAAGTGAAGAAATAATTTGATGAAAAGGAATGATACTGTCAAACTTTAATGAATGCCTATCATGAAGTTAAAAAAAAAAAAAAAAAAAAAAAAAAAAGACTCTAGTGCCGCGTACACACGATCGGACTTTACGGCAGACTTTGCCTGGCGGACGGAATTTCGTCGGACAATTCGATCGTGTGTAGGCTCCAGCGGACTTTGTTTTCTCAAAAGTTGGACGGACTTAGATTTGAAACATGTTTCACATCTATCCGACAGACTCGAGTCCAGTCGAAAAGTCCGCCGTCTGTATGCTAGTTCGACTGACAAAAAGCCACGCTAGGGCAGCTTTCGGCTACAGGCTATGAACTTCCTTGTTTTAGTCCGGTCGTACCTCATCACGTACGAATTCGACGGACTTTGGTTGATCGTGTGTAGGCAAGTCCATTGATTCAGAAAGTCCATCGAAAAGTCCGCCGGGCAAAGTCTGCCGTGTGTACGCGGCATAGGTCTACAGCTTCCTCATGGTTTTTTTTTTTTTTTAATTTATTATAGAAAAAAAAGGCAGCTAGATTCTGCAAGTACTTACCTATCTCCTGACGTAGAATGTCTTGAAATTTTGCAAGATGACACCTTCACTCCTACTTTTTCATGAATCTGTGTGAAGCAGAGGAACTAACAGGGTGCTCAGGCAAAGACAGCCATTCAGCAATTCTGTCCTACAAAGAGCTGCAATAAAGGAGAATGGAGGGTGGCTGGATTACAGGAAACTATGATCCAGCAGCGGGGAGAATTACCCCATCCTTTGCAAATGGGGGTATCCTTTGGCTTTTTTTTTTTTTTAATCAGCCCACTGGCTGATCCAAAGAGAAACAAAAAAAATCCATCTATGGCCAACCCTTAGGCTAGGTGCACACCTATGCTTTTACAGGCATTTGACTTTTATTTCAGCTTGAAGAAGTTTGTGCTTTTTTGCGCAAGTTTTTTTGAACTTGTTCAAGCTTCTTAAAGCTCCTTTGAGCTTTTTTTTTTTCACAAACCCTCCTAGATTGTTTTGTTTATACAGTGGTTAAGAAAATACTAACGCAGAAACAAAAATTTTTGCTAATTTTCGAGCTTCTTTGAGCTCTTTGGGGCACTAGCTCCTCTTAAAGACCCGAGTTTGGTGGTGGGGGTTCTGCCTGTAGGAGTATATGTCTGAAAACGCCTGAAAAAGCCATAGTGTACATGGACACATTGGCTAACATGGAGGGGAGTTTCCAGGCAGAAAAAAATAAGCGCTCAAAAGCCTGTAGGAGATGCTTATTTGAGCTCCTTTAATGTGAAACCTGCATATGGACATAGAAAAAGTTCATTTTAAGCTGATGCAGCAGGATATATTCACCCTTGTTTTAATGCCCACTTTCAAGCAAACCCATTAACAATTTACTAGTGATACCCTGAAATTTCAGCCGCTGAAAATTTTTGGCCGAAAAGAAGGCTATTGGCGTTTTGCCGATAGAAAATAAAGGTGCCGATAATAGCGCCGAAAACGCACAAGATTTTGCCGTGATTTGCAGCTTATGGTGTGTTTTTCATAGGTCATGTGACTCAAAAACGCAACACAGGTGCGTTCTTGCTGCGTTTTCAATGCATTTCAAAGGGGAGGTGCATTTTTTTGAAGACATACATAGAATTTAAAGGGATAAATTTTCTTGCGCTAAAAAATGTGCCGATAATGGCCGACAATTAATTCATATTCATTTAAATTCATGATATTAATTTAAAAAAGTTGAATACAATAAAATAATATATACAAATATATACATTTTTTTAAAAACCATCAATTTCGGTTTCGGCCAAGTGCATCCTGAATTTTCGGTTTGGGCACCACTTCAATTTACCGATCGGGATTGAAGCTCTGTAGGAGGTCTGCCAACAACAGGTTCTTAGGTTGATCCTTATTGTGACATCGTCATGCTTTTTCAGTTTTACGGAGCCCGAGAAGACCCCACCACTAGTCAGCCAGTGGAAAGTGTCCTTGTCACCCAGGCAGAGATGTGGGAACCTAAAGAAGGACCCTCTCTCATTCTGCAGCCTGGAAAAGGGAAGACATTGGATCCAGCAGGTCACATGATCACAGATTCAGGTCTTGGAGTCTGTGTGGACTGGCTTTGGACTTACGTCAGTGGCATTAGCTTCACATCAATTCAAAATAAAAAATCCTGATATCATTGAGATTTCCTTGAGAGGTACATTTGACCTCTTTCTAACCTACATTTGACCTGCTTCAAACAGGTTTTGCATTACCATAGACTTGTAATGGAATGGAAACCCAAATATAAGCTCTTCAATACAAGCCCCCTACACCTACCAATTAGTTAAAGGGGGTGGGAAGGTTCTCTTGCCTATATTTTAGACACTGCGAGTCTTCAGCTGCTAAGCCCCAGGTGATGCTACTTGTGGCCTCATGTTGTTGGTACAGAGTACACAGTACAAAAGCGCCAAATAAAGTGGTAATTACTTTCCTAGATGAACAATATAGTGTCATTCTTCCTCTTCTCAATTCCTCCTCCAGTGACTTTTACCATGCTAATCCCTCCACAAAGGAATATTGTAGGAATTGGGAGATGCCCTTTGCCCTCAACTAATCCTCCAGCAAGCTAGCTGCTAAATTAGCTCTGTTCCAGGTCCCAGTTATTCTCTCTAGCGTTAAGCTGCTCGGACCCTCGCTGCCAGGCTGCCGCATTCTCCTCCACGCAGAACAGATTTAGACAGCAAGCAAAAAGCGCCATCCACTTCATTAATTCCTCATTTTTCAGAGCCAGTGAACTGTTAAGTGTATGACATGCTTTACTTGGAATCAAATTCACATTTACGAGGGCAGACATGATGCAACGGGACAACTATGAGCACCATAACCAGAAGAGGACCTGTTTATTCATTCGCACACCAAGAGTAGGAAGAATTACACTTGTAAAACTGATATACATCAACCACCTAATCTTGGATTGCTGTAGTTTGGCAAGTGAATTCACAGCTGACATATAAAAACACACTCAATGTTTAATGATCGTCAGAAAAAAAATAAATAAATATAAATATATATATATATATATATATATATATATATATATATATATATATATATATATATATTTTGCTACAGTGCTAATGTCAGAACGTTAGCACTGCTCTCTAAAGTATTGAGCACCATCCACTGCAGGAAGAATAGGATCCTGGGACATCATGTGACCGGTCAGAAGACCGTCCCAAAAGAAAAAAAAAGTTATAGAAGTAGATGGTCAATAAACTAGCAAGGGACAAGTGTAATAATATTAGCCACCAAAATAGCTGAAAACGTCTTTTTTATTTTTACTTTCATGCAGCATTGTATATTCAGTGCCACTATTTAGTTCCATAGCTTTCTTTATGAACACATACCGCTGCCCGACACTGTCCATTCTCTTTTTTGAACTACCTGTCCCATAATTATGTGCCCACTTGTGTCCAAGCCAACAAAGGAGTCTCCAACAAAAGTCTCAGGGACACTTGTGAGTAATCTTAAGCAGACCATAGATGATTCGATTTTCTTTCCCTCCACCAATCAATGGATTGATTTGGGTACAACTAGCCTGCCCATAGATGGATCGAATCCTGGCCGGTCCCTGCTGAAATTCGATTCATCTTTGGCCGGCTTTAGCTGACTTCCTAGTTACACCCCCTACATTGATCACTACAAAGACAAGGGGTTGATGTGAGGTGGTTTTTTTTGGGGGGGGGGGGGGGGGGGTGTTCTAGCAAAGCCCAGCATGTGACCAATGGCTGCAAGCAGTGACTGGTGTGTTCTGGAAAGGGGGTGGGGGGTCCCCGTCAGAACACAATATAGCTCAGGCGGAGATTGCTGTACTAACAACACATAGTACAGCAATTTCCTCACGAGCTCCTACAGTGTGTACCAGGCATTAGGTAATAAACACTATACTCGCTTAGATATTGAAAGAAAAACATGTTAGTAAAAATAGTGGAGGTTGTGAATCACATGCAATATAATAATCAATGTGTATGTAGCGCTGCTTTTTTAGTTTGATTTCTTAATATAATCAAAACAATTCTGCAGTATGTTGGCTGACATTATTACCTGTTATCACGTTGATGTCTGGGTACTCGTTCTCACAAAGCTCCACAGCTTTACTATCCCTCTCAAATGCCTCTCTCAGTTCTTTCTTCACCGCTGCTGATCCACAGAGGCGGTATAATCCTACGACCTAGTAAACAAGGAAGATGAACGTATATTGTCATGTCACAAGCTAACCAACAAAGGATTACAATACCGTAAACTCACAAACAATAGTGATTCATATTTACACCCCTCAGTTATCTCTAAACACTGCACTGTGCAGATCTAAAACCTGATTGCTATGGGGTGGACAAACACATGGGGAGTTCAGGAGCTAGTCAGTCCAATCCAGGAGAAGGAGTGAAAACAGCAACTCCAGCTAATCCGAGACATACTCCCACTCAACCGATCCAATGATTTTTTTAATTTTAGTCCTAAAACCCATGACAAACCACCTGCACCACGTTCTCTAGACATTTCCAGTGTTGACCTCTGCAGTCTCCCCCAGACCTCACTGGTTCCTCCTCCTGGCCTTCACAACATTACTAGAGACAGCAATGATGTGGGAGGTCAGCAGCAGGAACCAGGTTGGGCTGTGGGAAAGGTAAGTACGTACACTCTTCTTCATTCCCTTGGCAACCTCAGTATAACAACTGGGGTGCTTTAAGCATCTACTATTGGTTTTATCTTTTCCCCAGGGGGAAGCATGAAATTACAATGTAAAGCCAACTCTCAGCCAATCAGCTTTGTATTCATTGCTACATCGCTTTCTCTGAATGGCTGAGCACCGATCAGTTGGACTATACTGTGCTCCGGGTATGAGAAGGTCTCGGCTTGAACCTGGAACACAGTGCGGTGTGCTATATGTAGCCTCAGTTACATACAATTTATACAGCACATCCAACGGCCTCACACGTTACTGAGGGACATAGTTATATTTGGTCAGCTTGGCCCAAACGAACGATGTAAAGTTTATCAAAAGCTGGAATTCAGCTTTAAAGACAACTGGCCAGGATAGAAATATGGGAGTCAGTCACCAATGGAGGTGCATGCTCCACATCTGTTACCCTTGAGCTAGTCATATGTGTTTAGATCTCTCTCTCATTCAGCCCCAAATGTAGAGCTGTGTTTGGACAGCTTAAGCAAGTTCCTAACCCAGAGTAAACAAGTGCACACTAAAGTTGGTGATACAGTTAGATTTTTCAAACCCTTCAAATGGAAATTCTAAAAAAATTAAAAAAATAAATAAATAAATCGAAATCTCTTCTCAGAACGAGTCAACTAATTTTGCTTGAAAGCCCTCAAAATGTCTTCCAGATCTGCTATTTGAATGGAATCCCAGATGCATTAAACAGGTTCTATTACAATATGTACAATTTTTCACAAATGAAAACCACATTCACAGTTGAAGTTCATTTGTTCAAGAAAAATTTCCCATCTTGTACCTTCGCATGTTCTCGTCACTACGGCCGAAAATGAACATTCATCCCACTAACCATTAGGAAATTGAACGAATGCTCTGAAAAGGAAAATTTTTGAACAGAATTATACTAGCGTATGGCCAGCTTAAGTTTCACAACACATAATATTATATGTGCTTGCTCCATGTCTGCAGCTCAACATGCAGTAATAAAAGTGATTGTAAAGTCTATTTTTTATTTATTTTTTACTTTAAAAATAACAAGCATGTTATACTTACCTGCTCTGTGTAATGGTTTTGCACAGAGCAGCCCAGATCCTCCTCTTCTCGGGTCCCTCTTCAGTGCTCCTGGCCCCTCCCTCCTGTTGAGCGGCCCCACAGCAAGCAGCTTGCTATGGGGTCACCCAAGCTGAGTCACAGCTACCTGTGTCCATTCAGACACGGAGCTGCGGTCCAGCCCCACCCCCTTTCTTTCCTGATTGGCTGGCTGATTTTGATTGACAGCAGCAGGAGCCAATGGATCCGCGCTGCTGTCTCAGCCAATGAGGAGGGGAGTCCCGGGCAGCCGAGACACTCGTGCAACATCGCTGGATCGAGATCGGGCTCAGGTAAGTATTAGGGGGGCTGAGGGGGACTGCTGCACACAGAAGGCTTTTTATCCTAATGCAAAGACTGCATTAAGATAAAAAACCTTCTGCCTTTACAATCACTTTAAGATAGCCTGTATTGAATTGTATTGTAACTGTACTGTCTGCCCTCACGTTGTAAAGTTCTGCGCAAACTGTTTGCACTATATAACTCCTGTATTATAATAATAATAACTACAAATACAAGTCAGAAAAGGCATTTTTTATTTTCTCCTGCAAGTTCCTTAAAGTATTTATAAACTCTTAGATATACCCAGTGAACCTCTAACCTCATGCAGGTCCCATGTCCCCCACTGCCACCAGTTCCAGTGCAGGGGATCGCTGATCCAGAGCTGCTATGGCTCCCCCAAAAACACTGGTCTCCTGTCTCCCTCCTGTGACAACATTGCCCCCAGGGTGGATGATTTTTTTTTTTATTTTTTTTTTTATTTCTTTCAACCTCATTTTAATAAAATGCTTTTGGATTAAAAATCTATCTAAAGATAGTTTTCTATTTAAGATAGATTAAAAATTTAGTTTTTTCAGCATGAAATGGAGCTATGAGGCTGAATATTCTGCAATATTTACATTTTTGGTAAACTAATTCAATGAATCCAAGGTCTGCAAGCTGAGATAACATGCACTGCATCGATACATTCACACAATTTCACAGTAACCATGAGAAAAAACAAAAGTTCGGGAATATTCTTTTATCCCATTATTTTGCAAATCTATGAACACTACAAAACTGTAGGATTGATTCGGTTCTGATATTGCAGTTTTACTAATCTGACAGCTTATTATTTTTAACAGGAAACCTTCATTTTGTTTGCAAATATTAAAGATCCTAACTACCAGCAAGAATGAGTCCTTACATTTAAAGGAGCACCTGTCATTTCAGATCCATCATGGCAGCGCCTGTTAGCGGCATCCACTCACCTGCTGCCGCCACGTCCCTCACCTTGTTGTGTCACTGCCACATCACCAGTCATCCCATTAAAGTGAATGGGACTGTCGGGTCAGAGGAGGAGCCGCTGCGGGACAGAAATGACAGTTGCTCTTTAAAAATTATGATTTAAATCAAGTTGATTTAAATCAATCCTTTTTAATAGTGATTTAAAAAAAAAAAAAAAAAAATCGACTCCACCCCGATTGCCCCTCTTTCTCTCTTTTGGTAGAACCCCACCAGTGACTATCCCATGGGAAGTGGTCACGTCTCACACGCAGCCCCCCAGTGATGGAACCCTCCAAGACGTAGGCAGAAGGAAAGACTCGGGCCGGTGGTGCCGCTAGATCTTGGCCTCAAAAAAGTTTATTTAGCTTTTTATTTTTTTTACTAAAGAGATCGTAAAAGAAAAAAAAAAGAAAAAAAAAGTTTTCCACCAACCCTGCAAGGTACACATTAGCATTATACAACGTTGACCTCACATTTTCCTAACAGCCAATATCCCCTAGAAAATCACCAGGCGACACACAGACGCAATTCTGTAGAAAAGGACACAAGTATTTGAACAGACTTTGAACCCAAACTGAAACCCCCCAGTAACCAGGTAACGCTCTCCGCTCTCCTCCACCCCCCCCCCCACACACACACACACACACACACACACACACACACAAGGCGAGCATCTGCCACCAGCATGTGCAAACATTTGTGTACAAGGACAGACCGCCGTTTACTGGAACACCTGGCAGGTGTTAAATCACAAGACATCAATTTTCAGTTGAGTAAACACGAGGCGGACTGAGCGCTCACTGTTATGATGTAGAGACAAATCCAGGTACACGGGTCATTATGGAAAACACAGGCCTACGCTGCAGAACAAGAGCCCCATTATAAGGGCACAATGTGGAGACATATGCTTCTATGATTACACCATTCACATAGAATGAAAATATTATCTTTGTTCCATAAGCTGACAGATGTTGTTTGATTAACGCCCTGGACTTGGTTATATAAAACCTCATCCTGAAAAACATAAGCGTCTGTTGCGAGTTATCATCCCAATATTTGTATTTGCACAAACAGATGTCCACCAAAATCATGGACTGCTCTCAACATTGGATTGTTTATAAACACTCACAGTTGTTCCAACCGAGACAAAGGCAGCAACAAAAACCTGACAGAGGTCCTATTCATCCACTACTCTATCCATTACTTAAAGTGAATTCCGCTCCAGCATAACTAACTATGCTTAAAAGGGACTTGTAAATCTTTTTTTTTTTTATATAAAAATAACAAACATGCCTATACTTGCCTGCTCTGTAAGAGTGCTTACACACTGAAAGCGCCCGGGTGTCGGCGGTAAAGTGGCACTATTTTTAGCACCGCTTTACCGTCGTTTTAGCGGCGCTATTCAGCCGCTAGCGGGGCGGTTTCAACCACTGCTAGCGGCTGAAAAGGGGTTAAATCCACCCGCAAAACGCCACTGCAGCGGCGCTTTGCCGACGGTATAGCAGCGCTGCCCCATTGTTTTCAATGGGAAGGAGAAGTTGAGGAGCGGTGAGTTTTTGTGACGCCCTGCCAGCGCAGCGCCCCAGTGTGAAAGCACTCGGGCTTTCACACTGGGTTTGCAGCTAAAGGCTTTTTTCAGGCGCTATTTTTAGTGCTGTAAAAAGCGCCTCCAGTGTGAAAGGAGTCTAATGATTTTGCACAGAGCAGCACTGGTATGCATTAAGGTGTAAAACCTCGAGGCTTTACAACCACTTTAAATATATCCCCTCCTGCTACCTATCCTGCCTAACCTATGTAAACGTACCTATTCTCGGACTGCTCTGGTCACATGATCCCCGGTGTCAGTGAGAGGTGGAAAGGAGGGAGCGCTCCACAACAGCTGAGAATTCCAGGAGTGGTGATGCCACCCATAGGTTTCCTTGGCCCAGGCATTGTTGGCACTCCCTCCAGATCAGGTGATGGTAGCAGACTAAAAATAAGTAGGTATCGAAATCTTTTTTACATAGGTTAGGCCAGATAGGTAGGGGGAGGGAAGAGATCTGAAAAGTAGTTAGTGTAAAGGTGGCCATAGATTTTGGAATTGCATTACATACATTTTGTATGGCTGAAATTGCATCACATCGACACCAAAATGGTGCAGGACCCTTTTACATCCAGCACCTGAATTGCACCGCATGGGTGTTTACATCCATGCAATGTGATTCTGGTAAATCGCACTGCGTTTTGCCATCCACTACAGGAAGTCGATAAGATAACATTGAAACCCACAGCAGATCACATGGATGCAATGCGACTGCTTAGAGTGCGAAGCAAGGAAATCTAGTGACTCTTGTGTGTTCCCACATTAGTGTGAACCAAGACCTAAGCTGATCTCTAGGCAGATATAAAAGACACACATTAATACAGCTCTGTAATCATTACCACGGATTTAAAAAGAGGAAATAAACAGAAAAGACCCCTGGCCTGGAAAAAGACTAGGTGAAGGTGTCGGCACCAACAAGGGCGATGCATTTACTTCCGCTTTAAGTGTATTTTTGAAATACAAGCAGTGTAAGCAGCTGAATTTGACCTGGTATCAGCTTTTTTGCAGTCCCTATAAAAGCAGGGCTAAAGTGTAAGAGGAAGAAGCAGCACAAAGAGCCAATCAGTTCACGCACTGACAAGGAGCAGCATGCTGATAGGTGGAGAGTGACAGAGAAATTAGATCCTCACTGTGCTGCTTCTACAGTCACTGTCCAGTACCAGGCTGGGGCGGGTCCAGGATGACCTGGGCTCAGCTGAAGTGGGTTGAATGATGGTGTCTGCCAGAATTAGAACATCTCATTCAAATGTAAAAATAGCATATGCCGAACATCTTTGCAATACATTTCCTGTGCTTTGTTTTTTTAAAAACGCTGCAAATACAGAAAAATACCTGTTGAGCTACAAGAAATCCAGTAAACCCCCAACTTTTGTTTGAACTGCCAACACAATGCCTCCGCTGCACCGAAATCCCAAGCAGCAGAATTTTCAGCCCCAACAAGTTCTCTCTTGGAAAAGAGAACGCTCCTTTCCCCTCCATAGCATACGGACTGGACAGATTTGCTATTATTGCTTTTGATTTCAATGCAGCAGAGTGCACAGGAAGTTAGGAGTCCACTGGATTTCTGGCAGGACAATAGGTCTTTCTCTGTACTTGCAGCAATTTTTCAAAGTATAACACATAGGGAAATGGGTATGCATTACAGAGAAGTATTAAAAACGTTTGTCCTTATCTTGCTCAGACATACACTTTGAAGTGGATCTAGACTGAGAGGTAAATGTGGCCTTAAACCACTTCCCTACAGGGCACTTATACTGTCCAGGTCAATTTTTCAGCTTTTAGCGCTCTCACACTTTGAACGACAATTGCGCGGTCATGCAACACTGTAACAAAATTTTATTTCAAACAAATAGAGCATTCTTTTGGTGGTAATCACCGCTGGGTTTTTTTTTTTTTTTTTTTTTTGTTTAGCAAAAAATAAAAGACCGAAAAAAATAATGAAATAGTTTGTTATAAAATTTTGCAAGCAGGTAATTTTTCTCCTTCACCGATGTGCGCTGATGAGGCTGCACTGATGGGCACTGATAGGCTGCACTGATGGGCCTGCAATAGAAGCCGGTTACCAGCTATCTTCTTTTCTCCTCACGATGATTGCGAGGAGAAAAAAAAAGCCGATAACCGTCTTCAGTTTACTTCTGTGATCAGTTGTCATTGGCTGACAGCTGATCACGTGTTAAAGGGCCACTGTGATTGGCCCCTTACCCTGTTCTGTGATCAGCCGAGTCTGACGATCACAGAGCGGGGCGTGTGAGCAGCGTGATCATGGGAGGACATCTTCCCGGTACTGGAAGCCCCCGCTGTAGCCGTCTTTCGGCTATAGTGCCGGTGGAAAGTGGTTAACTGCTTAGGGACCGCCCCACATACATTTACTGTGGCAGGGCGGCCACTCTGCGCCAGATCGTGTACCCACTCATCACATGCCTTGTCGAAGGGGTCCTGCCTGGCTCAGAAACATTGCACTTGTCTTTGTGATGTGATCTTCCTGCAATAAAAACCTTTGGACAGTAACTGAAGATTCCTGGGGTGCTGGCGAATATGTACATTGTACCTAGTATGTGATCTGGCACTTCCGGCTCTAGGGCGCACGCACCGCCAGCAACCTGCTCCCGCTGTGATTGGACACAGTAGGAGCCAATCAGCGGGTCCTGCGGACTCGATGCCCGCCAGGACCCGACGATCGCTTGGGACATAAGCAGAACGGCAGTCTGCCTATGTAAACAAGGCAGATTGTTGTTCTGTCAGCGGGGAAGGCTTTGATCCTGTGTTGTCTGCAAAGCAGGAACACAGATCTTCCTCTAGTCAAAGCACCTCCCCCACAGTAAGCACAACCTAGGCACACCGTTAACCACACTTTTTCTAGCACTGATCACAGTATTAGGGTCACTGGTCCCAAAAAAAAAAAAAAAAAAAAAGTCAAAAGTATAAGTTAGGTACCCGATTTATCCGATGCAATATCGGAGTCTCGCTATAAGTTGCTGATCGCCGCCATTACTAGGGGAAAAAAAAATATCCCATAGTTTGTAGACGCTATTACCTTTTGTGCAAACCAATCATAATACACTTATTAGGATTTTTTTTAACAAATATGTATCAGAATACATATTGGCCTAAATTGATGTAAAACTTTGATTTTCTACATTTTTTTTATTGGGTATGTTCTATAGCAGAAAGTAAAAAATGTTTTTTTTCAAAATTTTTTTTTATCTATAGCGCAAAAAATAAATAAAAAATAAAAAAAGCAGAGGTGATCAAATACAACCAAAAGAAATCTCTATTTGTGGAGGAAAAAATAAAATAATAAAAAAAAAAAAAAGACAAAAATTTTATTCGGGTACAGCATCGCATGACTGCGCAATTGTCAGTTAAAGTAACGCAGTGCAGTGTCGCAAAAAATGGTCTGGTTAATGAAGGGGGTAAAACCTTCTGGAAATCAAGTGATTAAACCTTGCAAGAAAAGTCGCCAGTAAATGATATAAAAGCAAACAGGCATTTGGCAGTTATTCTTTTTGTCCAGGCCACTTTTTCATCCATCGCACTGTGTCTCTATGGATCAGCTCTTCCTGTTCCAACCCACCGCCGCTGAGGACGCCAGAAATGTGATCAGTAAATTAGAAGCACAAGCGGGCAGAGTATGCCGATCAAATGACTTCTGTGATGCTTGAAGAATGGAGTCTAAGAACTGTTATATGTAGGTCAGTGCTCTGCTGCCTGTAATCAGGAGTTACTGTATATTGTAAAGGTATATTCTTTTTAATGATTTGCATTATCAGGCTTAGTTAAACCTTGATTATATATCCCTGTTAGATAGTCAAACTTTAGATTTTATGCACAAGCACTTCAATACCAGGCACTTTTACCCCCTTCCTGCCCAGGCCAATTTTCAGCTTTCAGTGCTATCACACTTTAAATGACAATTGCTTGGTCGTGCAACACTGTACCCATATGAAATTTTTATCATTTTTTTCACAAAAAATAGATCTCTCTTTTGGTGGTATTTATTCATCACTGGGTTTTTTTTCTAAACAAAAAGACTGAAAATGTTGAAGAAAAAAAAACATGGTTTTTCTTTGTTTCCATTATAACATTTTATACTCTTTTTCTTCATAAACTTAGGCCAAAATGTATTCTGCAAAAAAAATTTTGGTGAAAATAACCCAAATCAGTGTATATTATTTAGTCTGCAAAAAAGTAATAGAGTCCAAAAACTATGGTATATTTCGGAAAAATCGATCAATCCTGATGTACTGACAGCATATCTCATTTCTTGAGGCCCAAAAATACCAAGACAATACAAATATCCCCCAAGCTGACCCTTTTTTGGAAAGTAGAAAGTCCAAGGTATTTGGCGAGTTTGACGTAAATTTCTTCACAATTTTTTTCAAAAATGAAGAAATTCAAAACAAAAAATGTTTTCACAATTTTTTTTTTTTTTTTTTTTTTTTTACATAGGGTCACCAGAGCGGTACACCGTCATCATATAAAAAAACGGGTGTGGCGGTGATCAGGGTCAGTGACTGGTGACAGTATGTAAACACTATGATTTTTTCTATCAGTGAATTTCACTGGTATAAGTAACCATTTTTACTGAATGAAACTGATTTATCCAGTGTGTTTTGTTGTGATTGGCCACATCTAAATCACATGGTACAAAATGGGCTGCGATTGGCCTTGTCTGTTCCATGTGATCACTGTGACCAATAATTCGGCTCCTGCTGCTATCAATCTGCACTGTGAGGAGGGAGAAAGCGGAGAGAGCCGCTGCTCTCCTGCACAGCGCTGGATCGACATCTGGCTCAGGTAGGTATAAGAGGGGTGATGGGGGGGGGGGGGGATCCTGGACACAGAAGGTAAAAAGCCTTAAGGCTTTAGAGCCACTTTAAACACAACAACTGGCATAGATGTCATCTAAGTACCTAAAGAACAGGTGTGCTTCTGACATGCATAGTAACCAAATAGAGTCCACAATTCTTGCTGCATGTTAGATCATCATTTGCAACATTAAAAAAATTAGTAAACAGTGTTATAAGAGACAAGAACAGTCCTTTCATTAGAAAGTAAGCCAAGTGAAATAAACTCCCTTTACCTGACAACCTCTTTTTTCAATCTCCATAATACACTTCTCCATGAGAAGCGGGACCATCGATCCCGTGTTCTCCTTTTCGACAACATGTCGAGCATCTACCCCGAATACCACAGGGTCACGGTCCACACCAAGGCGGTCTGAAGAGTTCTGCCACTGCTCCATGAGAGTCAGTTTCACGTAGATCAAACCACGGGGTTCCAACTTAACTGCCAGCTGGTGGGTTTTGGTCACCCTAAAAAGTGCCGGCAGGACCACAGTGCCATGACAACAGACTCTGTTCCTCTTTGGGGTTGGGTCCCAACTAAACACAACCAGTTTTAAGTGCTGGGCATTTTCAAGTTCAATATTGAAGGTGTGATCCATGTCTAGGAATGACGTCCTACAAGTCAGAAGAGCCGTTCTGGCTTTGTTGACAGAGTCGACTTGGATAGCACAAAACACATCCTTAGAGTCTATCTTAGGAGGCTTTAAATCCTCTGCACCATAAAAGTGAAGGCTCATCAGCCCTGAAACATACTGGAAGCACTTGGGTTGATCAGAAAAGCTATAGTGCCTGAAGGCATCGATGTCAAAGTCCGACTTTGCATTATTACAAGGAAGTGACTCTTTTCCCTTTGTAGACCTGTTCTCCCCACCATGTTTGCCCGATTTGGTTATCAGCTCAGGGGAGTCTCCATCACTGAGATAGCCCCCTTTGCTGGAAGATTTGGAAGTGCCTGAACTTTTTTTCTTGTAGCTCTGTTGGGAAGACACGCTGCTATCAAGGTGGTATCGGCTGATGACGTTCCTACTGGCGGCAGAGGCTGCCGTCCCAGCAGACGACAAAGATGGTGTGCGTCTTACATCCTGACAGTTTCCTTTGGAAGTGGAAAACAACTGGTCAGAGTTACTGTGGCTCGATGTCCCTTTGATACTCAACTTTCTGCTGAGTTCCGGTAACTTTTTCATCTTCATAGACAGTTTACGAACAGTCCGTGGGGATTTAATTTTATCTGGGAGGGACCAGTTAATGCTTGCTCCTTTCTTTGATGGGTTGGGGCTACAAGGTGGAGAGAAATCAGCTGGGGCAGGTGAACTGACCTTTTGACTACTGTGGGGACTTGGACCTTGAAGAAAACAGAAAGAAATTAGCTCTTCCACACGATCAACACATCACTATACAAGTAGTGGCATTTCATAAATATCTACTTTTCCAAAGCAAAAAACAAAACATATATTCTTCTCTTACAAAGCTGATGATGGGACAGTGTTCAACATACTTTAGTTAATAAGGCCTTGAGGTGATTGCCAACGATCACCTTGTAAAACAATCCATTCAGTGTAAAATAGAAATGAAAGGCAAAAAACATTTGTGTATAGATATAAAAAAACAAAAAAAAAAAAAAAAAAAAAAAAAAAAAAAAACACAAACACACATTATAAATACCTTTTTTCCCCTTTTTTTTTATAAGTGATCACATTTCCACTGTTCTCAGCTGCATAAGAGCTGGGGGAGGAGAAGCAGCAGCACACTGAGCTTGCCAGTAAATGGCTGTGGGGTGGGGGGTGGGGGGGCAGGCGTATCAGGACAGGTCTAATCATTGGAGGAGAGTACACTGAGTTCCCATCATAGCTAGACAACTGACCATGGTGTGCTCTTCTGCTTAGTGTGGTCAGTTTTTAATAGGAAAGCAAGGGGACTGGCAGGAACATCAGGGATTTCACACAAAAGAAGCAATACAAAGAACATATGTTCTCATACAAGTATATGGTAAAGCAGGCACATATCAGGAGTATGAAGTGTTGGGGTAGCAAATGCTTTAAGCCTAGTACACACGATCAGACAATACCTTTTTTGAAGCGATCGTACGATAATCCGATCGTTAGTACACAGCTTTCGTGAACCGATCACCACAAGTCGTGCTAAATTATCCGATGGGACAAGCACAAAAACGTTTCTGGTACGATACTAGATCATAGTATTTTCGTTTAATCCGAATATTCAATAGAAATACAATACATAACATAACTTGCAAATTTTTTTTCTCTGTCATTACGAGAATATTCATAACTTTAGTAACCTCTTTATTTTCGATATAGAGACTAGCATGCAAAAAAAAAAAAAAAGAAGAAAGAAGGACGTTCATTCGTCCAATAATCTCATGGCGTGTACCAGGCTTTAGTGTGGATGGAGGAATCAAGCGATTTCTTTTGTTAAAGCCCAGTGGACTCTATGTCTAGCCTTAATTAGCTCTCCTACATTTTAACCTAATCATTAGATTTTCCCTTCACAGAACATATCTCACTTAGCCTACAGCCAATATTTACTTCCTGCTGATCAAGTGACGCAATAGAAGAACTATCTTCATTCCTGTCACCACTGATATCAGCTAACCCGCAGACAATGCAGACAACACAGACAGATGTGCGGGGCAGACAGAAAACACCATAACTGCTCAACCTCACAAATCATAGGCCTTATCAGGACCGACAAAGCGGAGGGCAACACATTCTACTTGGGAAGGTCAGAGCAGAAATATGGCCCACTGTGTACAAAAGATGTAGAGATAGTCATTGCATACCAGGGTGTTGCCTACCAAGGTAAAAGGAGGTAACCTTGCAAAATACATCAGACAAGGAAGCATAAGCTTGGGCACACACCGTCTGAAAATCAGCCCATTCAGATGATTTCAGTCAGTGTGTACAGCAGTCTGTCCAAAAAAAAGCCAGTCTAATGACCAGCTTTTGTGGAGCCAGCGCTGATCAGTGTATTCTAGCCACAAGGGAGTCCCCCTGTCAGAATACAACAGCACAGCACAGCGGGAAACATCGCTGCACCAATATTACTTGTATTGATACAGCAATCTGTCAGTTTTCTTTTTGTTCAACCCGCTTGGTTGAACAAAAGAAAACTTGAAGTGTGTACTGGGCTTAAAGGGGTTGTAAAAGGTAAAAAAAAAAATAAAAAAAACAAACATGTCTATACTTCTCTACTCTGCACAGAGCGGCCGGGAACCTCCTCTTTTCGGGGTCCCCCACCGGCCCTCCTGGCCCCTCCCCTCTGCCCAGTGCCCCCACTTCTCATAGGGGGCACTCGTGTGCGCTCGCACCGGAGTCCCTCTGCTGCGTCCATTCACACAAAGAGACTCGGCCCTGCCCCCCACTCCCTTGTCACTGGCTTTGATTGACAACACAGGGAGCCGATGGCTCCTGGTGCCCCATCAAAGCCAGCGAGGCGCGGAAGTGAAGGGAGAAACGATCTGCTGACGTGATGCCACCCTCAATAAACCAAAGTCAGCCCCTGGCTCGTGGAGCACTAGATCACTCATCTCCACTCAAACTTGGAATGTCAGCTCTGAGTATAGCTTGCTATGGGGGTGGGGGGGGGGGGGTCGGTTGTGCCTGTTATCCTATGGACTTCCTTACAGAGGGCTGACTCCCCGGACACATGAGATCATGCAGCCTTGGCACTTGGCATGTGAGGAAAAGTAGCTTCTTTGTTGAAACAAATTTTGCTAAATCTCTCAAACCAATTAATGTACTAGTCCCAAAGACAGCTTTTCACTAAGCATTTATCATCTAAAATAGTCAGGCCTTTGCACCTTTGCTTCTGTGTACCGTCACTCCTGAACGTAAACATATCCTCCCCTGCCAGATTTGAATTAATGAAAAAAAAATGTAATAACCATGATACAGCATCAGCTTCTATTGAGCCCTATGTAAGCTGTAGCTCTGCTAGACAACACAATGGGGTTGATTTACTAGAAAACTGGAGAGTGCAAAATTTGGAGCAGCTGTTCACAGCTTCTAACTTCAGCTTGTTCAATTAAAGCGGAGTTCCACCTGAATTTACATTAATGGCTGCAATGCTTGAAGATCACATCCCCATTCATTTTTGGATAGTTTTTTTTTTTTTATCTTCTACCCTTTGTTGAAGGTAAACGCTGCACTTCTGTCCATCTAAGCCGCGGTGAGGTACGTCATTTCCTTTTTCCCCATTGGCTCCTGGGGTAACAGGGTCATCAATCCCAAGAGTCAATGAGCATCCTCCGCGATTCGTTTCCAACTGCACAAGTGCGAGATCGGGGAGGTGCATGCTGGGTAGCAAGCTGCAACTAATCCCGGAAGAGAGTCCCAGCGGGCTTCAGATGCCCACAATCAGGATGGCTGCTTGCTGGATCAGGAGTTCCAAGTAAGTCCTAAGATGTGTACAAATAACTTAACATTTTATAATACAAAGCACATGCCATCTTTAAAGGTATAAGCGACCACTGTGACGAGGGTTATTTAAAAATTGGCCGGAACGCTGCTTTAAGCTTTGACAAAAAAAAAACCTGGAAGCTGCTTGGTTTCTATACAGAGCTGCACCAGATTTTGCACTTTTAGTAAATCAACCCCAGTATACTGGGGGGCACAATCACACAGTTTTTCACTATGTTACATTCAGGGATCTGTGCTAGATGTTCTTCAATTGCAAGTAAAGGGGCTACTTAATTCAAATCTGTAAATCAGCAGGCCTTTTTATTAATTAGTTCTTTAGAAGAAGCTTGCCGACTCCCACAGCCGATTGCCCGCCTCCCGATTTTTTTCTATTAATTTGTGTACCCCAGACCTGAGAACACATTTTTCGGAAGGTCCTCCTTAAGGTCAGCTTATGGTATTTTAATAAAAGATAACTTGAATTTCTTGATACTGTGTTCTTCTATGGAGTTGTGCTGACTTGCTACTAGTGAATGAGAGGGTCTTTTGTCCCTCTCTGGTAAACAGCCCATGTGGGGCGTTGCAGAGCCGCACAGCTCTCCCTCCACAAACACTTCTTGTGCAGACAGCAAACCTTCTCCTGAACTTCTTTAACTTTCTGTATATTTTAATGCTTTAGGTAAGCCTGTCATTAATAGGCCTATCAAAGCACCAACACCAATCTAAAGATTAGAAGAAATCGAAAAAAACTTTCACCAGGAGAAAAAAACAAAACAAAAACACAGTAACAAAACAAAGTGTACAACTGCTGCGAGTAAGCACCGACAGGCAACAAAACATACTGCCGGCTCTCCAAACTGCCTACACAAATGATTCTTGAAAGTTGCATAGAAGCATAAACACGGCCCACCCAGCATCCCACAGCGTGTCTAGCCTGGCCACTGATGAATGGGATGGCATTAGGGGATGTGTACCTATACATCAGCTTGCAGAGAGCCAAACTGACACATCATAGTGTATGCACTTGTAGGTCATTATCTTATCAAGGCCATCCACAACATCGCCCCCAGCTACATCACCAACCTCATCTGCAAATCGTCCCCTCCGCTCCTCCCAGGACCTCCTGCTCTCCAGCTCCCTTGTTACCTCCTCTCATGCTCATCTTCAGGACTTCTCCAGAGCCTCTCCCATCCCCTGGAATTCCCTGCCCCGGTATATCTGATCAGCCCCTAACCTGTCCACCTTTAGGAGATCCCTGAAAACTCACTTATTCAGGGAAACCTATCCGACACCCACCTAACAACCCCATCAAATCATTCCCTGCATCTATTACCTTTTGTACCACCACCCCCTCCCTTTAGAATGTAAGCTCTATGAGCAGGGTCCCCCTGTCTCTTCTGTATTGTACTGTAATTGTGCTGCCCCCCCCCTTTACATTGTAAAGCGCTATGTAAACTGTTGGCGCTATATAAATCGATAATAATAATCTTATAATCTTATTATTTTATGCTATTGCACTAACAGCACATCTGGATTGCAGCTGGTCCTTCCCTGATCTCTAGTGTTTACATCCTTCCTTGACTGGGCAAAAACCTCAGCGACACTTTTATTCCAAGAATAAACCAAGACCTCGCCATCATAATGTTTGCAGTTTTTTAAATTAAAGTGGAACTTCCTCCAAAAAGGGTAAAGTTCCGCTTGCCTGCCTCCCCCCATCCTTTAGGTCTTGGCGCCTTATTTTTAATTTTTTTTTTGGAGGGGGGGTGCCTGGTTGTTACTGGCTCTTACTTCTACTTAGGTTGTGGAAGTTCGGCCCTCCCCTGCAGCCTTTAGGGACATGTGACAGGTCCCCAAAAGCTGCGGAGCCATTCACAAAACACGGCGTGGTTTGTGCAAAGCCAGCTGTGAAGTCACAAGGTGTCACAGCCGGCTTCCCAAAGTATGTTGCTGTCTGGACCCGAAGACACCTGAAGAGCTGGCTCGGGTGATGACGGCGCTGGATCCCTGGACAGGTAAGTGTCCTATTGTAAAACGTCAGCAGCTACAGTATTTGTAGCTGCTGAGTTTTATTTTTTTTCTCTTTAAGGAGAAGAGCCACTTTAACAACACATCCTTAGCAATTGTTAGTTTTGGATTGTCAAAGAGAAAATAGAATAATCCACAATTCAATTTTTGAATATTTGCACCTCCCCCCCGATCCTTTAGGCTGATGTCAGATGGGGGACTCTGCCATTAGCGACAAATCACCAGCTTCAAAGTGTCTTCCACTTACCTCTATGGAATTGCTCACCCCAAACCCTACTGAATCTCGATCGCTATTAATGGGAGCAACATCTTACTGCCTCAGCTAGTTAGCTGTTAACTTAGTAAAGAAGCGATTCCTTAGGGAAAGAAAGGCAGCTTTTTAATGATCCTTCCACTGGCCCTTTGTCTCCAGGTACAATATCACCCATCTGATATCAGCCTTATGGAAGCACATAAAATCACCAAGAATGGTGTCAAACAGAATGCAAAAGAAAATTCAAAACACTGCTGGAAGGAGGTAGGAGGGCTCTTCGTGGTTATAAAAACGAGGACTGTTTGGTTTGTGAATAAACCTCCAGAATCTACACATACATGACAGCACACAGACAAGCAGCAAGCCCAGGTTAACCCCTTAATATCAGGAAAATCTGCAGCAATGTTTCCAGAAAAATATATCAAAACTGTGGGCTTATGTATGTGGCTTTTCAGAAAAAAAATGTTATTTGCCTACAGCATTTAGATTGCAGAATTTAGAGCAGGTTGGAAAATTAAACCTACTTGATTGTCATGAATACAAAAAGGTACTTTTAATGATGCATGAAGCCAACTGTGATTTAATGTGAACCCTTCATTTACAAAATTATTCAGAAACGCCACATTCATGGCCAGAGTGGCACATGTCTCTACCATGTCCAGGGCTGGAGACTTTCCAGAAGCCAAGAAGCCTCATCACCTCCCCGGAGAGGTATCCCTCTCAACAGTTTTAAACTTAGGAAGGCTGGTAACCAATGACTCTGGGACTGGTACATAGACAGTTTATTGGATTATATGATCAGAAATATTGTAGGATATGGGAGTGTCCTGTGTTATTTTTCTATGTCCCTGCTATTGTGATTTAAAGGGGAACTAAACCCTCCCCTCCTTTACAGCCAAGGAAGCTGCCATCTTAGCCTCTGTTTGATCTGCAGTTGCCATGGTATTGCACATGTGATCAGCTATGACACCAGTCATTTAATGGCTTTACAGTAGGGTTAAGAGCGAACATAAACACATCAGACACTGTGATAGTTATCATTCATGGCATGCCTTAAACGTAACTGTTTTGGGAAACTGTTAAATCAATGCGTTTAGTTCCACCATTTTCACTGTACCATGCGTTCCCTGGCTTGAACAGATGTTCTGTTGCTTTTGTGATGTTTTCCTCTATTACCTTTTACTGTCTGTTGTATTGTATATTTCAACAATATACTGTATTAAAAAAAATTAAATAAAAAATAATATCACAGGTATTATTTTAATGAAAAATGCTGATTTACCAGAAAAAAAAAAAAATACATTTACAAATTGGTATTTTAGCTCAATTTTAGGGCTCCTTCACGCAGGTGCATTGACCTACAATGATCAACACTGATCAACACAAACAGCACAATGAGTTGTAAGAAAACATTGCACTGCCCTCAGTGCCATCTTAAGGGCATTATAGGCCCCCGGGCAATACAGTGCACTGGGGCCCTGGCTACACAATCACGCACGATTGCCCATCAAATGCAGCTTTACTGTGCCCATCAAATGCAGCCTGTGTCCATGAATGCAGCTTCACTGTGCCCACCATTGCAGCCTCCTTGTGCTGTGAATGAAACCTCACTGTACCCACCATTGCAGCCTCACTGTGCCCATGAATGCAGTCTCACTGTGCCAATTAATACAGACTCACCATCGCCTGGTAACATACACAGCTGGCATCTCCTCCTGTGTATCATGGAGCTGGCTGGGTCTGTGTTCGGCAGCCACGCTGTAACAAGGTCCCGCCCCCCTAGACCGGCTCATGTGATAGGCGGAACACTGATTCAATCTGCTATTACAGGAGCCTGTCTAGGGGGGGCGGGACCTTGTTATAGCGCGGGTGCCGAACACAGACCCAGCCAGCTCCATGATACACAGGAGGAGGAGGAGAGAGGGAAAGAGCGGAGCACTGCAGCCGCAACTGAAAGCGGCCCTAGGGCAGGCGTCTTCCATAGGGCCGGAATGGAGTCCTTAGCAGCAGTCAGAAGGTATGCCACCATTGAATTTTTATATTTACACTTTGAAAATTCTGAGAGGTGGAGAAGATGTCTGGCTGGGTCAGATCCCAAATCAAATTGTTCAATCGATACCAATGCTTTATGTCCCTCATCTCTACACCATGCTAATACCCTGGCAAGGTGAACTGCTTGATAATATCGCAGAGGGTCTGGGAAGGCCACGCCCCCACAAATCTGATAAAAGGCACTGACTTCAAGAAAGAGGTCGGAACGACTATTGGCAAAGTCTGAAAGAGATAAAGTAACCTCGGCATAATATTCATTTTGAGAATAGCATTTTTGGAAAAAAAAAAAAAAAAAAGGAAGGGGGAGGACCCCCCCCCCAAAAATAAAAAAAATAAATAAATAAAAACAATTATACTAGGTTGGCTCTCAACTGAGCCTACCTACCCCTGCAGTCTCTTCCTAGATCACTGTCTAAGAGGGGAGAGCATGGGGAGGCACAATCCAACGTGGGGGGAAGTGAGACGCGACTGCAAAGATAGAGGCGCTCAGACCATATTGGTAATCTACAACAAATAGTGAATAGATTAAAAAAAAATGAAGTTTTCCCACCCACAGCTATGGGAAGCACCCATGGGTGACCAAAAGCGTTTGTTTATTTCAATGGCCAGAATAAATTAAAATTCTGGTCAATGAAATAAATACCAAGATAACGAATATGAGTCCTTCATTCTTGATACTTAAGCCATAAAACAGCATGGTGTGCAGCAGTTTCTTCCTTTTTGCAGTCCTTACGACGTGCGAGCCGTGGCTTGCACCCTTGGGAGGAGTCTTTCATTCATTTAATTTATTCACCTGGATCTACTCACCTGAGCGGTGTTCCCTGCTCCTTTCTAATGAAATAAATAAACTCCCAAACTCCAAACTCACCTAGACCGTTCAGAAAAAAAATGCAGCATAGGTGAGTTTATAATTCTGATTTTCTCCTGTCAGGATAAACTGAGTTTACTTGTCTCATGCAAACTGGTTTCTTGTAAACAGAATGCTGTGTGGGCATGTTTCCAAATAACAGGAAAAAAAGAATCTGAAAAATTTGTAAATTAAAAAAAAAAAAAAATAAAAATCCTAGAAATTACCATTTTTACAAAATTAAGCTTTTTTTTTTTTTTATTGAGCTAGTCCGGATGCTTGGTGCTTGAAAGTATTAGTTTCCATGAAGTAAAACAGCAGCCAAGCCTACAATAAAAGTTATTTTTTAACCAAACAAGATGGGTCAGGCTTTGTGTGTGACACCTGGGACATTCATACGAATACGCCAATCTGCATCACAAACCACAGCTCATCTAATCCAGTTTGTGGCCTGAACCAATTTTCAGTATGACCAGATACAACCGTATCTTGGCAAGCTAGGCAACAAGGCCAATATAATTTAGCAATAGCCAATTTGTACACACATGCTAGAAGAGCCGAATTGAACCCAGTACTGTAAAGCTGGTCATACATAATACCATTTTCTTGTTCAATTTAGATTTACCATCAACTATGTAGTGCAAGGGCCTGCCCGATTGCATACAAATTGAAGGTGTTTAGGTTTGACCTCATATTATATGGTTTTGGTAAATCTAAAAGGAAAAATTTGTTCAAGAAAATCGTATACGGTAAATGTATGGCCAGCATTAGTCATAATCACGAACCATTTAGCCCCTGTGCAGCCCTCTTCCCCAGTAGCTCTTATAAGCTCTCAGTTAGCTGTGTCCAGTTTCAGACAGCCATCTCCGACCGCACTTATCTGCTGTGTGTGGCTACATGCGGATAGCAGTCAGACCACCATTAGATTAAGTCGGCTAAGCAGCCACTGCTGATCCCATAATGCAGTCATTCAAGCAACAAGAATCCACTGATTTTTGCTGCAGGAATCCAGGAGCCACACCGAGCCTTGTGAAGGAGGCCTTAAAGTGGTTGTAAAGTCAGAAGGTTTTTTTTTATCTTCGTGCATTCTATGCATGAAGATAAAAAACTTTCTGTGTGCAGCAGCCCCCTAATACTTACTTGAGCTCATCTTGATCCAGCGATGTTGCAGGAGTGTCTCGGCTGCCTGCCACTCTCCCTCCTCATTGGCTGAGACGGCAGCGCGGTGCCATTGGCTCCCGCTGCTGTCAAAGTCAGTGAGCCAATGAGGAGAGAAGGGGGGGCAAACTGAAACTCCCTGTCTGAATGGACACAGAGCAGCGGCACGTGCCCCCCATAGCACGCTGCTTGCTGTGGGGGCATTCAGCAGGAGGGAGGGGCCAGGAGCACTGGCGAGGGACCAGAGAAGAGGAGGCTCTGGGCTACTATGACGTATGACATGTTTGTTATTTTTAAAAGGAAAAAAAAAAACAAACAAAAAACCATATACTTTAGTATCACTTTAATCAACGCAAAACATACACCACCATTGGACAGAGGGAACTACATACTTTAATGAGCCAAGACCACCAGAACAACGCTATAAAGTGAATGGACAGTCAACAATTTACACAAGTGGAATTCATGGCTCTAAGCCTAAAATGGATCCCATCCCACTTCTGACTCCTATTCTAACTACCCTGTAGAAAAAAGATGCTTATATTTAACCCATTCTCAGGGCACTCTGGTCCAGTCACATGACTGGCTCCTAGTGGCTGGCTTCAGGGGAGAGGTGGGACAGCCGAAAAAGGATGCCCCATAGTAGGCCTATGGGTCATGTCACTGCCTAGGCACTCCATCTGTTGTCGGCACTCTTTTCTCTGTCTTGAATCTGGCCGCTGGAGAGATCATGTGACCAGACTTCTACACGGTACGTAGTATAGTATATAAGAAGGGAAGTTGGAGCAGCTTTAGGCCAGGACACAGCCTGGGAAGAGCCTTGAAGTCCACTTTAAGAAGCAGTAGAGGGAAGTTAAAGCAAACTCTCACGATGTCAGTATCTGCAGGAACTGTGAAGCAATTCATCCACAAAGTGCACAGCAAAAAGGTACCGCTACACTTCATCTCTCCTGATTCCTCACCTAGCAGAGACACGGCAGCCTTCCAAAAGAGCAGGTGTTCTAAGCTGTTTGAAACCGACCACAAAAATGGACCAGAATGCCCCCTTGACTGTAAAGCTCAAATCCAGGACTATGAAAAAATGGGGTACAGTGCATGCTGTGTTACTAAGCTAACTCCCCGCTCTGGCGTACTCCTCCTCTGCCCAAAACTTCCGGTCTGTGGGCTAAGTATTTGGCATCATCACATACAATACAGAGACAATAACCCCACTGCAAGGGTGACGTTTTCATATTGATAGAGTTCGGCTTCAGGGATAAATTGATTCATGGTGACTACAGCTACAGAGATCAGTGAAGGCTTGTTTTAAAGTTCATTTATGACTTTAATGTGTAAATACTTTAGGCTGGATTCACCCTTGCAGTACGGCATCTTATCCATGTTGGGGTGTTGCAATGACATTCACAATGCATGTTAACAATATGTATCAAGGTGGGCAAGCGTAAATGGGGCCTTATGTCTAAAGCTGGGAAAGTGTTAAAAGTCCCAGACAACTTGGATGCTGGGTACATACTCATGGGGGTCCCAGAGGCAAGAGAAAACTTACATAACAGCATGGTGGAACTGAGCTGAGGTTCTAAACTCAATTTCTATCGGAATAATGGACTACTGTATGTGCGTTTGGGGGAAAAAAAGCGCACCAAATAACCACAAACAGGAATATTGGAGAACAAATCCTGCTTACCATGCTCAGGGGACCGACTAACTGTGGTGTCTTCAGCAGTCTTGCACACGACCCTCTGCTTGCACAGCTGCACGCCATGGTCTGTGGAATGTGAGGAATCTCCGGCATTGCTCTCAGTGGAAGGAGACATGTGTGAAGGGTCCCCTGTGTTTAGAACCCCTCCAGCCTCAAGCACCTCCTGTCCTGGATCAGAAACCATCTTAGAGAATGCTGGACTGGGGCAGATATAGGGACCATCATCTTCGGGGATGGGGTTGTACCAAATTTCTCCTTCATCGTCGGCATCGTTCTCTTCGGTGAGGTCAGTGGCAGGCAAAGCTAAAGGGCTACCAGGGGTGGCGGGGAGGGTTTCAGTCTCAGGTGCTTTAACAGGAATATCTCGGTCAGTTCTGGACAAAAGGAGCTCCGGTTCTTTATTCCCAATTGGATAAGAAATGGAGGTCTGACAAATGGCTTTATACTCGTATCTGTGAGTGCTCTGTGTCAGCCAGTTCCGTTTTTTCGACACAGTGATATGGTTCCTCTGCAAGTTATGTTCGTTTGCTTCTGTGATCTTAAAGTCCCGTTTAATAAGAGAGGTTGTATAAGCATTTTCAATCAAATCTGTTGGAAAAAAAAAACAAAAACATGGAATTAAAAAGGAAAGCAGCAATTGCATATATCACACACTATTCCCACTGAGGCATTCTGTATTGTAACGTCATTAAAAAATTCCCTTTCTACTTTAATCTGCTGTGCCCCCAAAAAAATCAAATTGTAATTTTCTTGTAACTAGGCCCAGTTTGTACATGGCTTGGTTACATAAAATTTCAGACACTCGGCATCATATGAGCTGCTCAAGAGTAGTCTGCATAGAGCAGTCAAGATAATTCCCATTCCCTGCAGTAAGGGTATTTTCACACTGGGGCGGGGGTGCGTTGGTAGTAAAGCGTCGTTAGTTTTAGCGTTGTTTCAGCAGTGCTTTTTGGCTGCTAGCGGGGCGCTTTTACCCCCCGCAGCAAGCGAAGAAAGGGTTAAAGGCGTCCGTGTTGCAGGCGCTTCGGCAGCGCTGCCCATTCATTTCCGCCCCAAAGATGCTGCTTGCAGGACTTTTTTTCCCCTCCTGCAAGCGCACCGCCTCAGTGTGAAAGCACTGGGGAGGCATGAGAGGCACTTTTTAGGTGCTATTTTTAGCGCTAAAACGCCGGAAAAGCGCCTCGGTGTGAAAGTACCCTAAGAGTTTTATTGTTGGTGAAGTTTTGCAGACTTTTTTTTCCTGCTCCTAGAAGCTTAATAGGATTATCCCACGTGTCCATGCACACTACTTTAGGCTATTAGGCTGCATTCACACGTGAGTGTTTCAAAGTTGCGCATTTTTACCGCAATTTTGTTCAGGTCACCAATGTAAAAGGCAAAAAAAACACCTGTAATCTGCCCCAAAGAAGCTCATGATCTTTTTTTGGGCTTAGATCATTTTTCAGGCGTTTTGCTTCAGATGACAAAACGCTCAGATGTGAACAGGTGCCATTGAAATAAATGGGATTTTGCTTGTTGGGCGTTTTTTCAGGCGTTTTACGAGCTGAAAACGCTCAGGTGGGAATGCAGCCTTTAGGCTTAATGTACACCGGACATTTTTACAACCTCTCCTGAACAATTTAACTTGACAGATAGTAACCCACATTTAAAACGTCCGTTTTGCCACGTTTACATGCTGCGTTTGCGTTTAGAAGCGTTTGAAAATCGACCATCTTTTTTGCCAGTGACAGGCCAAAAATGAAAACGCCTGTAAACGAAACGTGGCTAAACGCGAGTTACCGCGTTTAGAAGCGCTTTGCACTTGAAATGCCTCTAAACTCAGCGTCTGAACTCATTTTTTTGCATTCCAAAAAAGCCCTCTAAACTCAACTGCCTAGAAACGACTATAAACAACCCCGTGTACATCTACTGATAAGATAACATAGTTGTAAAAAAAATGCCCAACTGCTCCTAAACTACATGAGGCCTAAGAGCTTGAGCTTCAGCATCTAGGAGCAGAAAATAAATTGTTTTTGTAGCTTTTTTTTTTTTTTTTTCCAGCAGAAACATTCCTAAAACGTTCCTAGATGCCAATAGCATTTTTTTGCGCTCCCCCCCCCCTTTTACTACAAAAACGCTAATGCTCCTAAAATGCTACTACAAAAAGCTATTACCAGCGTTTTTTATCCAGCGTTTATTGCCTACAGGGCACCTACACCCCTTTCCTACCCAAGCTATTTTTCAGCTTTCAGCGCTGTCATGCAATGCTGTACCCAAATGAAATGTTATCATTTTCTTAAAACAAAAATAAAGCTTTCTTTTGGTGGTATTTATTCACTGCTGGGTTGTTATTTTTTATTTTTATATTTCGTAAAAAAGACCAAACATTTTGAAAAAAAAATAAAAAAATGTTTTCTTACTTTTTCTGTCAGTAAATTTTGTAAATAAGTAATTTTTCTCCTTCACTGATGTGTGCTGATGAGGCGGCACTGATGGGCACCGATAGGCTGAACTGGTGGGCATTGATGAGGTGGCACTTATGGGCACTGATTAGGTGGCACCAATATGCTGAATTTATGGGCACTGATAGGCGGCACTGATGGACAGCAGCGATAAGCGGCACTGACTGGCATCACTAATGGGCACTGATTGGTGGCACTTGTGGACACCGATTGCTGGCACTGATTGGTGACACTTGTGGCGCTAGAGTGTAATCAGGGCACTGATGATCAGCAAGTTCCCTGATTACATGTTTTGTTGTCCCCCGAGAGGAGATTCCGATGACTGGCTCTCCTCGCCACACACTCTGTCAGTGTGAGGTGAGGAGCATCGATTACCAGCAACTCCGTGTTTGCATGTGACCGGTTGTGATTGGACACAGCCGATCACATGGTTAAAGAGCAGCAGCCCGTTCTGGGACGCCGTCATATGAATCATTTGACGGTGGGCAGGCGGCAAGTGGTAAAAAAAAAAAAAAAAAAAAACGCTAGTGTGCATGGAGCCTAAAAGGCCTCATGCACACTGGGCATTAAAAATGCTGCTTTAAAACAGGCGTTTGGCATATTTTCTTTCAGCCTGTAGAAGCAACTCTGTTAGCCTCTGGAGTTGACTTACTAAAGGCAAATATACTGGGCACTTTGCAAGTGCAGTTGCTCCAGAGTTTAGTAAACGAGGGGAAGCTCTGCTGACTTCCATCATCCAATCATGTGCAGGCAAAGATGCTGTCTTTTTTTTTTCCCCCCTTGTATGCGATTGTGTATTCTTTGTAAAGTGAAGATTTACCTCATTTGCCAAGCTCTGGAGCAACTGCACTTGCAAAGTGCATAGTCGATTTGTCTTTAGTAAATCAACCCCTATGTGTCAATGCACATTACAGCATCTACAGACTGAAAAAATAAATAAATAATACATCACAAATGCGTTTTTTGAGAAGAGCTTTTGGGTAGAAAAAAAAAAAAATGCTTGACGCACCTAGATGCAGCATTTAGGCACGCCAAGCATTTAAGTGCACATTTCTCTAGTGTTTTGGGAAAAATGCTTATGTTGGGGCTATATAAATCCTGTTTAACAACAACAATAATAAAAAAAGCACGCATAAGCGTACACAAACGCGTGTACAATAAGCTCCATGGGGGTGTTTTTATTCTGCCAGGATTTCTGGCATTTCTTCTCCTGCCTAGTGTGCATGGACCCTAAAGATATGCAGAGGATGAAGCTTTTATTTATTTTTTTAACACTGAAACAAAATCAGATGAGTTTATAAAGACAGACCATTCGCTTAATCAGTTTTATAGACTATATGCTTTTAAGATTTGTAATATTCTCTAAAGCAAGAAAAAGGTAAAGATATGCTATAATTTTGCTAAAATCCTTAAAATATACATAGTTCATCTGTAAGAGATTTTCCTATTAGACAAAACTGGAATTTCACTTCACTCAGTAATTACCCCAAGACAACCCGTCACTGGCAAAAAAGATGTCCGATATGTGCACAGGGCCTCTAATTATAACATGGTCTAATCATTATGAAGCCGACTGACAAAACTACCTTGTCATAAATAACGTGGTGAATTCCCCATTGTAAACACAGCCTAATCCTAGCACAAGACCGGCCATACACGGTGCAAATTTCTTTCCTGCAACCCAAAGAAATGTGCACGATTCCCCCATTGAGGCTGGGTTCACACCTATGTGAATTGGATGTGGCTTATACTGCATCCAATTCGCAGAACATTTTAAAATATTACTTTCAATCAGTCTGGCTCACATGTGTGCGTTGTATTCCCACTCCGCATTGCCTAAAAAAAATGTGCGTTTTCTAGGCAGTGCGGTGCGAATTGGAGGCACATATTCTTCTATGGGGACGCATCTGATTCGCAGATGTGTTCCGTTGTGAACAGGCATTCTCTCCCCCTCCTCACTACACCTCCCCCTCTCCCTGCTCAGCTACAGAGAAAATTGAGTACTGTCTGTGATACTTTTTTTTTTTATTTGCACTAACATACAATTTTTCAGGACAAGCTTTCGGGGTATGTCCCCTTCTTCAAGGTCCAAGCAGTACTGTTTGGACCTTGAAGAAGGGGACATACCCCGAAAGCTTGTCCTGAAAAATTGTATGTTAGTGCAAATAAAAAAAGTATCACAGACAGTACTCAATTTTCTCTGTCACAATAGCACTAATACGGCTACAATCAAACCTGCTCAGCTTCAAAACGGAGAGGAAGCACCGAACAGCTGCTTTTTCTCTTTGCACAGAGAACGGAGCTGGAATTCCCACCGGACTGGATCCAGTCTAACACAGACAGTGCTGACAGCAGAATCCCTCCTGCTAGGCCATTGTGTGGCCAAGATTTGAACCGTTAATGGGCAGGCTGAATGTATGTACCAAGTTGAGGTACAACCAGCCTGCCGGATTCTCTTACGACTGTTGCTATAGCCGCTAGCGATAATCACAGTCAGTCTTCGCCCGGCAGGGACAGCTTTCTCCCATCAGGGGAAGACAGAGATTATCGCTAGCGGCTATAGCAATAATCATAAGAGAATCCGGCAGGCTGATTGTAACCAAGTTTATTGATTGATCAACTTTGTTCATTCAGCCTGTCCATTAACGGTTCGAATCGTGTATGGGCGGCCCAATACTAGTACCTCATCTAATCAAATGAACACAAATTAGTATACAATTTAGGAAGCAGACAATGAATGGAAAGTACCAGCGATGGGATTCGAAGGAGACAGTGAAAATGTCCATTGACGGTCATCAGGAGAAAAGGACCTAAAACGCGTAACTCCAGGAAACTATTTGTTTTGTTTTTTTTTTTACCTTTGCTGTATACAAATAATTTACCTCTGACGATGGTCCTCCTAGGTCCGGATGGCTATTGTAAAAAGGTAATAATTTATGCCAGATACTACTCAGCACCAAACTCCTGGCGCTTCGCCTCTCGTACAGCAAAGGGACCCATTTCCTCTACCTTTGTCCATTCATAAAATGACAAGCTGTGAATGGACAAGGGCCGATCGCGTTTACTTGCCCCTTCGTTGCACTTTCACATACTGCCCTGAATTCAGTGAAAAAGGGATTTTGTGATTGGAAAAAAGGGGAGAGAAAGGGCTGGTTAATAAAAACAGAATCTCTTTACTGTATGAGAGCCACAGTGAAGTATTATACGGCATGAATGAAACGGATCGTTTTACCTTTACACAGCAGCCATCCAGAGCTGAGAGAGCCATCATTAGGAGGTAACTTATTTGTACGCAGCAAGAAGTACGCAGCAAGGTCAGAAATAAGGAGAACGTCGTTTTTTTTCCTGCAGTTCCACTTTAAAAAAAATGGTTGCCAACATTCATTTGTCTATCCAAAACAGGGTGGATAAAAATCAATGATTAAAAAAAAAAAAAAAATCTGGATTATTTTGATTTAAATCAGATTTTTTTGATTTTTCAAATATATTTTAAACAAATGCTTTTGAAGTAAAAATCTATCTAAAGATAGTTTTCTATTTAAGATACATTGATAGTTAACATTTAGTTTATCAAGCATGAAATGGGGCTTAGTTATGTAGCATGAGTAGCATGAGGCTGTATATTCTGAAATATTTACATTTTTGGTAAACTCTTTCAATGAATCCAAGCTCTGCAAGCTGAGATAACATGCACTGCATTGATGAAACAAACAAAGTTTAGGAACATTCCTTTATCCCATTGTTTTGCAAATCTATGTACACTACAAACTGTATGATTGAACCTGACAGTTTATTACTCTAAATAGGAAACCTTCATTTTGTTTTCAAATATTAAAGATCCTAATTACCAACAAGAATGAGTCCTTACATTTAAAGAGCACCTGTCATTTCAGGTCCATCATGGCAGCGCCTGTTAGCGGGGCATCCACTCACCTGCTGCCGCCACGTCCCTCACCTTGTTTTGTCACTGCTGCATCACCAGCCGTCCCATTAAAGTGAATGGGACTGTCGGTGAGTCAACAGCGGGTCAGAGGAGGAGCCGCTGCGGGACAGAGATGACAGTTGCGCTTTAAAAATGAGGATTTAAATCAAATCCACCCTGCTCCAAAAATTTAAAAAAAAAATGCCTTTAGCTACACTAAGCCGCATTCACAATTTGCTCGCAATTTTGGTTAAGTGATTTGTACATAATTTTGTGTCTCACACACGGCAGCCCTATGTGCGCTCGTATTCCGAAAAGAAGCCCATGCTCTATTTTGGGTGACAAACGGAGCGCGTTTTTAAAACCCGCCTTTTTTGACAATCGCATGACGATCACTGCAAAAATCACATGGCGTTTGAAGTGCCATTAAAAAATAATGGCACCCAAAAGTGCGATTGTGGTGATTCTGTCCGCTATCCCAAATAGTGAGATGTGAATGAAGCCTTAAAAGACAAAGTGACAGCACCAAACTCCCACAGTCAGTCAGTGGTGACTTTTTAACCATTTGCTGACTGCCCTATAGCAGCTCTGTGCCGGATCACACACACATATATATATATATACAGGGGCGAACTGACAACTCATGGGGCCCCCCGGGCAATAGGAGATTATGGGGCCCCCAGGCAATCAGATTATGGGGCCACACAGTATACAATCACACAGTATACACAGACATGTTTCTATTGGCTGAGAAGGTATTGGAGAGGTGGGGCAGCTATAATCTCGGGATTTTTAGACCAAAAGGATGTCGGTAAGGGACATTTCAGAGACAGATGTAAAAAAAAAAAAAAAAAAAAACACAGATTTTTACATACTGTCCCTGGTTTTACTGAGGCTGGCAACCCTGATGGGGCCCCCTGAGTGGCTTAATGGTCAGTCCGCCCCTGTGTGTATATATATATATATATATATATATATATATATATATATATATATATACACACACACACACACACACACACACACACACACACACACACACACACACACACACACACAAAGCAGATCTCAGTTCTGACAGGGGGAGGGGAAAGGATGGATTGTGTCATTAGTACAGTGACAACTCATATTTTTAGCACTGATCACTGTATTAGTGTCACCAATTCCCACAAAGAGTCAAAAGTGCCTCTGCAATATCACAGTCCCACTATAAGGATGCTGATCGCTGCCATTACTAGTATTAAAAAAATAAATGTATGCCATAGTTTGTAGACCAAGCAATATACGCTTATTGGAATTTTTTATTTTTTTTTTTTACCAAAAACATGTAGCAGAATACATATTTTGTAAAGGTTAATGAAGTGCCATATAGCAAAAAAAAAAAAAAAAATGGCCTGGTCATGAAGGGTGGGTAAATCTTCTGGAGGTCAAGTGGTTAAAACTGAAAACATTTTAACTGGACTGACTCTTTCCTATACCTCTTTTTAAGTTTAACAAAAATACATGAATTTCAAATCAAAGAAACACTTTGAAAACTTTAGCAAAGTGACTGTACAAGCTGTTCTAAAGAGAGATCTATGTTCTATTACATAAGCTCTGTATAATTCTAGCTTTTTTTCCTTCATCTAGCAGGCCCATTACTTCACTTGCAGTCTTGTCCCCATCCACACCAGGAACAATGCAAGGATTATGAACGCAGCAGCTTTCGCTGAGAAATAAAAAAAAAAAAAAAAAAAAACACACAGGGAGAGTGTGTAGACACTGAGCAAGCCTTGAGCACACTTCATTTCACAGCTATAGCCTTACATTCTTGGGGAAGTTAAACACTGCCAGAATTTAATTTGGCCAGACAAGTTCCTTGAAGTCCTAACAGAAAGTCTTTTGACACGGCAATGGGTACGATACCACAGGCACGTTTTAACTTGTACTGCATTCCATGAAAAACACTGCACGGGACTGTAACACATCAGAAATCTGCCTAGCAATCTCCCAGTGGTGGTTTATCATTAACCCCAGGTTACTAGATATGTTCTATTAATGATGGGGAGGCAGAGATTCAATCAAGTCTATTCAGCGAGAAGAGGTCTCTGGCTACTATGAGGAGTAAACTGCCAAATTCATTGTTGGTGTTACCATTTCAATTTCAGGGAATATTTCAAACCCAGCAACAGCGTGGGCAAGAGTGGAGCAGGACATAAGGGGATCATTTACAGGAGAGAAAAAAAAAAAACAACACCTTTGTTAGTACAATAAAGAAGGATGAGATGATTTGCCCTCATCTCCAGTACTAGAGTCAACCTTTATGACAAGAAGTGAAGGCAATCACAGTAGTAGTGGTGCTTACTATAGTAACTTCCAGCTTCTAGAGTTTGGACAGAGTGCAGGGTTCAGGGGTACACTATGGACAGAGTGCAGGGTTCAGGGGTACACTATGGACAGAGTGCAGGGTTCAGGGGTACACTATGGACAGAGTGCAGGGTTCAGGGGTACACTATGGACAGAGTGCAGGGTTTAAGAGTGCGTTATGTACAGAGTTCAGGGGTGAGCTGTGTACAACATGTAGGGTTTAGGGGTGCGCCACTCTGGGGATTTGTCCCCGCCGTGAGTGTGTGCAGGGATCTGTTAGATCTGGGAGCCACTGAGTAAAGCTGTCCCTTGTAAACACAAAGCTTCTGTTTTTACAAGTGACAGGGGTGAGCAGGGAGCGGAGGGTGAGAGTCGGAGGTGGCGGAATGGTGTTCCGCCATGCTGGCTGCAAAACTGGGTGCGAAGGCCACATGACAAGGCCTTTGTTTTTGACATTATCTAAGATATGATATGAACTTTTTTTTTTTTTTTTTTTTTAATAGTACACAAAGTATTACTCTATAACTGAGACTGTGGGGTGAAACATGTCAGAAGTGGTCCTGGGGGCGGGGCCATGTGCTGACGCTTGCTGGCTGATTAAACTTTTGCCTGGGAAGACATCATTGGTGTGCAGCCTTTCTTTTGGACTATACTGACCGATTTATCTAAAACCAGTGTCCCATTAGGGAGGCTTCCCTTTACTTCCTGTCCTGTAGACTCAGCAAGAAGTGAGAGCATCTTTCCAGTGGGATAAATCCACTCTCAAGCAACCCATAGATTACTTGTGGAAGAATAATTAAAAAAAAAAAAAAAACACTCGATTCCCCCATCAACACAGTCCATGCTGCTAGGGGAATGCCTCCCGCAGCACCATTGTGTTCTGCCGGCAGGGGGTCACAGGAAGCCATACAAGCCGACATAACTCAATAATTACTGCTAGCAGCTATAGCCGCTAGCAGTAATCAAATGTTAAAAAAAAAAAAAAAAAAAAAAAAAAAAACACAGACTAGTTGTACCCAAGTCCATCCGTGGATAGACTTGGATACAGTCAGTTTGCCCATACATATGGATTGAAACTTGGCTAGTCCCTGCCGAACTGAATTTCGGTCCATTTATGGCCAGTTTTAGGTAGTAGTTAGAGGAGTCTGTGTTCCAACGGGAAGATTTCAACTCAAAATTTTGGGATTACCCTCCCTTTCATTCCCAGAGACAATGGTGATCAGGACAAAAGGTTCCACTTTAGCTTTTCCTTAAACACGATATCCTTTATTCCTCCATGTAGTTAAAATAATTTAAAGCTCTTAGACTAACTGCATTGGACTCATGTAATTTTCCACTAGTACGGCTGCATACTGGGTCTATTGTGACTTCCAATGCAGCTCTTACTTGCTGTACTGAGAATCTCCGTACACAGAAATAAATGCACAATCACGGGGAACCAATTACGGTTGAATTTGGACAGAGATCTGATGCACAATAACAGGCCAATGCTTACATTAAATACACAAAACTAACAAACTTCCTAAAGCATGTTTTAGTATAATTAAACAGATAACAGGAAATAAAAGTTTGAAATCTCCAAGGTGGGCTACCAGCCACTCCTCCACAATCTAAATTATTTACAGAACACCCCATTTACATAATCAGATCCTGTCAGCGACTTCAAGTAGCAGCACCTTATTAAAAAAAACATGGTTCATACTTACCTTGCAGATGTTGAGAGAAATCTTTGCTGTCAGAAAAGTATGTTTGCACCATGTTTCTTTATGGTACTACTTGTTAAGCTAGCGGATACTGTGCACCAAGTCATTTTACAATGTTTTACAATGTTTTTCTAACCCTTGATTGCTCCCTTTTGGTCTGTTACATATACAATTGGAAGCGTTTTGTTATATCTGTTCAATAAGTGCCGGTTCACACAGGGGCAGTACGACTTGCAGGTCGCCTCACAGAGGCGACCTGTACACGACTTCGGCGGCGACTTGCAAAACGACTTCTGTATAGAAGTCAATGCAAGTCGCCTGAAGTCGCCCCAAAAATACTACAGGAACCTTTTTCTAAGTCGGAGCGACTTGCGTCGCTCCTATTAGAACGGTTCCGTAGTACAGAACGGGAGGCGACTTGTCAGGCGGCTAGGTCGCCTGACAAGTCGCCCCTGTGTGAACTGGCAGTAAGTGCAAAAAAAAGTAACTTTTGATCCTGCCAAAAATCCAGAGCTGTCCTGTACAATCTGCAGTCTTCTCTCTCAAGCATGGTTATCAACCTTGCCCAGTTCACCTGAACTACAGAATATATTCCTACAAGTTTATAGAGAGGAGGATAAGAGAGGAGCTCTGTAGTCCTAACACCCTGCCTTGCCCTGGGGTGACATGCTGATCCTCCATAGATACAGTATGATGAGTTAGCGTGGTCACCCTAGAACAGGAAGAATGAATGTCACTTGCAGGAACTTTGCTGTGATTGATTCCAAGGCAACAAACTTGTTCTTTCAATAGGCACAATGTCTGCTTTTATTGAAAGCCAGCATTCTGTAGATTTGTTTGTGATTGTGGGGGGGGGGGGGGGGGGGTTCTTTTCCGGTTGAGTAGTGGAATTTTGTGTGTACAGCAATGGGCTTTGAATAAATTACTTGGGCAAAACAAGTACACTCTCCCACACCCTCTAACTGATTACTGACATTAAAAAAAAAAAAAAATTATGTAAAATGTCCTTTTTACGTACTTAAAGCCATGGTCACATGATGCTGCAGTCAAAATTTTATAGTCTTCATTAATGGATAACTGAACACCTAGTGAAGGAACCAATATATGTTAAAAAGGTTCTTCACTGTGAAAAAAAAAAAAAAAAAGTCAGCAGCTATAAACACTGTAGCTGCTGACTTTTAATAAAAGGACGCTCACCTGTCCAGGGATCCAGCACTGTCCTCAGCCAGTCTAGTGCTTCACTAGTCTCTGGGTTCCTGGCGCCAGCATCTTTTGTGTGGGAAGCAGCCTGCGGCTTCACAGCCAGCTTTCTACTGCGCATGCGGCAGTCCTGCAGCCTTCTGATCCCAGAAAGTTGTGGGTGATAAGGGGGCCAAACTTCCCCTCAGATCGCCCCTGGGATCCAAGCGAAAGTGGGAGTGGATACCTGTCTAAGCTAGAATTAAAGCAGAACTTCCCCTTTAATGTTTTTACTTTTAAGGCCTCTGGGAAAATTGTAGCACCATTGGCGTTTTTCTCAGACATAATGCTCCAGTACCAAGTCTTCTGTCCTCCTTTGTTTATAATAGAGGGGGACCTTTTTCAGGTGTCCATAACACTGCCTGCATTCCGTGGACATTTCAGAGACCAGACAGTGTGAGTGTAGCGTCACATATGGCGACCCATCACATTATGCTACCCGCTGGAGTGCGCATGCGCGACGCCGCCATATGCGTTCCAACGCTTTTACAACAAAACAGCATGTGGCTCCACCCCCAAGTCCTGGTTCATGCCCCACCATCCAAGTGGACATAGAGTTAGATTATAATTATGCAGAGCGAAGCGACGCCGTGCCCGAAGCGTGCCGAGTGAAGCGAGCCCGCGAGGGGCCCTGTTGCAAACTGGTGTGTTACAATCAATAATTATACAGACGGTATATCTGACGGTTTTAGTGTGCTGTTTTGTCGTAAAAGTGTTGGAACGCATATGGCGGCGTCGCGCATGCGGGTAGCGAAAGGTGATGGGTCGCCATATGTGAGGCTACATGGGCACATCTGCAGTACTAGATAAATGGCCGCCGCACCCATACACGGCACCGGCAAGGGACCCCGACAGCAGGTTTAAAGTGGACCTTTGCCCCTTTCATGAAAAATCACATCAGCATACTGCTCTGCAGGCTGATATGAATTTATTTTATATTCAATAGTTTAAAATTTTTTTGCTTTTACTTACAATTACTGTTTTTCCACTTTCTGGTTTGTTTGACGTACTGCTGATGTAACTCTGGCCTTACAGCTGCATCCTGGGAAGTTTCTGTCACATGTTCCAGGAGACAGACCCAGAGTTCTAGGCAGAGATCCAGGAAGTAATGGTAGATGGATTCGTCTGCTCTTAAGAAAAATGGCAACTACAAGAATAATGGGAAGGAAAGGAAAAATAAGGAATGCAAAGAACAAGAAGCCTGCAACTATAAGTATCAGTTTGTAGATTACCACTACTAACAATTTTTAAGGCGCCCTTTGTTGTAATTTTTTCCGATAATGGTGAACTCTTCTTCACAAGGTAAAATTGAAGTATTGGTTATATGGAAGGATAAGGAGTTCACAATTTGACCAGAGCTGGGCTTTAAAGGATTTTTTTTTTGTACAAAAAGTAATATGCAGGTTGCCATTGCCACCCTCTTAAAAATTCTAGCCGAGTGGCTTTCGTCCTGATCAATTTTATTTACTCTCATGCTGATCGGGGAGGAGTTAAAAGAGAAGAAGTATAGTTTTTTTTTTTTTTTCCCCCAAGAATAATAATTACCCAGGTGGACAACAGCATCGGCCCAATGCTGCAACTGTCCCCCACTGTCTCTAAGACTGAAAACCAAACGATCAAACCCCCGCTCATCCCTCGATTCTCAGAGCTCCCTGAGCAGAGAGCTGGTGACTGTCAGTCACCGCTCTCTGCTCTGCCCCTGTGGAGCGCTGAGGTGTGCGCGTGTGTGTGTGCCTGTGTGTGCGTGTGTGTGTGTGTGTGTGTGTGTGTGGGGGGGGGGGGGGGGGGTCACAGCTGGCTCAGGCTCTCGGTGGCTCACAGATCCCAACCATATTGATGCAAGCTTTCCCCAGCATGGACTGGCTGTTTGATTTCAGCCTGCTGTCTGCTGAAAACAGACCACAGGAGTGCAGAACGACCTGTACTTCTGTGATCCACAGGAGAAGTACAGACAAACAAGCTTTGGCTGTACTTCTCCTTTAAAGCTTAACGCCAAATTTTATATACCTTTAAATAGTTTGTTTGAACCTAGCTGGTCCAACTGAACTATTTACTGCACTAACAGGTGTATTAACTGTATATAGCCCAAGCTATATACAGTATACAGAGCCATGTTCCAGCACTGGGGTGAGCACTTCCCATCCCATACCTGGAACAAAATACAGTCAGGCTGAGTGCTTTTCAGTCATTCACAGGAAGCTTTGTATTCTATGAATACTTCCTCTAATTAGATGAAGCAGAAATTGTAACGTCATCTGGCCGCCCCTCCACCCCAGCCAAGCAAAGGAAGCTTTGTATTCGAAGAATACAAAGCTTCACGTGAATGGCTGAGCAGTGGACAGCCCCACTAGTCTGTTCCAAGAGTGGGACAGAAAGTGCTCATCCCAATGCCGGAACACAGCACTGTATGTAGCTGAGGTTACATGCAGTTAATACAGCCTGCCCAGCAAGCGCACCTGTTAGTGCAGTAAATAGTTGGTTTTGGCCAGCTTGGCCCAAAACAAACCATTTAAAAAGGGACATTTAAAAAGAAAAAAAGAGAAACTCTTGAGGGACAGAAACTATCCCATAATCTGCACAACAGCCAGACAACTAAGGTTTTGGGGAGGAAAGTTCAGCAATGGCAGCATACGTATTCTCGGTACAGGTTCCCTTGAACTTCGATCACTAAAGAAGAATTACAAATTGAACAAATTCCGGAGCACTAAAAATCTGTCAGGGTGGAGATTTTCGGACTAGTAATATTTTCTTCTGCAGAAAAAGCACTGGGAAGGGCTAATGTTTGAGTCTCGCAATCTCAAGATTAAAAATTGTATTTACTGTCAGAAGTAACAAAGCACCTGCCAGTTTGTGGCCAACTCAGACCAAAATGAATGCCTATTCTGCATGTGGATGTCCTTTTAACACACAGAACTATGCAGTGTTGACAACAGCTGTCCATTAACAGCAGTCATTTCATTAGGTGACCTTTAGGTAGTAGAATCCGTTTCCCCTTCTAAATGTGTTTTGCATTATAAATAGCTCACCAATCGCCTCCTGAACCTAATAAAAGGACAGGAAGAAATGTGATGGAATTGCATTCTGTTATGAAGTGCCAACAATACCAAACTTCAGGATACAGAATTCCAGCTGGAACAAAAACTTTTGTAAATTATTTAGATCTCCAAAACATAAATAAAACTTTTTTGCTGGTTTCTGAAGCTAGCGGGTTGCAATTAGGCAAATCAGCTCATTTCCTCAGCCAGACACCCAGAATAACTTCTTTTCTGCTTCCGTTCCCGGCTGCAAAATCCTTAAGAGGTGGATTGTACAGATCCCCTCCGCTGCGTCATCAGAACACAAAGACAAGGAAGGAAAACGGTTCTGACTAGAAGTTTTTAGTTTCAGACCTCTTCAGCTAAGACAGGCAGAACTGGCTACAAACAATTCCTAACTTCTTTATATATTTCTAATTTGGATAACTGATGGCAAGCATTCAGAGCCAGCAAACAAATTATCTGCACATAAAAAGGCAAAAAAACAAAACAAAAACAAAAAAAAAAAAAAAGGAGGGTACATGTTTGTCTTTAGCCCCATGCACACTGGGCCTGTGATGTTTAGCTGCGGACGGTGGGCTCAGGTGTACCATCAAACTCCATTACTGGCAGCCTGTCAAACTATGATACGTGTCGAATCTGGCCCACCAGGCCATTTTATGTGGCCCTCGCACTTTGACACCCCCTCGTCTCTGCCTCCACCTTGTCTCAGCAGTCTGCAGCAGAAGGGAGGACAAAAGTCCTCCGCCAGATTCTGCACTTCTCTGTGCAGCCGAAGAGATGCTCATCTCTACCCCTGACCCTGTCTCAACAGTCAGCAGTAGAGAAGAGGACAGAACTTCTACCAGATCCTGCGCCCCTTTGTGCAGCTGCACTCGGGCAGCTGACTCCAGCCCACCTCTGGTCCTCCTCCAGACTCTACTTTTTGCTTCCCAGTTCCACCCCCAGCTTCTTCCCAGCAGCAGCACAAGGTAAGAAGGGGTGGACTTAGATGTAAGGGGGGGGGGGGGGTGCTCTGGACCTCTGCTTACAATACAATTCTTTGCCTGTTGAAAAAGAGGGTCGTATCATCCACAAGAAGCTTTATTGGAGACCGCTCAGACAGAACAACATGGCAGAACCAGGTTATGTCAGAGCAGTCTCCCATTTATAAAGTTTCTTGTGGATGATACCAGCGATGTACGACCCTCCTTTTCAGACTTGCATCATCTGCTACAGCATGTATTTGAATTCGAAAATAAATAGCAAGCGTTTGCAAGTTCTGCTATACGCATCTCATTTAAAAAAAAATCGTTTTCTTTTTTTTTGCTAATTGAACAGACATAACAAAAAACGAATTTTGATTATACATTTAACAGGCCAAAATGCTTGAGTGAAAACAGTCAGTCATTCTCTATAAAACCGCTACTATACAGCAAATACAAGCAGAGCACACAGAAAAGCAGCTCTGCTGTAATAGTCAGGTCCCGCCTAAAGCGGACAGCACAGAACAAGCAAGGCTCAGTCCAGCAAACAGGCTGATATTATGTGGTTTGTTTTCCTTTTTGAGGGCTGAATAAAGGATACCATTTAGCCACTGCTGGCTGAGTGCGAACACCACTGTAATATTTGTGTCTCGCCCACTAAAGGCTTTAAAGTGGAACTCTACAGAATAATTTTCCAATGATTCCTAAAGGCAGTATATGTAATCTCCAACAGAAAGTTTTCTGTAGTCCTAACACACTTCCAGTCCTAGGGTGACAATGCTGCTCCTCCACAGATACAGTGCAGTGACTGACCGTTGTCACCCTAGGACAGAAGTGTGTTCCTGGCAGGGGCACCAGGTGAAAAAATAAAAGGGAGGGGGAAAAAGCCAAAAAAAAAAAAAAAAAGAAAACTAAGGCAGCCTCCCAGTGTTCTATTCGTCGACTAACACATTTTTGTTGACTAAATGAATACTATTTTGGTCTACTAAAATAAGACAAACGACATTTTAGTCAAAAGACTGACTAAAACTAAATTGAATTTAGATCACAACGGCTAAATCTGTGTCTGTAGTGCATGTCCAAACCTCAATACCATAAATAATAAACATGTTGTTAGATTTTTACTCCAGGAGTATATAGTGTTTGACAGTTCTGAAGAAATAATGCATTAAAAGATTAACTAAGCCCATTCGTTTTTAGGCGACAAAAATATGACTAAAACGGCTCAGATGACTAAAATACGACTAATTGCATTTTAGTCAAAAGGCTATAAAACTAAAACTAAATTTAAATTTGATGTCAAAATTAACACTGCAGCCACCACATTCAAGGACTGGTAAGCTGCAATAGATTACATTTTTGTTCTTGGGTCTAGATACATTTCAAATGACTAAAAATATTCATTCAAAATGGTTTGCCTCTGAGCTCACGCCAACTTTCTAATCTACATGCTTGTTCCAAGTCAGCTGCTAATAAAGTACAGAAGCCAGACACAGTCTGGTAACTAACATCCTCAGGAGACATGGAAGCTGCCATTGACTATTTCTCCCAGCACAGGTTTCCTCCACAGGGATCCTCAAACTACGGCCCTCCAGCTGTTGCAGAACTACACATCCCATGAGGCATTGTAAAAATCTGACATTCACAGACATGACTAGGCATGATGGGAATTGTAGTTTCTGAACAACTGAAGGACCGTAGTTTGGAGACCCCTGAAAGGGAACTGGTCATGCCACTGCTGACCTTTATAGAAAGTGGTGGGCTTTGTGTCGGTCATCTTATCCTCATCATACTACTTAGTAGGACACGGTCAGATGTTTTGACACTTCTCTAACTGCACAATTGTTTAGAATCAGTGACTTTCTAAAGCACTCACACAAGGGAAAGGCCGATGTCACACTAGCAATCCTCTCACTGGTGACAACATTTTCCAAGCAGGAAAATGTGCTTCTACGGGCTGCAAAAAAAAAAAACAAACAATGAAGGTACTCAGAAAACAAGAAAGGACAATTGCCATTTCAGCCGCATAGGTGACGATGTCTGCCAGATGCAGAAGAGCCCTGGGGCATTCATATTAAAAAAAATGTAAACAAATACTGACTTTCAAAGTCAAATGTGGAAACTCTGCATTCTGTTTTCTAAAGTTCCTTTAAGATGCCCCCCTCTGTAACCTGATGCCATGGCCACCAATAGCCAAAAAGTGTAATTCAATTGGTTAAAAAAAAACACCTGTCCCAATTGCTATTGATTCAACATCCAAAAGCCGGCCATAGATGGATCAAATCCAGAACCGAGATTCGATCCATCTATGGGCAGGCTGGTTGTACCCAAGTTGCTCCATCGCTCGACATAGATACAACCCGCCTGTCTCTATACTGACATCTACTGAAAGTCAGAAGAGCCCTCCACAAACAACTTACCCTGAGGGCAGCTGGCTTGTGCCTATGCAAATTAAATTTACTTGAAGGGGGGGGGGGGGTTTCTAACTGGTAAAATGTAGGATAAAATCAGCTGGAGGTGCTGAACTACAAGTTCCAGCATTCCAGAAAAGAGGACAAGCAGAAGCTTGTAGTACTAAGAAGCTGTAGGAGTACTGTACTAAGCCTCATAAGCAACATGCCGATCTCTCAAAACAAAAAAGAAACAAAAAAATGAAAAGAACAGCAAGGGCATACAAAAAAAAACAAAAACCCCTTGGCAGCACATTATGCAGACTCTAGCCTGGAGTGAACTGGTGACAACATATCTGAGTGTCCTACCACTGCTTACAGGGCGATAAATCTCCAGCAATCTGTCAGATAAGACCAAGGGGCCTGTATGAACACAGCTCCGAATTCCACGGCTCTCTCTGCCCATAGCAAAGCAGCTCCCAACAATTGGCACTATGCTGCAAGGATATTTACATTCACAACACAGCCAGCAGCGATTAAATCCACACATCTACTGGGCCACTTTTCTCTTTGTTGATTAAACAAAACAAACAGGAGAAAAAAGAAAGAGCGTTTCTACAGACGGTGTTACAGGTTTTAGCAATCCAGACATGTAAAACAGATCTTGCTGAGAATACGGCGACAATTCTCCATCCTAAAATGTGTCAGCAACACATGGTACAAATCTGCCAACCAATAGGAGAGGCTGTATGCAGGGCAATCAGGATTCACAACACAGCAGATATAAAGAAGTGAACTGTGTTAATCTGACCATAGAGGTGGAAATGTAGTCAATGACAATCTCTTTATCCGCTAGGAGTTGAACATATGGTAGTAAATAATCACCAAAAACTAAACAATCGTTCACTCACGAGCAGGATTTGGTCATTTGCAAAGTCAAAACTGGGCAATAAATTCAAAGCGATTGCCTTTTCCACAGAGTTGGGTTGGGGCAATTCAGATCCCAATTCTTTGCAATCAACCCAACTGCTTTACCTGGCACTGATGAAATTAAAAGTTCAATCGCTCTACCAAATTGCCCCTCGTATAGCCAGCCTAAAACTCCTTTTTCCAGTCTAATCAGCAGGGGATCTGTGACCAGTTGCCCCGCTAAATCAAAACCAGTACAGGGTGGATGATATGGACTGCCCTTGTCAAAGGGGCCCAAGGTATATGCAAATCTATAAGCCTTTGCTTACAGTTATTGATAGTGAATAAAAGCATTTAGGCTGCTTTCACACTGAGGCGATTTTCAGGCGTTTTAGCGCTAGAAATAGCGTCTTAATAGCGCCTGAAAACCGCCTCCCATTCATTTCAGTGTGTCTTTTCACCCTGGGGAGGTGTGATTCCGGGACTTTAGGAAAATTCCTGCAAGCAGCATCTTTGGGGCATTTTGGGAGCGCTGTATATAGCACTCCCAAAACGCCCTGTCCATTGAAATGAATGGATAGCGCTTCCAAAGCGATTCGGAAGCGCCCCAAAACGGCGCTTTTAACCCCTTCTTTAAACACTAGCAGGGGTTAAATGCGCCCCGCTAGCAGCCGAAAAGCGCCGCAAAAATGAGCGGCACTTTAGCACTAACGCTCGGTGACCCCAGTGTGAAAGGAGTCTTAAAGCAGAGTTACACCCAAAAGTGGAAGTTCCGCTTTAAGCACTCCTTACCCTCTGACATGCCACATTTGTTATTTACCAAATCATGTGATTGATTTCATCTTCCTCCGCAGTCTTATGTTCAATATGTGGGTGGAGAGGTTTTCCAGAGTTTGACATGTCATGCACATACACACAACTCTACCCCAAGGCTTTAGATGACTATAATGAATAAGCCGCCTGGCAGCACTAGGGTCATCCCTCCAAATCCCAACCAGGCACTACCTGCCTGGAGTTTGCATGTTCTCCATGTCCTTGTGTGGGTTTCCTCCGGGTACTCCGGTTTCCTCCCACACTCCAAAGGCAGGCTGGTAGGTTAATTGGTTCCTCTCTAAATTGGCCCTAGTATGTATGAATGTGAGTTAGAGACCTTAGATTGGACACACGACCACCATAGAAAACAAGTAGAATGCATGTTTGGGCTTGTTCACAATTACATTTCTAATGCTCAACAAACGCTCCTATAGCGTTTGTATGGCGTTAGTATGGGGGTCAGACAGGCATCAATGAGCTTTAGTATGGGAATCAAACAGGCATTTTACAAGCATTATTGAGGGATTAAAAATGCTCCCCAAACGCACTATGGGCAGTTTTGAAGCATTTGACAAGTGTTAAAACTGCTCCACAAATGTCTATTCCATTACAGTAAATGAACGAATCTAAACGCCCGCAACTGCCTGCCAGAGCATTTGCGAGGCGCTACCATAGACCTGAATGGGAGGCGTTGAAAAGCTTCAAACACCTCCTGACTCGACATGAGGCTTCAATTTTAAAGCGACTCGACGCTAACACTTAGTGTGACCAGCACAATGTGCTGTCTATTATATCTTGCGCATAGGCATTTGAGGGGCCTTTTTAACGCCTGCTCTTAATGCCAGTGTGAACTCAGCCTTCAGGAGGGCACCCTCATGAAATTGTTGATATCTGAGATTGGAAAACCTCTGCATCCAACAGTCCCTTCTCCACATAGATAAAGTCCACTTGCTGAGTTTGGCACAAAAATTCTAGCAGCGTGCAATACAGTGAACAGGATGGATGCACATGGCCCCATCTACATTGGCAAGAAGGTGAATTGATTTACATTATTTGAGAGTATGCAGGTATTTGTATTAGAGTGGTGTCCCTGGAGCCATCTACTTTATATACTTGGGGGGGAAAATGTGACCAAAGATGTTTTCTACAACACCCTTAGGGTCGGTTCACACATGGGCAACACGACTTTAGCGCGACTTTGTACCGCGACTTCAACGCGGCTTCAGCGCGACTTCAGCGCGACTTCGGCAAATTACGAGGCGACTTGAAGTCGCCTCCATGACAGGCGACTTCGCCTGTGGCCAATCACGGGGCAATCAGCTCTCTGGGAGGGAGGGGGGAGGGAGGGGTTTTCCCTGCAAAGTCGCTTGACTTTACAGAGAGATCCGACTTGGAGGCGACTTCCATTGATTTCTATGGTACAGGTCGCCTACCAAGTCGGATCAAAGTAGTACAGGGAGTACGCTCTGAAGTCGGAGCGACTTCAGTAGCGTCTATTAAGACGCTAGCGTTCACTCCCATTCAAACTATTTCTGGGGCGACTTGGGGCGACTTGAGGGCGTACAAGTCGGATCCCAAGTCGCCCCAGTGTGAACCGAGCCTAAAGACCGTGTTGGTCATTGGCAGCTATTGTATTCAGCTGTCTGAATCCCCAGAGGATGTAGTCATTGTAAATTTTCCACCCAACTCGGTACATTTTTAAATTGACTTTAGTCAAGCCGAGTAGTGCTTGTAGAGCCACCCACAGTTTGAATTCCTGCTGAATCAGACAAAATCCGAGCCTTCTATGTGGGCCTCTACATCCTAGAAAAACAAAAGTTCTGCGAAAGGCTACAAGACTACCACTCTTGTCTACCAGGAGCGAATAATGGCCTACCAAAACCATCATACTACATAAGGCTCCAATCCCACCTGGGCGTTTTGGGATCATGGTAGAATTCGCTGCAACTCTGCCAATGATCTTAAAACGCCGTACGATTGCAAAACGCAGGTTCAGATGCCATTATTTTCAATGGCACCCAAAACGTGGTGCAGTTGTGCCATGATTGTCAAGTGATTTATTGCGCGGCAAATCACACCACATGAAGCTTGTTGCCCAAATGGGAGCAGGAGCTCCTTTTTGGGCAACAAGCTTCATGCGATTGCCACGCGATAAATCACGTGAAAATCGCGGCAAAAACCGCACCGCGTTTCAGGTGCCATTGAAAATAATGGCATCTGAACCTATGTTTTGCGATTGTATTGGTGAGAATGGAGCCTTAAACTGTGCCACTAGGCATCTCCCAGTACACAACTATCCCTGTCAAACTCTGAGACACAATCATTGTTCAGATTGTTGAAGTATTAAATATCACAAAACATTATTTTTTCAAATAACGAACTTGTTATACTTACCAGTTCTGGGCAGTGGTTTTGCACAGAGCAGCCCTGATCCTCCTCTTCTCGGGTCCCCCGCCGGTGCTCCTGGCCCCTCCCTCCTGTCGAGTGCCCCCCAGAGCAAGCAGCTTGCAATTTTCCCAAGCTGTAGCTCTGCGTGTCCATTAATACACAGAGCTGTGGCTTGGCCCCACCCCCTCTCTCTCCTCAAAGGCTCACTACTGCCGTCTCAGCCAATGAGGAGGGAGCGTTCCAAGAGAGAGCCGAGGCTCTTGTGCACATTGCTGAATCGAGCTGCTGCACACAGGTTTTTTACCTTCATGCATGAAGGTAACAAAAAAAAAAAAACTTTGATTCTTTAGAACCACTTTAAATGACCTAGGCACTGTGCATCTAAACCTGATTACAACTCCAAAGAAAATACACACACAACAACCGATTGGGTGAAGTTCATGCCATGGGATGCCCTGTTGGCTGCACCTGGCTTGACAAACTTTAGGGCTCCATTCACACTAGTGCGATTTCAGATGCGACTTGAGATCACAGAATTGTATGGCAATGAAAATTACATTGTTTTCAATGGTGCCCGTTCCCCATCAATGCAACTCAGCACAGCGCAATTATGGAAAAGGCTCCTGTACTGCCAGCATGATTTTGGTCCCACGGAATATGCAAACCACTTTAAAGCAGCATCCAAGTTGCACTACACAATTGCACTGAAAGTCGGATCAAAATTGGGATTACAGCAGTGTGACTGAAAAAAAAAATACTGAAGGAGCTTGGTGGGAAATTGTCAAATGAACAGTGACTGCATCCAATCAAATGCTGCCACTGTACAGGTATTTAGACAAACATGGGCACTGCAGTTGCCTAAATAGAATAACCATCAGGCGAGGTTCCTCCATCCATGCTGTTTAGCATAGGTGGGAGAATCTTAGATTTCTCTCATTCATCCATTCGGCTTAAGGAGAGAAAGCTTTGTTTGGATGGTTATCATTTCTCTATTCTACAAGTGTGTAAATAATTATCATGACCTGAATGGTGGAAGAATTAAAAAACACAATTCTAGGACCAGTGTGCTGCTACTTCTTCCTTTCATATCAGGTCTGAACTCTATTAATGCAACAGGACCTTCCCCTATTTTTCTGAAAGCAGAAAAGGGGAATTAAAGTGGAACTCTTTTTATCCTTCTTCCTAATCTTGTTTGGTTTAGGAATAATTAATTAGGAAGCTTCATTCACATGGCACACAGACCTGTACATTTGCGTAGAAGGATGGTGTTTATGCAACCAGGGAATGACAGGCGTTCCATGCAGCCAGTCTGTTAAAAATCAATGACAGGCTGAGAGAGAGAGAGCGGCTCTATGGATCTTCCCCCACAAATCTGCGAATAGGTAGAGAGACACACAGCTCAGAACACAGATAATCTATAAAAGATAACATTGTGCTTGCAGAGCGACACCATGGGGGTTATTTACGAAAAGGCAAATCCTCTTTGCACTTCAAGTGCAAACTACAAGTGCAAAGTGCACTTGAAATTGCACTGAAAGTGCACTTGGAAGTGCAGTCGCTGTAAATCTGAGGGGTAGATCTGAAATGAGGGGAAGTTCTGCCGATTATTATCCAATCATGTGCATGCTAAAATGCTGTTTTTTATTTTCCTTGCATGTCCCCCTCAGATCTACAGCGACTGCACTTCCAAGTGTACTTTCAGTGCAATTTCAAGTGCATAGTGGATTTGCCTTTAGTAAATAACCCCCCATGAGTTGCATGGTGTCACTGGTAAAAAAAACTGTCAGTTTCCAGTGCTGACTGCCAGACAACCAGCCCGCCAGAAGTGAAACTTGGTGCTATGCATCTATCAAGGTACGTGTTATATGGCTTTTTCATGCTCAGAGTAATCTTCCACTTTAACTGGGCATGATGAGGTCCAAATCAACACACATACACCAACATATACTCTGGTCTAATTGCCTAACCAAGAACAAATTGTTACCTACACAACAGTATAATTTGCCTGTTGATCTTTGCGCCTGGAAAATAAGCCCGGTCTCAAAGTGCTAATTTGTGAGGTATAGTTAGATCACCCGCAGTTGTTATGCAAATTCAAAGCAAATCAGAGTTAAGAAGAAAACACGTACTGCACACACACTGAACCCTATTGGTCTAAATACACACTCAATCTGCTATGTAAAGAGGGCTCTGTAATTAGAGAACTGGAAACCGTAAGCGACTTTTATCTTTATATGGTATTACCCAGCAGAGGCAGCGAAGGAATTTGCTTTGTTTAATATGGGTCATGACAGTTGCATTCTCAATGTATACAAATGTTAGAAAGAAGGCCAAACACTCTAAATATACATTATAAACATAACATTAAATATCGTGAAGCAAGTTTTAGTAACTCAAGTCATCAGCAGTGAGGCACCACAAGTCCCAGCAGGTTTTAGAACCCTAATGCCCTGTACACACGATAGGACCTTGTTGTCGGAAATTCCGGCCGTATGTAGGCTCCATCACACATTTTCTATAGGAATTTCCGACACAAAGTTTGAGAACTTGCTATTAAATTTTTCAACAACAAAATCCGTTGTCGGTAATTCCGATCGTGTGTACACAAATCCGACGCACAAAGTGCCACGCATGCTCAGAATAAATTAAGAGACGAAAGCTATTGGCTACTGCCCCGTTTATAGTCCCGACGTACGCGTTTTACTTCACCGCGTTCAGAACGATCAGATTTTCCGACAACTTTGTGTGACTGCGTGTATGCAAGACAAGTTTGAGCCAACATCCGTCGGAAAAAATCCATGGATTTTGTTGTCGGAATGTCCAATCAATGTCCGACCGTGTGTACGGGGCATAATGCTAATCTGAATGTCGTATCTACAAAAGTGGGGGAGCAACCACCATGGCTCGCTGGGACTTTCACTCACCGGGAGGACTGTGGGTTGCCCAAATATAGAATGAAAAAAGACAGACATGCGCTATTTTTCATACAAAACTGCTACCCAAGTCCCAAAACGATTGAACAATCTTTTCTACTCCTTTGGTTGGACTGCAAGCTGCACGCTCTTTATCCTCAAAATACTTTAAAATCCATAGTTTTGCCTCAGAGTTAAAGCGGAGCTCCGGGCATTATTTTTCACTCCACCTCCCCGGTACATCATGTCCGCCCGCCCATTGGCTCCTAGGATATGAGTGTCATCAATCCCAGGAGACAATGGGCATCCGCCACTTGTAGCATCGCATCTCACTTTGTACTATATGCGAATGCGTGCGATGGGGAGGTGCATCCTGGGTAGCCAGCAGCGCCGTATACCGAATGAGAAAGGAGGGGGCTTCAGATGCTCACACTAAGGCTCGGTTCACACTAGGACGACTTGTCAGGCGACCTAGTCGCCCGACAAGTAGCGTCCCGTTTTGTACAATGGAACCGTTCTAAGGGGAGCGACGCAAGTCGCTCCGACTTAGAAAAAGGTTCCTGTACTACTTTGGGGGCGACTTGGGGCCACTTGCATAGACTTCTATACAAAAGTCGTTTTGCAAGTCGCCCAGCCAGTCGTGTGCAGGTCGCCTCGGTGAGGCGACCTGCAAGTCGTGCCGCCCCTAGTGTGAACCGAGCCTAAAGATGGGAGCTCGCTTGCTGGGGACTACAAAAGTTTAAATTTTAAAAGATCATGATTTATATTGCCTAACATTTCATACACATTGCATTATGAATAGCATTAGGTGCGACCATCACAGGGGTTATTAAAGAAAAAGAAAAAAGAAAAACCCCAAGCTGGAACTCTGCTTTAAGCATTTAAAAATCTGCATATACGTTCACTTCCCTAAAATGTCACATTACAGAACAAGTAAAATAAAAGTAATATATACTTTTTTTTTTTTTTTTAAACATGCAGTAGACAGAATAGGAAAGCAGTGGCAACAATATGAAGAAGAAGAAGAAGGACACAAAAAATAAAAGTGACATTAAGAACACATAGATGTTTACACATGAGCCTATAGCATTATTATTATACCATGCCAGAAGTCCAGGACCCACCACCATGTCACCTATTAGTACACAGATATTGGAAGATAAATAAGACCCGAGCTTTTCCACCACCCAAAAAAAAAAAAAAAAAAAAAAGAAGAGAAGCTTTGGCAGACATTTGCAGGCCTGGAGCTGGGCCCATGCCCCGCTCGCCTACCTGTCATTGAGGGTCTTTCCATCTCTCCAGGCATCTTCAGGGATGTCGCTGAACTGTCCTGGAGATGCTCGGATTTGCAGCTCCCAGTTGGACTGGACTCCCGCTTGCTGGATCCGCTGGCTTTCTGAGAGGATCCAATGATGCGTTCCTTCATTTCCAAAGACAACAAGCGTCCTTTGTACATCCATTTTTGCATTTTCTTCACCGTGCGGCCCGATGGCTTCTGTGAGGCTCTGTGACTTTCCGCGCTCATCATGTCTGCACCATGCCTGCCATTAGTGACTGTAACTGAGACCAAGTCCCCTGGTGTTTGGTGTATATAATCAGAGGGATTACGAGTGACACTCTCAGAGGCTCTCCAGTTCACAGAGGATAATATGTCCCGGGGGCTGCCCTCACTGTCAGCATCCGTGTGCTGACCAATAGAACCCTGGCTGTGCTCAAAACTACAATCAGATGACAAGTTGCTATGGACAGGGCTGTACTTTATCTGACTATCGCTGTGGCACTTGTACAAAGTTCTGAAGGCTGGCAGGCTGTAGACGGCGTCAACGCTTTTGCTAAACGTCTGCATCCTGTTAAGCTGAGAGCTTATTAAAGCATTCAAAGACGCCAAATCGCTATGAGACACTTGTTTTGGACTGGCGTCATCGGAGGACCAGACATCGCTTTCTACAACCCTTGCAGAGGACTGAGAATAAACGCTGTCCTGGGACTGGGAGCTAGAGGGGCAAGTCTCTGTTCTGCACCCGGTTTTGCTAGAGGGGGTCTCAAGAGGCATGTCATGCATGGCATGCATTAATAAATAATAAGCCTCCTGCAACTGAGACCTCAGTCTGTCAGTCTCTAGGTACATGTCCACGCTGCCTTTCCGCTCTTGATGGCCATCATCAGCCACCGGGGAGGCCACGGCATTGTGCAAGAATGGTGTTGGGGGCCCAGAAAAATGGCTATTGCACTGAGCCTCACTTGGGCTAGTAATCAAGAGATGCTCATTATCATAATAATCATCTTCCTCACTGTCCTCGGAATGGTTTCGGGTGTTCCCATAATACGGGGCATTTATGAGTCCCAGGGGAGGCATGGGGCAGTTTGTAGAGAAAGAACTGCTTCCTTCAAAGGTACTAGAGCACCACTGTGTGTTTTCAACATATCGGGGGCCTGCGTGAGGCTCCCTGGCTGGACTAGATTTAGGGGGATAGATGAAATTAAGAGGGTACGATGGGGAAGGCCCCTTCTGAAAAGGCCACTGTCCCTCAGAATGAGAGTTTGCAGCGTATGGAGCGCTATTTGGAGGCTTAATCTGAGTCTCTGGTTGGAACTGAAAACCTCCGTAAGAGTAACGTCCCATGATGGCATCCTTACCATTTATACCACATGACAGAGGGTGTGACTTGGTGTTGTTGTCTCTTTCCATGCCATTGGGCAAGCAATCCGTGTTGCTGATATTGCTATAGTGGGAGTATCGGCACCCCTGAACGGGCTGATTGGAAGATGCGGGTCCCGATGCTGTTTCCCATTTGGAAGGATGAGAGTAATTGTTATTATTGTGGTTCTGAGAAGACCAGTCTTTACTGTGATTGCCAGCCAGTCTGCTCTCGTCCGGGGTCACCGTCTTGATTCCACATGGCGGTCCTGCAGACCCCAATAGAATGTCAACAGGGCTGCTTACATAAAATTCCCCTTTGATGCTATCTTGGGACTTAAGCCTGCACCCCAGAGCCAATTCTGAACCCATATTTCAAATCATCTGCAGATACTACTATGCACTTCCCTGGCAGGCCTCATACAGCTCTGTGGTCAGCCTCCAGAGAGGACCTTTATGGAAGCATTCTAGTCTGCACTCTGAGGAGCTTGCAATCATCAACCCCAAACAAAATGATAATAGAAAATCCTCAGCAGTCCCTAAGTACCCCGGACACCCAGATGCTTACAGCTTTCATAGGTCTCCAATCTGTACTAACCACTTTAATTAAAATAGACAGAGGTATCTATCAGGGGTACTTAAAAAAAAAATTGACACACTTAAGAAGAAATAACAGGCCCCTGCATCCCCTAAGACTCACACCCAAACACCCAGCGCCTTACGTTTACCAGCACTGTAGCCTGCACCTTCCAACTATTGTGTTACAGCTCCAAGAGGGGTTGGTAGTGCACTTACCAGACTGGATATTACAGTTCCCCTTATGATGCCCCCACTCACCTACTCACAACCTAACCTGTCAATGCCCAGTAATATGTTCCCACTAACTAACATTGCACTAAGAAGTCCTCTTCCTGCACTCCAAAATGTTACATGGCTCAGTAGCCCCTTGATGCACTCCATTACACCCACCCTACGCCTTGTTCTTATCAAGAGACTGTAACCTCCCATTTCTTCTGTCATTATTCTAAAAGATGCCATTTGTTCACCCACATTAGATTATATCTATTATAACAAATCTCTGTAGTATCTTCAATGATGCTTCTAGCCTACCACCAAAACATACATTATACTTCACATGGCTCACTGTGATGCACCAACTGCAGTTATTTATATTACAGTTCTTAGGGGTCCCTTGCTGTGCAGCCCAACATGACAGCTACACCCACCCACACTTCACACTTGTCAGGGGCACTCTAGCTGGCATTTCCCAGGGTCTGTGCAGTGCCCCCAGTATGCGGAGCAGTCACTGGGGAACTCTAGCCTGCACTGTCCAGGAGAATAGTCCCTGGGGCACTGTATTTTATACATTCTAGTGAAACAGTCCCTGGGGTACACTATTACCAGGGCACTCTAGAGGGGAACAGTCACTGGGGCACTGTATTCTTCTGTCTCTAGCAGAACAGTCACTGGGGCACTGTATTCTTCTGTCTCTACTGAGGCACCGGCAGAAATGATAGGACTCTATTCTGGCCCCTCCAATAACCAAGAATTGTATTCTGCTCTCTACCAGTCACCAGGGCACTCCGTTCTCTACTCTCCAACAGGACAGTGTGGAAGCACTCTATTCTGTCCTCTCCGGGGGAACACAATATTCTGTCCTCTCCGGGGGAACACAATATTCTGCCCTCTCCGGGGGAACACAATATTCTGTCCTCTCCGGGGGAACACAATATTCTGCCCTCTCCGGGGGAACACAATATTCTGCCCTCTCCGGGGGAACACAATATTCTGCCCTCTCCGGGGGAACACAATATTCTGCCCTCTCCGGGGGAACACAATATTCTGCCCTCTCCGGGGGAACACAATATTCTGCCCTCTCCGGGGGAACACAATATTCTGCCCTCTCCGGGGGAACACAATATTCTGCCCTCTCCAATAGAACTGAGTGCTCAATTCTGCCCACTCCAACAGGTCACCTGGCAATCTATTCTGCCCTCCCCAGCAGGGCCATCCCTGACACTCTATACTGCCCTCTCTAATAGAAATCTATTCTGCCTTCTCCAGCAAGACCGTCTCTGAGCACTCTATACTGCACTCTCCAGAAAGACAGTCACTGAGCTCTCTATACTGCACTCTCCAATAGAACTCCATACTGCTCTTGAACACACTATACTGCACTCTCCAGCAAGACAGACATCAAACATTCTACATTGCTTAGAACCGTCAACAAGCATTCTATATACTGCTCACTCCAATAGAACTCTATTATGCTTTCTCCAACAAGAGTCTACAAGCTCTCTCCAGCAGGATAGCCAACAAGTACTGTACTCTGCTCTCTCCAGAAAGACCGTCCCTGAGCACTCTATATTGCTCTCTTCAACAGAACTCTTTATTGCACTCTCCAGAAAGACAGTCAATGAGCTCTATACTGATCAGGACAATCTCTGAGCACTCTATACTTCTCTCTCCAAAAGAGCACATATACTATATACTCCATACTGCAGGATAGTCAACAAATAAATACTGTACTGTGCTGTCCCCAGAAAGAGTCTCCAAGCACTCTATCTTGCACTCTCCACCAGCAGGACAGTCTCTGAGCACTCTATACTGCATTCTCCAATCAAGCTCTATTCTGCTTTCTCCAGCAAGAGAGTCAACAAGCACTCTATATTGCATTCTTCAAAATAACTCTATACTGCTCTTTCCAGAAGGACAGTCACTTAGCACTCTATATTGCTCTCTTGAATAGAATTTTATTCTGCTTTCTCCAGCAAGACAGTCCACAAGCACTCTATACTGCTCTCTCCAACATGGCAGTCACTGAACTCTTTATACTGAGCTCTCCAGCAAGACAGTCAGCAAACATTCTACATTGCTTAGGACAGCCAACAAGCACTCTATATATGGCTCACTCCAATAGAACTCTATCTGCTTTTTTCAGCAGGACATTCAAGAAGCACTCTATACTGCACTCTCCAGCGGGATAGTCAACAAGTACTGTACTCTGCTCTCTCCAGAAAGACAGTCTCTAAGTACTCTATAGTGATCAGGACAGTCTCTGTGCACTCTATACTGCACTCTCCAGCAGGACAGCCAACAAGCACTCTACTGCTCTCTCCAATAGAACTCTATACCGCTCTCTCCAGCAGGATAGTCAAGAAGTACTGTACTCTGCTCACACCACAAAGACTCTAAGCACTCTATATTGCACTCTCCACAAGGACAGTCTACAAGCATTCTATACCGCTCTCTCCAGCATGATAGCCAACAAGTACTGTACTCTGCTTTCTCCAGAAAGACCGTCTCTAAGTACTCTATAGTGATCAGGACAGTCTCTGAGCACTCTATACTGCACTCTACAGCAGCACAGTCAACAAACGCTCTCTACCGTCGCTACAGCAGGATAGTCAACAAGTACCATACAATGCTATCTCAAGAAAGACTCTCTCTAAGAACTCTATACTGCACTCTGGTCAACAAGACACTCTATATACTGCTCACTCTAATAAAACTCTATTATGCGTTCTCCAGCAAGACAGTTTACAAGCTCTCTACACCGCTCTCTCCAGCAGGATAGCCAACAAGTACTGTATTCTGCTCTCTCCAGAAAGACACTAAGTACTCTATAGTGATCAGGACAGTCTCTGAGCACTCTATACTGCACTCTCCAGCAGGACTGTCAAACACACACTCTATACTGCTCTCTCCAATACAAATCTATACCGCTCTCTCTAGCAGGATAGTCAACAAGTACTGTATTCTACTCTCTCCAGAAAGACTCTCTCTGAGCACTCTATATTGCACTCTCCACAAGGACGGTCTACAAGCACTCTATATACCGCTCTCTCCAATAGAAATCTACACCGCTCTCTTCAGAATGATAGTCAACAAGTACTGTACTCTGCTCTCTCCAGAAAGACCGTCTCCAATAGATCTCTATACAGCACTCTCCAACAGACCTCTATACCGCACTCTCTAATAGAAATCTATACTGTGCTCTCCAATAGATCTCTATACAGCACTCTCCAACAGACCTCTATACCGCACTCTCTAATAGAAATCTATACCGTGCTCTCCAATAGATCTCTATACTGCACTCTCCAATAGATCTCTATACTGCACTCTCCAATAGATCTCTATACTGCACTCTCCAATAGATCTCTATACTGCACTCTCCAATAGATCTCTATACTGCACTCTCCAATAGATCTCTATACTGCACTCTCCAATAGATCTCTATACTGCACTCTCCAATAGATCTCTATACTGCACTCTCCAATAGATCTCTATACTGCACTCTCCAATAGATCTCTATACTGCACTCTCCAATAGATCTCTATACTGCACTCTCCAATAGATCTCTATACTGCACTCTCCAATAGATCTCTATACAGTACTGCACTCTATACCGCACTCTCCAATAGATCTCTATTCCGCACTCTCCAATAGATCTCTATACCGCACTCTCCAATAGATCTCTATACCGCACTCTCCAATAGATCTCTATACCGCACTCTCCAATAGATCTCTATACCGCGCTCTCCAATAGAAATCTATACTGTGCTCTCCAATAGATCTCTATACAGTACTGCACTCTATACCGCACTCTCCAATAGATCTCTATACTGCACTCTCCAATAGATCTCTATACTGCACTCTCCAATAGATCTCTATACTGCACTCTCCAATAGATCTCTATACTGCACTCTCCAATAGATCTCTATACTGCACTCTCCAATAGATCTCTATACTGCACTCTCCAATAGATCTCTATACTGCACTCTCCAATAGATCTCTATACTGCACTCTCCAATAGATCTCTATACAGTACTGCACTCTATACCGCACTCTCCAATAGATCTCTATTCCGCACTCTCCAATAGATCTCTATACCGCACTCTCCAATAGATCTCTATACCGCACTCTCCAATAGATCTCTATACCGCACTCTCCAATAGATCTCTATACCGCACTCTCCAATAGATCTCTATACCGCACTCTCCAATAGATCTCTATACCGCACTCTCCAATAGATCTCTATACCGCACTCTCCAATAGATCTCTATACCGCGCTCTCCAATAGAAATCTATACTGTGCTCTCCAATAGATCTCTATACAGTACTGCACTCTATACCGCACTCTCCAATAGATCTCTATACTGCACTCTCCAATAGATCTCTATACTGCACTCTCCAATAGATCTCTATACTGCACTCTCCAATAGATCTCTATACTGCACTCTCCAATAGATCTCTATACTGCACTCTCCAATAGATCTCTATACTGCTCTGCTCTCTATATCGCTCTCTCCAGCAGGCCAGTCAGTAGGAATAGTTCCGTCCTCTCTCCTGCACTCTGTCCATCTCTGGTGCAGCTCTGACAGTACATATTTCAGGTGTGACTCCCTGTCCTCCTCCTCCTATTGGTCCCTGCGGTCACCTCTGACAGTTCATGTTGCAGCCCCTGTCCTGCCCGGTCTATGCTCCCCTCCTCCGGGCCCCCCTTTACCTTCTCCGTTAGTCTCCAGTCCCCCCGGCGGCCCCTTCTTGGCTCTCTTTCCCCGCAGTTTGGATAGAGTCCTCCGCAGAGGATCGGCCATTCCTCCCCAGTGCCCTCAGCACTCGCAGCGGCTGCCCCGGGCGGCGGAGGGCTCCATGCTGCAGTCGGTGCTCCGCTCTCCGGGGCTCCTCTCCCCGCTGTACATACTTGGAATATTTGTGAGGTGAGAGGCCGCGGACCCGGCGCATGCGCGCTCCCCCCTCCCCTCCGTGAGGCGGGCTCTGGCCTACTACGCTACGGCTGTGTCAGCGCTGCGCTCCACAAATCTCTGTGTACAATATGATGTGTCCGCCTCCCCCACACCGTCCTGTCCCTGTCCTCTCATACAATGTCCGCTGAATAAACACTGTGACTGAAAAACACCCATTGCTCACATTATTAACATGACTACAGCCCTCTTCTACCTCATAAAAGGCTCCCTGACACAATATATTCGGATTTTCTCCAGATTTATATGGAATGTTCAATATTTCCTCATAAAGTATCATAGGGGCCAACATGGAGGACACACCGAGGGCCCATTCACACCAAACCACTTCCCATCCAGGCCAATTCTGACACTTCTATATGGAAAAATCTACCTTTTTTTGCTAAAAAAATCATTTAAACCCCCCAAACATTATATATATATATATATTTTTTTTTTATTTAGCAAAAGTCCTAGACAATAAAATAATATTTTTTTTTTTGCAATTTTTTATGTCACACAGTATTTGCACAGCGGTTTTTCATAGGAATTTCTATTGAAAAAAATACGCTTTAATGAATTTTATTGCACACAAACACAATATAATACTTTTTTTTTGTAAAATCTAAAAGATGATGTTATGCCAAGTAAATAGATACCTAACATGTCATGCTTTAAAATTGCGTACACCTGTGGAATGGCGGCAAGCTACGGTACTTAAGACTCTCGATAGGCAACGCTTTAACCACTTGACCACTGGGCACTTAAACCCCCTTAATAACCAGACCAATTTTCAGCTTTTGGTGCTCTCACATTTTGAATGACAATTACTCAGTCATGCAACACTGTATCTATATGAATTTTTTGTCCTTTTTTTCACACAAATAGAGCTTTCTTTTGGTGGTATTTAATCACCGCTGGGTTCTTTATTTTTTGCGCTATAAAAGAAAAAAGACCGAAAAATCTGTAAAAAAATTAATTTTTCTTCGTTTCTGTTATAAAATTTTGAAAATTAGTAATTTTTCTTCATATATTTTGGCCAAAATTTATACCGCTACATATCTTTGGTAAAAATAACCCAAATTAGTGTATATTATTTGGTCTTTGTGAAAGTTATAGCGTCCACAAGCTATGGTGCCAATATCTGAAAATTGATCACACCTGAAGTACTGACGGCCTATCTCATTTCTTGAGACCCTAACATGCCAGAAAAGTACAAATACCCCCCAAATTACCCCTTTTTGGAAAGAAGACATTCCAAGGTAATTAGAAAGATGCATGGTGAGTTTTTTGAAGTTGTCATTTTTTCCCACAATTCTTTGCAAAATCGAGTTTTTTTTTTTCTTTTTTTTTTTTTTCACAAAATTGTCATATTAGCAGGTTATTTCTCACACACAGCATATGCATACCACAAATTACACCCCAAAACACATTCTGCTATTACTCCTGAGTATGGCGATACCACATGTGTGAGACTTTTACACAGCGTGGCCACATACAGAGGCCCAACATGCAGGGGAGCACCTTCAGGCATTCTGGAGCACCCATGCCAATTCTGACATTTCTCTCCTACATGTAAAAATCATCATTTATTTGCTAGAAAATTACATAGAACCCCAAAACATTATATATGTTTTTTTAGCAAAGACCCTAGAGAATACAATAGCGGTCATTGCAACTTTTCATCTCGCACGATATTTGCGCAGCAATTTTTCGAACGCGTTTTTTTTGGAAAAAAAAATGTTTTTTGCTTTAAAAAAAAACAAAACAGTAAGGTTAGCCCAATGTTTTTGCATAATATGAAAGATGAAGTTACGCCGAGTAAATAGATACCTAACATGTCACCTTTCAAAATTGCACACGCTTGTGGAATGACGCCAAACTTCGCCACTTAAAAATCCCCATAGGCGACGCTTTAAAATTTTTTACTGGTTACAAATTTTGAGTTACAGAGGAGGTCTAGGGCCAAAATTATTGCTCTCGCTCTACCGATCGCAGCGATACCTCACATGTGTGGTTTGAACACCGTTTTCATATGTGGGCGGGACTTACGTATGCGTTCGCTTCTGCATGCGAGCACACAGACAGGGGCGCTTTAAAAAATTTTTTTTTTTTTTTTTTATTGTTCATTTTACTTTATTTATTTTAGTTTGACACTTTTTTCCCAAAAAAAAATTTTTTGATCACTTTTATTCCTATTACAAGGAATGTAAACATCCCTTGTAATAGGAATATGGCATGACAGGTCCTCTTTACAGTGAGATATGGGGTCAATAAGACCCCACATCTCACCTCTAGGCTGTGCCTGAAATTAAAAAAAAAAAAAAAAAAAAAGATCCTGGCATCGATCGTAGCGGTGAGTCGGTAGAAGCACCGGAGGGCGGCGGGAGGGGGGGACGTCCCCTCTCGCCTCCCGTAAGAACGATCAAGCAGTGTAACAGCCGCTATGATTGTTCTTATGGTGTAGGGAATCGCCGGCTGAAAAAGATGATATCTGAATGATGCCTGTAGCTGCACCCATCATTCAGATATCCCCGCACAAAGTCAAGGACGTCGTATGACGGAAGGCCAGAAGTGGTTAAAACGCTTTTTTTTTTTAACACAAAGTTGTCCATTTATACAATATTTATAACACATAGCATGTACATATCAAAAATGACACCCCAAAATAGATTCTCCTACTCCTCCTGAGTACGGCGATACCCCATGTGTGAGACTTCCACAGCCTGGCCACATACAGAGGCAGAGTATGGCTGAGCATGGCTGGGTATGGCTGAGCATGGCTGGGTATGGCTGAGCATGGCTGGGTATGGCTGAGCATGGCCGAGTATGGCTGAGCATGGCCGAGTATGGCTGAGCATGGCTGGGTATTGCAGAGTATCGCCGAGTATGACTGGGTATGGCAGAGTATGGCTGAGCATGGCTGAGCATGGCCGGGTATGGCTGAGCATGGCCGAGTATGGCTGAGCATGGCTGGGTATTGCAGTGTATCGCCGAGTATGACTGGGTATCGCCAAGTATGACTGGGTATGGCAGAGTATGACTGGGTATCACCGAGTATTGCAGAGTATGGCTGGGTATTGCGGGGTATTGCAGAGTATTGCAGGTTATGGCAGAGTATTGCAGATTTTTGCGGGGTATTGCAGAGCATGGCTGGGTATGGCAGAGTATGGCTGGGTATCACTGAGTTTTGCAGAGTATGGCTGGGTATCACTGAGTATTGCAGAGTATGGCTGGGTATCACTGAGTATTGCAGAGTATGGCTGGGTATCACTGAGTATTGCAGAGTATGGCTGGGTATCACAGAGTATTGCAGAGTATGGCTGGGTATCACTGAGTATGGCTGGGTATCGCGGGGTATGGCAGAGTATTGCGGGATATTGCGGGGTATTGCAGGGTATGGCAGTGTATTGCGGGGTATTTCAGGGTATTGCAGGGTATGGCAGAGTATTGCGGGGTATTGCGGGGTATGGCAGAGTATTGCGGGGTATTCCAGGGTATGGCAGAGTATTGCGGGGTATTCCAGGGTATGGCAGAGTATTGCGGGGTATTCCAGGGTATGGCAGAGTATTGCGGGGTATTCCAGGGTATGGCAGAGTATTGCGGGGTATTCCAGGGTATGACAGAGTATTGCGGAGTATGGCGGGGTATTGCGGAGTATGGCGGGATATTGCAGGGTATGACAGAGTATTGCGGAGTATGGCGGGGTATTGCGGAGTATGGCGGGATATTGCAGGGTATGGCAGAGTATTGCGGAGTATGGCGGGGTATTGCGGAGTATGGCGGGATATTGCAGGGTATGGCAGAGTATTGCGGAGTATGGCGGGGTATTGCAGGGTATAGCAGAGTATTGCGGAGTATGGCGGGGTATTGCAGGGTATGGCAGAGTATTGCAGGGGTATTGCAGGGTATGGCAGAGTATTGCAGGGGTATTGTGGGGCATACCAGAGTACTGTGGGGCATTGCAGGGCATGCATAGTAGTGGGGATGGCTGAGCATGGATGGATGGATGTCTCTGTGCAGCGCTGTGGGCACTACACATACAGCCCACAACGCTGCAGCCATCCATCCATCCCCCTCCCCGCTCACAGCGTACCGATCGGTACACAGGCGGGGAGGAGAGGAACCGGCGTCATCAGATGACGCCGGTCTGTTTACATGTGATCGCTCCGTCATTTGACGGAGCGATCACATGGTAAACGGCCGCGATCAGCGGCCATTTACCGGGATCTGTGATGCGCCGGGTCCTCTGGACCCGGCGGTCACGGATGCTCTCGAGTGCGCGCCCTAGGGGGCGCGCGAGAGCAGAATTCTGGGAGGACGTCCCTGGACGTCCTCCCAGAGTTAAACAACCGCCCTGTAGCCGTCATTTGGCTATGGGCCGGTTGTTAAGCGGTTAAACACCTTTAGGCCTGATTCACACCTATGCAGGTTGGAGTTTGCATATTCCAGGTGCATTTTGCGTTTATCAATACTCATTTTTGATCCACTGAAGTCTATGGAACCAAAAACCAGAAAAAAGTTCCCAGCCCTTTACATAAAATGCACAGATGTGAACGACATCCATAGGAAACCATGTTAAATGGACTGTAGTGTAGTGTAGTGTTTCTGCAAAACAGAAAATGCACTAAAAAATGCATAGGCGTGAACCAGGCCTTACAGGTTACCATTTTAGACCCCTTTCACACTGAGGCGTTTTTCAGGTGTTTTAGCAATAGAAATAGCGTCTGTAGAGCACCTGAAACTGCCTCCCATGCCGCCCTAATGTGAAAGCCCGAGTGCTTTAGAAAAAGTCCTGTAAGCAGCATCTTTGGGGCAGTTTTGGAGCGCTGTATACATCGCCCCCAAAACGTCCTGCCCATTGAAATGAATGGGCAGCGCTTCCAAATCGCCTTAAAAGCGCTTAAGAAGTGACACAACATGAGCCTTTTTAACCCTTTTGGGGTTAAAAGTGCCCTGCTAGTGGCCGAAAAGTACCTCTGAAACAGCAATAAAGCGCAACTAAAACAAGTGGCGCTTTACCGCTAACGCACAGGCAGCCCCAGTGTAAAAGGGGTCTTAGAGATACACAGGAGGTCCGGTGCTAGAATTATTGGTCTCACTCTGATGTTTGCGACAATAACTCACATGTGTGGTGCGATCACCGTTTACATATACGTGCGGGAGTAACATATGCTTTCGCATTTGTGCGTAAGCACGGGGGACGCAGATACTTTACTTCTTTTTTTTTTATAACTATGATTAATGTATTTTACCCACTTGACCTCTGGAAGGTTTACCCCCCTTCCTGACAAGGAAAATTGATGTAATTTTTTTCCAACAAATAGAGCTTTCTTTTGCTGGTATTTGATCACCTCTGTGGTTTTTATTTTTTGTGCTATAAACAAAAAAAGACCCACAATTCTGAAACATGAAAAAAAATGTAAAAAATAAAATTTCTTCATAAATTTATGCCAATATGTATTCTGCTACATATTTTTGGCAAAAATTATAGCATCTACAAACTATGCGATAGATTTACTGAATTTTGTTATTTTTTTACTAGTAACTGCGGCAATCTGCAACTTATAGCGGGACTGCAACATTGCGGCGGACAAATTGGACACTAAGTGACACTTTTTTGGAACACCAATACAGTGATCAGTGCTAAAAATATGCACTGTCACTGTGCTAATGACACTGGCAGGGAAGGGGTTAACATCAGGGGGCGATCAAAGGGTTAAATGTGTTCCTAGGGAGTGGTTGCTAACTGCGGGGGATGTTTTTACTGTGAGAAGGCAGAGATCCTTGTTCCTGCTTAGCAGAAACACAAAATACCTCCCCTAATAACAGAACGGCGATCTGCCTTGTTTACATTGGCAGACCGCAGTTTTGTCTCCCTCGGAAATGATCGGCGGGTCCCGGCAGACATCGGGTCCGCTGGACCCGCTGATTGGCTCCCACTGTGTCCAATCACAGCGGCAGCAGTTCGCCGGCGGCTCACACGCGCACCCCAGACCCCGAATTGCAGAATCACGTACAGGAACGTGGTTATGCACAGGAGAGCCGCCTTGCTGCCGTATATGTACTGTATACAGTCGGCAAGCTGTTAAACGCCTTTACAGGTATGTTTTATTTCTTTTGTTCAATAAAAACCTTTTGTCTGAGAAAAAAAAAACGCCTTTACAGGTTACCAGTTTTGACATACCGAAGAGGTCTTATGCTAAAAATATTGCTCTCACTCTGATTTCGGCGACAATACCTCACATGTGTGGTGCGATCGCCATTTACATATGCATGCGGGAGTAACATATGCTTTTGCATTTGCACGTAAGCATGGGGAGACGCGGGTGCTTTAACTACTTGCCGATCACCCACTGCAGATGTACTGCGGCAAGGTGGCTTGGCTGTGCAAATCGCTGTACCAGTACAGGGATTCGTGCACTAGCATTCATGGGCGCTCGTGCTCCGATTGGCCAGCGGGGGAGCCAATCAGCGGGTCGGCCCCCTGCGATCGTTCTCCACAGAGACAGAACAGGGATCTGCTGAAGTAAACAAGGCAGATTTTCGTTCTGTCGGAGTATGACACTGAGATCTGTCTTCCTGCTAAGCAGGAAGACGAATCTGTGTGTTTCCCCAGTCATACAGTCCCCCATACAGTTAGTAATCACAAACAGAGAACACATTTAACCCCTTGATCGCCCCTGATGTTAACCCCTTCCCTGCCAGTGTCATTAGTACAATAACAGTGCATATTTTTAGCGCTGATCACTATTAATGTCACTGGTTCCCAAAAAAGTGTCAAAAATGTCAGTTAGGTGTCCGATCTATCACCGCAATGTTGCAGTCCTGCTAAAAAATGCTAAACGCCGCCATTACTAGTAAAAATATAAATAATAATAATAAAAATGCCATAAAGCTATTTTGCACAAACCAATCAATGTAGAAGAATACATATTGCCCTAAACTGATGAATACATTTTTTTTTTTTTATATATATTTTGAGATGGTCCATGGCAACCAAAACGTGTCCCTTTACATCAAAAGTGATTTTAGACCAGCTAGAAAAAAACGATAGTAAATTAGAACACTTGCAGAATTGAGCGATAGTGAATCGTGGGGAAATTAATTTTATTATTATATTATTATTTTTTATAATTATTTATAGTTATTTATTATATTATAATTTATGATTTCGTGTTTCAAACTTTATCATACCCGAGATGTCTACTAGACTCTTGTTTGGACAGATTTAAATGTGTTATTACTAAGAATTACGGGCCTACAATATAAAACACCAAATTTCTATGCAAAACAAGTTTTCTGCTTTGAGACGCAAAAATCTGACATAATCATACCGCCAGGGTGGTTAAGGGGGTAAATCCTTTCCGGGGCTGAAGTGGTTAATTTTTTTTTTTTTTTTTTTACCATTATTTATTTTATACAAAATTATTTTTTTACTTTCCTTTCTGTATTAACTTGATTGAATCACAAGGGATGAACAACATCCCTTGTGACAGCATGAGCCATTACAGGTCCTCTTTATGAAGAGATCTGGAGCCTATTAGACTCCAAATCTCTCCACTGACCTCCAATGCAGCCAATGAGACACAGATCGGCCTGATCCGCTGCTTTCCTGGCCGCTAATTGGCAGGTAAACAAAGAGGCGAAAGCGGACGTGACAACATACTCATTGCTTCCTGTTGCTGGAGTCACAGAGAAGGAGGAACGACGTCAGTTCCTCTCTCGGTTCTGTGCAGCTGCCGCCGCCGCCGGTCGCACCGCTCCCAGGCTCCGCGATCAGATGACATAGTTCGGGAAAGGCAGCGGCGGGAGGGGGGGTGGGATCCCCTTCCTCCACCCGCAGAAGTGATTGAGTTCAGCCAATCAAATCACTTCTGTTGGAAAGGGAATCACCGGCTAAAAAATTTTAATACAGGGATGATGCCTGCAGGTGCAGGCATCATGCCGGTATAACCACTGCAACCCAATGGACGTCCTTGGAGTCCTACGTGCGGCAAGTGTTTAAAAGGTTGGTTCACTTTTGCAAAGCAACTGCCTGTGTACTTAAAGTGAAACAAAACCTTTCTTTCCTTTACAGCCAAGGAAGTGGCCATCTTGGCCTCTGTTTGAACTGCAGTTGCCATAGTGCTGCACTTGTGATCATATTTGACACAAGCCATTCAATGGCTTGACATTTCGAGCTATTTGAGAGCTAACATAATCAACTAGTAACTGTAACTGTTATCATTCTAGGCCTGCCATGAATAATAGCTGTTTTGAGAAACCATTAAATCAGTGGGTTCAGTTCCGCTTTAACCACTTTAAGGCCTCTTTTTTAGATGTGGTGTTTCCAAGTTAAAAACAGTTTTTTTTTGCTAGAAAATTACTTAAAACCCCCAAACATTATACATTTTTTTTTCTAACACCCTAGAGAATAAAATGGCGGTCATTGCAATACTTTCTGTCTCACCGTATTTGCGCAGCGGTCTTACAAGCACACTTTTAAAAAAAAATAAATAAACTTTTTTGAATTAAAAAATAAGACAACAGTAAAGTTAGCCCAAGTTTCTCTTATATTGTGAAAGATAATGTTACGCCGAGTAAATTTATACCCAACATGTCACGCTTCAAAATTGCGCCCGCTCGTGGAATGGCGACAAACTTTTACCCTTAAAAATCTCCATAGGCGACATTTAAAAAATTCTACAGGTTGCATGTTTTGCGTTACAGAGGAGGTCTAGGGCTGGAATTATTGCTCTCTCTCTACCGATCGCGGTGATATCTCATGTGTGGTTTGGACACTGTTTTCATATGCGGGCGCTACTCACGTATGCGTTCGCTTCTGCACGCGAGCTCGTCAGGATGTGGCGCGTTTAAAAAAAATCTTTCTTATTTATTTTAACTTTTATTTTTTTATTTTTACACTTTAAAAAAAAAATGGTGTCACTTTTATTCCTATTACAAGGAATGTAAACATCCCAAAAAAAACATGACAAGACCTCTTAAAAATGAGATCTGGGGTCAGAAAGAGATCCCCCTACAGTTAGAACACACCTAGGAAATACAGTTAACCCCTTGATTGCCCCCTAGTGTTAACACCTTTCCCACCAGTGACATTTTTAGAGTAATCAGTGCATTTTTATAGCACCGATCGCTGTATAAATGCCAATGGTCCCAAAAATGTGTCCGATGTGTCGCAGTCCCGATAAAAATCGCAGATCACCGCCATTACTAGTAAAAATTATAACTTTTGTGCAAACCAATCAATATATGTTTATTGCGATTTTTTTTTTTACCAAAAATATGTAGAAGAATACATATCGGCCTAAACTGAGAAAAAATTAGAAAAAACTTTTTTTTAAAAATGGGGATATTTATTATAGCAAAAAGTACAAAATATTGTGTTTTTTTCAAAATGTTTGCACTTTTTTTGTTTATAGCGCAAAAAAATAAAAACTGCAGAGGTGATCAAATACCACCTAAAGAAAGGATGTAAATTTTGTTTGGGTACAGCGTCGCACAACCTCGCATATGTCAGTTAAAGTAACGCAGTGCCGAATCGCAAAAAATGGCCTGGTCATTCAGCAGACAAATTTTCTGGGGCTGAAGTGGTTAAGGGAGTGAGGTTATTTTTAATTCAAAGCGGAGTTCCAGTCAATTTTTTGTTTATTAAAAGTCAGCAGCTACAAAAAAAGTGTATCTTCTGACTTTTAGTAAAAAGACACTCACCTGTCCCACAATCCAGCGACGTGGCAACCCAAACCCTCCCTTCTCTCCCCCACCTGTCCACAGCGCTGGCAATACTACTGTGGGCATCCGGCTGTGACAGCTTGCAGCTTCACAGCCTGGTGCGCATGTCTCACTGCGCTGTCCTGAATGGCTGGGCAATCTTTTGGGACCTGTGATGTGTCCCAGAAGATTGCAGGGAGGAAGGGGCGACTAGGCGGCCCAAGCGGAAGTGGGAGTTTGTCGGTATTCGTGATGCATCGTGGAATCAAATCGAATGGAATCATGTATTTGTCTAGAACCTGAATTCGAGGCATGCTGCGCTACTTTTAGAATGCACACAAGACACTTTAGCAAAATCTGCCTGCACCAGTTTCTCTTTCCGTACGCCAAAAGAGAGTTGGTTTTACTTAGCTCCACTTTTGTAAGATACAAAATGTTGGCATTTTATTTTTTATTTGGCGCATTCATTTTGCCACAATGTAAAAGCGGTGCATTGTACAACAACCTGAATTTGATGCACTAGTCTCTGACAGAACCAAAAGAGTCGCAAATGCTTAATGAATTTGGTGCAATACATTAAAGCAGAACCAAAGGGGAATACTTACCTGCCCAATGGTCCTTCCCCGGCGCCGGCATCTTCTTCCGAGGTGCCAGTCTTCGGCCTTTTCATTGGCTGGAGAGGGATGATGTCACTCCTGTGCATGCACAGGAACAAGGCAACCCAGCACTTAGAGACTGGCCCAGAACTATAACCTGAGCTGCACTGCTCAGTTTACAGGACCAGAGAAAACAGCTGCAGTAAAAGGCAGGTAGGGGCATTTTACTGCGGAAGAGACAATGCATTTCTACAGTAAAAGCCTGCCTGCTTAGTGTGTCTTACAGGGTTCCCATCAGAGTCCCCCTTTAGAAGGTCTGGGTGCAGGTTGGAGTGGGGTGAAGCATAGAACATAAGCAGCTTCTGCTGACTTTAATTCTCAATCTGTATACATTGAGCATGTGCCACTGACCTTAGATAAGGGCCAGATAAAATCTTGTAGGGGGCAGATGTGGCCCACAGGCTATACTTTGAAGACCCCTGGCCGAGAACAATAGGTGAACATTGTTCAATACTGCTCATAGCAGCGCAGTTTGTTTTCATCTACTGCACCCTTTTGTAGATAAAATAGGGCCTGGAGGAACAGCCAACAGAAAGAAGGAATTATGTTCCATCACTGGTATCAGTGAAGTGAGAGTTAAAATAAACTCCATGTCAGTTGGAGTAAATAAATTCCAACTTTGTTGTCAGTGTGAGCAAAAAAGTCCCACCAGTGGTGTCAGAGAGCATAAAATAAGCCCCAAACTTTTGGTATCCGTAGAAGTAGGTAAGGCTCATTATTGGCGTCAGTACAAGTAGGTAAGTTCCATCACTGGTGTCAGTAGAGCTAGGTAAGTTCCATCACTGGTGTCAGTAGAGCTAGGTAAGTCCCATCTTTGGTGTCGGTGGAAGTAGGTAGGTTCCATCACTAGACCCAGTGGCAGAAAATAAACTCCACATCATTGGTGTCAGTGGGAGCAAGAATAAGTAACGATAAGATGAGTACTGGAGCTTTCTCACTCACATCTGACAGCACTGTCCAAAGCAGGGTGCTGTATTACAGACTAGCCAGCTGAATAAGAATAGCAATGGGGGAGGCACGAGGCCCCACAAAATTATTCTTTCATCGAGTCCATAGAGATCAGATTTTCTGGAATTTCAATGGGCATTATCAGTCGGCTACTTTTACTTGGGCTTTGGTCGGTCCGATCATAAGTGAACAGATCCTCTGCTGTATCTGAGCAGACTCAGAGGTAACTGGCCACCCACAGACTAACATGAATTTTCCAGTCAGATATTCCTAAAAAACTGAAAGCCAGGCCTTATTAGACCGACCGAGTGAAAGGGGCCGATATCATGTCAGCTTTTCCAGGGACAGGATTTAAACACAGAGAAACCCTTGAAATAACTTTCCGGTCTCAGGGAACCCCTTCTAAAAATGACTACAGTGGAACCTCAGATTGCGAGTAACGCGGTTAACAAGCGTTTTGAAATACGAGCACTGTATTTTTAAAAATCGTAACTCGGTTTGCGAGTGTTGTCTCGCAAAACGAGCACGATTCAGGCCAAAGTGGTTTGCAGTACCGCTTTCGGCCTGAGGTGGGGGGGCGCCGGAGCAGAGCCAAAAGTCGCCGATCGGCTATGCACGGAAAGCCCCAAGGACACTTCGGCTGACCTCAGCAAATCTCGGGTAGGAAGTCTTTCCGAGGTTTGCCGAGGTCAGCCGAAGTGTCCTCGGGGCTTTTCGGCCGTTTCCGAGGCTCTCCGGCGCCCCCCCCCCCCGCCTCTGGCCACATGCGGTATTGCATCCCATTGAAGTCAATTCAGAACAAATTATTTTCGTTTCTATTGACTTCAATGGGAAAACTCGCTTTGATATGCGAATACTTTGAATTATGAGCATACTCCTGGAACGGATTATGCTCGTAATCCCAGGTTCCACTGTATATCTACAACTCATGATACATTTGTGTGATGGTCAGCGGGAAGAATGCTCCTTACACTTGTGGTCATTGGAAAGAATCACCCCCTTATAGTTAGCTAAAAAGATCAGTGGGAACTTATCTGGGAGGCAAAAGTTGCTCATTGATCAAGGAACCCCTAAAAACCTTTGGAGTAACCCTAAGGTTTCATGGAACCCTGGTTTAGAAACCCTGATTTTAACTGCCAAAAGATTTCTAACAAAGCGAGTTCTATTTGTAATACTTTTTTTTTTTTTGGTACAAGAATGCAGTTGACGATAAGGGTGGCTGCAACATTTGGCCAATATTCCAAAACTAGAATTTCTAACTTCAGTTTGTTCAATTAAGCTTTGACAAAAAAAAAAAAAACTGGAAGCTGATTGGTTTCTATGAAGAGCTGCACCAGATTTTGCACTCTCCAGCTTTAGTAAATCAACCCCACTGTGTGTTGGATGGTCTGTTATCTAGCAATTGAAGGAAGGGGGAAGGCCCCAGCTAATAGTACAGGCATACCCCACTTTTAAGTACACATTGTGTACTTAAAAGTGGGGTATGCCTGTATATGGAATATCATTTAGGTGGAAGGTGACCAGTGGCGGCTGGTGATGTTTTAGGATAGGGGGTGCCTCTCCTCCTGCTGTGTCTCCTCCAGTGCAGGCAGCAGCGGGGGCAAGGATGCCGCTCCTCCAGCTTCCTCAACTCTGTGTCTCCTCTTCCACCAAAGTGCTGGGCATCCAATAGGATCGCCTGGCGCTTTGGCTAATCGGGAAACAGGTCTCACTGACCTGCCTTCTGATTGCCGGGGAGGCACTATAGTGTGAAAATAGCAAAAATTAACTTGCTATGGTCACACAATTGGGTAGGATCAGTGCGTACTTCTTGTGCCCCGAGCCCACCCTTTTTTGAAGCCTCTTAGAGCCTCTGGCTCTAATCACGTGCTAAAAAAAACCCCACTTCTCCCACCCCCGCCATAGGAATCCATGCACCCAGCGTCCTGAAAGGTCCTGGGCGCATGGATAGGGAGGTGGCGGCAGGGATGGGGGAGCGGCGCCCTTGCGCCCACAATGCACAGGCTGCCACGGAAGGATAAGGAAGGAAAGATAAATTAGGGGGTCATTAGGTAATAGTCTGGTTTGATACCACTGAGTATATTGAAAACATTGAATTATGGATTGTTGGGTATAGTTTGAATGAAAGATTCCCAAACATCAAAAAATGTGTGGACCTGTGGGTTTGATTAACTAAAACCAGAGGGTGCAAAATCTGGTGGTCCTGGGTGGGCATCCTTGGTGGGCAGTGGTGGGCACAGGTGGGCATCCTCAGGGGGGGTGCACTGATAATCAGCGCAGACCGCCCCCCCCTGTCAGGAGAGCAGCTGATCGGCTCTCCTCTACTCGCGTCTGTCAGTGTGAATGGAGGAAAAGCGGATAAACGGCTCTTCCTGCTTACGCTGTGATTGGACACAGCTGGTCGCATGGTAAAGAGCCTACGTCAGCCAATTTACCACTTCCCGCCCACCATATAGCATATATATGACGTCCAGCAAGATAAGCCGCGATCGTGTGCCCACGGGGGCGTGCATCGCAGCGATCGTTGGTGTGGTGTGTCAGTCTGACGCCCAGTCAGGATAACTTAACCACTTTGCACACGTCATTCTGAATGAATTTTCAATATACTGTATATGTAAAGCGCTGCATATATTGACAGTGCTACAAAAGCACCTGTAATAAATAAATGATGAATAAATAAATAACTTTAGATTGTTTAATTAAGCTTTGACAAAAAAATACTGGAAGCTGATTGGTTTCTATAAAGAGCTGCTCCAGATTTTGCACTCTCCAGTTTTAGTAAATCAACTCCTGTGTTTTCTTATGGCCTCTATATGGAAGAGCCCAGGGCCATCCAAAAAATGTAATAAAGAATTCTGAGCTTAAAAGTTAGAATTCTGAGATTAAAACTCAGAATTCTGAGTTTGAATCTCAGAGATTTGAGATTCAAAGTCAGAATTCTGAGTTTATAAATGCAGTCGTCTCTATTAGGCGGGTTCATAGGCCTCCGCCCATTCTATGTAGAAAATATAATCCATTTCTGCAGGATTGCTTTCCTTGCCACGAAAGATATTGTGATACTTTTTTCATTGCGCTAACTTACATTTTTAGGACAAGTTTTCGGGGTATACCATCTTCTTCTGTAGTCCAAACAGTACTTAAAATTTTCCAGAGACACAGCAGCTGAGTTATGTAGGCTATTCATGATATTGCCTTGGAGGGTCACAGAACACAACAAACCCATCATGACATATTTACTAAAATTGATGATCAGAGAGCTTCCTTGTGGCAAGTTTTGAACAGAACATCATTTAAGGAGGTCCATAGGGAAACAATGTAGACTTGTTTTAGTCATCATTGCTGAAGCTGTTAATCTACTTGTCTGTCACAAATAACTAGGTCATGCCTCAAGGTCAAATACCGTTCCTTGTAAGCGGTGACCTTTAACGGACACCCACCTGGAGGAGGGCAAGGTTCCTGTACATGTGCTGCCGACTTATGTATTGAAAGAAAATCTTTTGTGCAGAATCCAGATAGTGGAGATTCTAGGGGGGGGCCTATTTATAAAGAGGCAAATGATTGATTTGCTGATCATTTAGCATGATCATTGGATGGTTTGTCTTATTTATAAAACCTGTTCACCCTCAACATTTGCCCTAAGTGGCCACAATCTGAAATATTTTTAAAATGTCAATAATTCCCTTCAATGAAACTCTAGTTCATGGTAACAAGAGAAGTATTATTATTTTTATTATTATTATTATTATTATTATTATTATTATTATTAAGTGTTCTTGCATAGCAAGACTACTTACTGTTATCTCACATATATATTATTATTATTATAGCCAAATTTACCATCCTAACTCCTCCCACAGCTTTTACACTACATAGACAGTAATATACCGAAACGTGCGGATTGTTCCCGATTGGTGTGCTATTACTTTGTGGAACGTTTCGCCGAATGGTTCACGAAATTTCGTCGTTTTTGCAGCGAAATTGGTCTCATAGGAATGATTGGCGAAATGTTCAAAACTAGAGTGGGAGGTGACAAAAGCTGACAACCCCATGATCAGCCAAAACATTATGACAACCCCATGATCAGCCATAACCTTATGACCGCCCCATGATCAGCCAAAACATTATAACCACCCCATGATCAGCCAAAACATTATAACCACCCCATGATCAGCCAAATAATTTATGGCCACCCCATTATCAGCCAAAACATTATGACCCCAACATGATCATCCAAAATATTATGGCCACCCCATGATCAGCCAAAACATTATGACCACCCCATGATCAGCCATAACATTATGACCACCCCATGATCAGCCAAAACATTATGACCCCCCCCCCCCCCCATGATCAGCCAAAACATTATGACCCCCCCATGATCAGCCAAAACATTATGACCACCCCATGAAAAAAAAAAATAATAATTAAAAAAAAAATCATTTTTGAAAAAAAAAAATAATAATAATAATTTTTGAAAAAAAAATAATTTTTGAAAAAAAAAATCTTTTTTGAAAAAAAAAAAAAAATCATTTTTGAAAAAAATGTTCCACTCTTTCAGCCAATGATGGAGCTTCTTCAACTTTTTTACTACTATTTATACTTTTTAAAATATTAAGCTTTTTAACACTTTTCACAGTTACTCCAGCCACACAACAGTTACTCCAGTTACTTCACCCAGTTACTCCGCCCACTCCAGTTGTAGACTTCTGTAGGTGGAGGCAAGAACACTTCACGCAATTTCCCCAGAAATTGTAGCTTTTCTAGTTATTAATAATATTATTCACCATTTATATATTGCCAACAGTTTGTGCAGTGCTTTACAAAATAAATAATCTCTCTAATGGAGATCAAACACAAGTCATCCAGTGGAGGGTCCCACCACCAATATTTTCGCTCCTTACCAAATTGATCAGACCTCTAAGTAATAGGGGATCGATCTAGGGGTGGATATGACATATTGAAATTTGAATTGGATTTTATTTAAAAATCATACTCCCTGGATAAAGTATAACACAGGTATGTAATCAAAAGATGGCGCTGTCACCCGGTATTGAGCATGTGCGATGACATCACAGGTAGCGCTAATCAACGCGTTTCGTGTAAACACCCATCATCAAAGGAATGTAGCGTGTTCCCCTAATGACACGTTTTTACACAAACTGCATTGTGGGGCGCTACCTTTAACGTCATCGCGCACACATTCGATGTTTATCAATACAGTGAGTATAATTTTTAAATAAAATCCTATGTAAGTTTTGATATTGGGCAAAATCTTTTTGAGAATTACCTGATTAGTGATCACTGATAAGTTTGAGCTTTGTGATGGGATTGGTTCCCAGCTGCTGTCAGTTGCATTAAGACAGTATTCTGACCTGGGCCAGAAAGGCGGAAGTGCTGGCTGCGATCCGCTGAAAAAAAGACCACCACCTAATTTGTTTTTCTATTGGATTCCTCCAAAAATGGTATGTAGTGCAGATGGATGAATCTCCAGCTGCAGCTACTGTATTCTGACAGCCAGCAATGGTCAACTGTTTAGCACAGATGGGCTCAAGTGTGCAGCGGCTGGGAGTTAAATCCCGCCCACCCAGCGGTTGCATGTATATGCATTATGGCAATAGGAAGGTGCTTAGGGTACAAAGGGAAAGTGGCACCACAGAGTTTTTTACCCTAGCTGTCATGTACTTTTTTGTCCTGAGATAACCTACCCCACCCTCCCCCTTCATACTGTATCGCTTGACTCTCCCTCTTAGATTGTAAACTCTAATGGGCAGGGCCCTCTGATTCCTGCCCTCGCTACATAAACTGTTGGCACTATATAAATTCTGCATAATAATAATAATAATATCGATCTGGTGCTGTGCCCATTTGCCGGGTCTTCTCTCCTCTTTCCCCACTTTCACAAGCTTGGCTGTGAGCAGCAGGAGCCAATCCTATGCGCAGAGAGCAGGCGCCAGGGGTGAGCCACACTGTGAATGTCTATAGACACACACAGCCCAGCTCGTAATCGAGCCTGCAAGTCTGCCCCCATAGCAAGCGCTTGCTATGGAGGCAGACACAGAAGAGGAGGAGCCAAGAGTACTGGCGGGAGAACCCCAGAAAAGGAGGCTTGGGGCTGCTCTATGCAATACACAGTGCAGGTGAGTATAACATGTTTATTATTTTAATTTAAACTGTTTAATTAAAACTGTTTTCAGCTGACCATACACTAGTCAAATTTTTTTCAGAAAAAAAAATAAAATACATTTTTTAACCTTGTGGTCGTTAAAACCACTTGCCGACCAGCCGCCGCAGTTTTACTGCGGCAGAATGGCACGGCTGGGTGAAACGACATTATATAACGTTGCTTTGCCCTGTGGCCACTAGGGGAGCACGCCCGCTGCTCGCCCTCAGAGCCGATGCAAGTGCCCGGCGGGCGCGATCACCGCCGGGCTGGTGACACGCGGAGAACCGAGATCTGCGTGTATGAACACACAGTTTCAAGCTCTCTAAGGGGAGAAGAGACTGATTGTCTGTTCATACAAAGTATGAACAGCAATCTGTCATCTCCCCATGACAGTCCCATCCCCCCTTCAGTTAGAACTCAGAGAGGGAACACAATTAACCCCTTGATCGCCCCCTAGTGGTTAACCTCTTCCCTGCCAGTGACATTTTTACAGTAATCAGTGCATTTTTATAGCGCTGATCGCTGTATAAATGCCAATAGTCCCAAAAATGTGTCAAAAGTGTCCGATGTGTCCGCCATAATGTCGCAGTCCCGATAAAAATCGCAGATCGCCGCCATTACTAGTAAAAAAAAAATTATTAAAAAACTATCCTCTATTTTGTAGACGCTATAAGTTTTGCGCAAACCAATCAATATACGGTTATTGCTATTTTTTATACCAAAAATATGTAGAAGAATACACATCGGCCTAAACCAAAGAAAAAACATTTTTTTATATATAATTTTGGATGATATTTATTATAGCAAAAAGTAAAAAATATTGCGTTTTTTCAAAATTGTCGCTCTTTTTTTGTTTATAGAGCAAAAATAAAAACCACAGAGGCAATAAAATACCACCAAAAGAAAGCTCTATTTGTGGGAAAAAAAGGACGTCAATTTTGTTTGGGTGCAACGTTGTACGACAGCGCAATTGTCGGTTAAAGCGACGTAGTGCCGAAACGCAAAAAGTGCTCTGGTCAAGAAGGGGGTAAAATCTTCCGGGGCTGAAGCGGTTAAGGCACCCATCTAATAGTTTTTTTTAATTATCGATGCTCCCCGCTAAAACCACTGCTTGTGAGAATTCCACATCCTTACCACTCTTACAGTAAAGAACCATCTATTAAATTTAAGGTTAAACCGCTTCTCTTCTAATTTTAGTGAATGGCTGCGTGTCTCTTTAAATTCCCTTTCAATTAAAAGTTTTTTTCCCTATGCTAGGGTCACCAGTACGGTATTTGTACATTGATTTCATATCCCCTCTCAAGCGTCTCTTCTCCAGAGAGAGAGAATAAGTTCAATGCTTGTAGTCTTTCCCCATAGCTGAGATCCTCCAGTCCCTTAATTAGCTCTGTTGCCCTTCTCTGGACTCTCCCATGTTCCAGCACATCCCTCCTGAGGACTGGTGCCCAGAATTGAACGGCATTCCCCAAGTGCTGCCGGACCAGATTTTTGTAGAGTGGGAGAATTATTGTTTTATCTCTGGAGTGAAGACCCTTTTTAATGCATGCTAATATTCTGTTGGCTTTACTTGCAGCAGCTTGGCATTGCATGCCATTGCTGAGCCTATCATCTACTAGGACCCCCAGGTCCTTTTCCATCCTAGATTCCCCCAGAGGTTCTCCCCCTAGGGAGTAGATTGCATTCATATTTTTGGCACCCAAATGCATTACTTTTTATTTTTCAGCATTAAACCTCATGTACCATGTAGTTGCCCACCCCATTCATTTGTTTAGATCTTTTTGCAAGGTTTCCACATCCTGCGTAGAAGTTATTGCCCTGCTTAGCTTTGTATTGTCCGCAAATACTGAGATTGAACTGTTTATCCCATCCTCCAGATTGTTTATGAATAAATTAAAAAGGATTGGTCCCAGCACAGATCGTTGGGGGACCCCACTTTCCACAACAGACCATTACGAGTACTCCCCATTTATCACCACCCTTTGGACTCGCCCTTGTAGCCAGTTTTCAATCCAGGTACTCACCCTATGGTCCATGCCGACAGGCCTTAGTTTTTAGTTGTTAGTGGAGTCAATGCTAAACGCAAATAGGCTGTGCACTTTGCAAGTGCAGTTGCACTCCGCAAGTGCAGAGCTTAGTAAATTAGGTAAAGCTTCAGGTTACAAGGAATACCCAATCACATGCAAGGGAAAAAAAACAAAAAAAAATGCATTTGTGCTTGCACATGATTGGACGATGGAAGTCAGCAGAGCTTCCCCTCATTTACTAAGCTCTGGAGCAAATGCACTTGCAAAGTGCGCAGTCTATTTCCCTTTAGTAAATCAACCTCAATGATGGCAAGATCAGCTGCTCTGACTGATGACTATTCAGAATTTCCGTACAAACGTTCTAAAATCTAATCCTGCATGGCCAGTTTTATTTCAGGCTTTTTTAGTCCTTTGCTAAAACTTTTCCCCTTGTTACTTAGGGCTAGCATGTAACCTGAGCATAGAATGCTTAATTTATTACTGTTTATCAATTATCCACCCACAGCAGGAAGCAGTTTGATTGGTTTTTTTAAACACTTCTCTGTAGCCGAAATAAGACATAAATCCAGGGTTTAATTCTACAAATTTTATTTGCTGCTTGTTTGTGCAAGAGTGGTCAGATACGATCGCTGGTGAATACACGGAAGGTTTTTACAACTTGTCACACATAAGAAAGAAAATAAATTCTCTGGCTTAAAAAAATGTACACAGGAATAACAATTTTCCCAGGCCCGGATAAGTATTTATATCCGTTTGTCCTAAAACAATATCAAGACATCTTTTAGAATGAGCGACTATATCAACCATCATTTCCTTCCTGTGCAAAACATTCCATGTTTTACGAGCTGTTAAAGAAGCATTTTCTGTGCTGTAGGAGGAATCTTGACTTAATATAAATGCTAGAACCGGGGGTGTTTTTATACTGTAAGGAAAGGGACCAGGAACCTGAAAGAATGATTCGCACCTGGCCCCTATGCGCTGATTGAGTTACAGACAGGTTTCCTGGTGATATTTAATGTCTGCACCCCTATTATCAGTTATATAAATTGCAAGGAGCACCTTTTAAGTTATCCTCCGTTTAATAAATTAAAGTGGAGGGCCACCCTAAAATAAAAACTAGCATTAAAATTCTTAAAAAAATTAAAAAAAAAAAATTTGAAAAAAAAAAAATTAACTTACCTGAAATCCCTGTTGCTAGGCAGTCTTCCTAATCTGCCTCTTTCTTTTCCGCGGCGCTTCCTCCTCTTCGGCGAGCGGCCCCGTTGCCTTCTGGGAACTGTGTGTCCCAGGAAACAACGGGGCCATTCACAAAGCGCCGCGCGACTCGCACATGCGCAGTAGGAAACAAGCAGTGAAGCCGCAAGGCTCCACTGCCTGTTTCCCTTAGTTAGGATGGAGGCGCCGGCGGCCGATCCGATGGATGGATCGGCCTTGGGGGGCCGACATCGCGGGCTCGCTGGACAGGTAAGTGTCCTTATTAAAAGTCAGCAGCTACAGTGTTTGTAGCTGCTGACTTTTAAAAAAAAAAATCACGTCCGGAACCCCCCTTTAAGTGATATGGCTTTGATAATTCTACCCAGGTTGGATACAGACATTAAATGACACTCTGAGTTTAAAGTGGTGTTCCGGGCGAAATTATACTTTTTAAATAAAAATACCCCTATAATACACAAGCTTAATGTATTCTATTAAAGTCAGTCTGTAAACTAAGGTCTGTTTTGTTAGTCTATAGCAGTAGTTTGTTATTTTATAAACTTACAGCAGGCCGTGGCCATCTTAAGTGTGGGCATCTGAAGCCAGACTGTATTTCTTCCTGGATCTCATCCTTGCAGATCTCGCACATGCTCAGTGCAGCAGAAGCAGTGTAATAGGTTTCAGGTTAGGTTTCCATAGCAACAGCAATGTCAGAGGAAGTTGCCACCCCTTCCCAGAAGGCATTGCAAACAGGAAATGATGCGATGGGCCACGGCCAGGGAGGAGGAAGTGAAAAATGAATACAGCAGAGATACAGTAGGTGCTGAGAAAAAAAAATAAAAAAATATCCAATTCATTTACAGTGCACAGTTTAGTGGGGGATGCTGAAGAGTTGTAAAAGTGGGTGGAACTCCACTTTAAATTAGCTAAATATTGTGAAGATAAGGTGAAGATAAGGTGTACAAAATCTTAAGCTGGCCATAGATGGACCGATTTTCTTTTCTGTCCCGCAGAGCTATTGGGGGGGAAACGTTCCAGCCGAGAGAAAACACAGTAATTATTGCTAGCAGCTGACAATAATCACATAAAAAATCCAACAGCCTGCTGGTACCCAAGTGGATCGACTCATCAACTTGGGCACAATTAGCCTGTTCATACATGGTTTGAATCTCGGCCAGTCCCTACTGAACTGGCTGAGATTCAAACAGTCTATGGCCGGCTTTACAGTGCTTTCTTTAGAAAGCAGTTATTGCCTCAGTAGAAAAACCTGCCCCCTGCCAGGATACTGCAGAGAAGCAGTGGTCCCACTGCAGAGGTGCAACACAGCCCTACTTTCTTACCCTACTTAGATCAGCAGCATGAGAGCATGATGTTTTCTGATTGCACGAGCGAGCCTGAAGATGCATGCATTGCAGCCCATGGTCTGATAATTAGGCTACATTCAAGCAGCAGTTTTTAAACAGATAGTTTGCTGCTAAATGACACCTCTGGAAGCAGCAACACTCAGTGCTATGTCCGCCTACAAACTAGCTGATTAGCTTTCGCTAATTTGCGTGTGGAAAAAACGCAGACCTTAGAAGCACCCTGGCTGCTTCTAAGGTCAGTCAGAGCAGTTACAGTACATGCAAACAGCTGTGGTACAAACTGTGTGCAAGTGTCATATACAACTGCTGGCAAGAGTCTACTGATTCATGCTGGTGGCCGCCCCTGACCACAGCTAAACTGCTGTGTGAATGTAGCCTTATGCCGCGTACACACGATCGGAATTTCCGACAACAAATGTTCGATGTGAGCTTGTTGTCGAAAATTCCGACCGTGTGTAGGCTCCATCGGACATTTGTTGTCGGAATCTCTGACACCAAAAATTTGAGAGCTGGTTTCTCAAATTTTCCGACAGCAAAATCCGTTGTCGGAAATTCCGATCGTGTGTACACAATTCCAACGCACAAAATTCCACGCATGCTCAGAATCAAGCAGAAGAGCCGCACTGGCTATTGAACTTCATTTTTCTCGGCTCGTCGTATGTGTTGTACGTCACCGCGTTCTTGTCGTTCGGAATTTCCGACAACATTTGTGCGACCGGGTGTATGCAAGACAAGTTTGAGCCAACATCCGTAGGAAATAAATCCAGGATTTTGTTGTCGGAATGTCCGATCGTGTGTACGTGGCATTGGTGTTATGGCTGTTCGCACATCTGCAAGCACATGCTCATGTGCGTGAACAAGCATGCTCGTCCAGCACTGGTTTTGGTGCCAATTGCAATATTTAAAGCCCACCACAAACTAGGAAAGTTGCTCATCAGTGACCCATGCCTAAACTGTGTTTCTCCTATCTTTGTGTTTGACCTGCTTTGCTTTCTGACTCCGTTATACCAGTATCTTGGCTTGGCTGCTGACCTTGGCTTGTGTTCTGACTTTGCCTTCTGCTGCCCATTGGAATACTAGTCAGTACCAGTGTGAAAAAGTGTATTTGCTTTGGAAGTATAAATCACCTCTAACGTTGGATGTCCTGCGTGTGAATGTTGCTGCATTATGTAAAGCTATTAGAATTGTTTTTTTACATTTCAGAATGGAGTGCCTCAAGGCGGTCCATAATTTTAAAGGGTGCCTCAACTGAAAAAAGGCTGAGAAACACTGGTCTATATGGTCTCCAGATCTGCTACACCTACTGTAGATTCATCACAAGCATTACTGCCACTCCTTGTCCTGATATACTCTGACACCAGCTCCCCTAGACAGAATGTGTATGGGAAGCTCTCTTGCCAACTCAGCCTATACAAGGTAAGTGAAAAATGTGTACAGTCAGATTTTAACACGTGTAGACAGCTTAAGTTTTGGTCTTCTAAATTGCAAGTGCAATTGCAAAGCATCACTTTATCTGTTGGGTCCTTGTTCCATTTGGTGGTGCATTTGGGTGGACACCTTGCTACATATATTGGGTGTGATCCATAACCCCCCATTACAGCTGTTCCATGGTCTACTCATAGCCATACCATACCATTCTTATAAAGTTGGGCAATTTGAAGCCAAGCATTTTTTTTCAAAGAAAGAACATTCATTGCTCAGAGCTAAAACAAACACTAATGTAGAATGTATTGCCGGATTACTGTGACTGATTTTTAAATAAGTCTCCTCATTTGCAATTATTAGATTAAGGAAAGTGATACACTAGAACTCACTGTACTGTAATCTGTTTAAAGGAAAGTTAGTTTGGCATCAGCAGTCCTCCTGTGAACGCACGTCGCCAGCTGATTATTTTAGATGCCAGAACAGTCATGAGACACATTCTATATAACCAGCAGGAAACACGTACTGACACATAGCTGGATGGATGCACATAGCAACCAGACATTTGTCACCCAACAAGCCAAAGAGGGGACTAAAGCCACGTTGACAATGGTGAACCCAGTGTAATGTCTTCTTCAATGGCTCTTTCACAATATGCTAACAAGTGATAAGATAAAGAATGCAGAGAAGATCAATATAATAAACGGAAACAGTAGTGATTTTTACAGTTTATTGCATTAATATCTTAATGTGAACATGTTTAAGAGCAGTTTTATGCTCTTAGATAAATAAAATGTATTAGTATTGTTTGATCATGTGATTCCTGCTAAAATGAACAATCAGACTGGCTGATCTTCCTCTTCATTAAAGTCCTGAGACCAATAACAAACCCTTCCCTCCTTGCACATCATTGCCCTCTCCTCTCCAGGGATTGTCTAATGCAGCCTTTCTTTATCTTTTTGCCAAACAGGAACCCTTAAAGTACATTTTCAGGTCTCAGGAAACCCCTGCAAAAATCAATTCAATGGGGGTCATTGGGAAAAATGGCCTTTACATTGGTGGTCAGTTGGAACTTGGAAGAATGTCAACCTTACAGACAGCTAAAAGGATAATTAGTGTCATACTGCTGTCTCTGCCAAGTAGCATTGGCCCTAAAACTATGAAGGCACCATGGAATAGGGGGTTGATCAACCAAAACTCAAGGAATACCTAGCAACTGCTGGAGGAACGCTAGGGTTCCACGGAACCCTAGTTGAGAATGGCTGGCCTAATTACTTTGTGAGCTGGCTAAGCTCCTCCAACCCTCACCTCTCCTCCCTATATTACCTTTTATGTAGCTACCAGGAAAGAAGCAAAGGGGAATTCTATCTATGAGTCTTATGGGGATGCTGATATTACATCCAAGGTGGCGGCACCCAGCAGCAGACTCAGGACCTACACAAGGCTTTCTTTTACAGGTAAATAACATGCCTAAAATACACTATATTACCAAAAGTACTGTCCTGACCTAAACCTGATAGAACACCTTTGGGATGAATTAGAGTGCAGACAGCGAGCCAGGCCTTCTCTTCAACATCAGTGCCTGACCTCACAAATGCACTTCTGGAAGAATGGTCAAACATTCCCATAGACACACTCCTAAACCTTGTGGACAGCCTCCCCAGAAGAGTTGAAGCTGTTATAGCTACAAAGGGTGGGCCAACTCAATATTGAACCCTACGGACTAATGCCCCGTACACACGGTCGGATTTTCCGACAAAAAATGTGTGATAAGACCTTGTTGTCGGAAATTCCGACCGTGTGTAGGCTCCATCAAACATTTTCCATCGGATTTTCCGACACACAAAGTTTGAGAGCAGGATATAAATTTTTCCGACAACAAAATCCATTGTTGGAAATTCCGATCGTGTGTACACAAATCCGACGGACAAAGTGCCACGCATGCTCAGAATAAATAAAGAGATGAAAGCTATTAGCCACTGCCCCGTTTATAGTCCCGACGTACGTGTTTTACGTCACCGCGTTCAGAATGATCGGATTTTCCGACAACTTTGTGTGACCGTGTGTATGCAAGACAAGTTTGAGCCAACATCCGTCGGAAAAAATCCTAGGATTTTGTTGTCGGAATGTCCGAACAAAGTCCGACCCTGTGTACGGGGCATAAGACTGGGATACCATTAAAGTTCATGTGGTTGTAAAGGCAGGCGTCCCAATACTTTTGGTAATATAATGTATTTTAGGCATGTTATTTACCTGTAAAAGAATGTTAAATTCACATATAATCTTATTGGAAGATTGTTATTTAAATAATTGGTCTGACATCATGGTCTCTTTAATCCCACTGGAGCCTTTTCTCGCCTCTATTTTTCTTTTATATTAGCATATTTCTAAAGGATGAGTGAAAGGTTTATTTATGGCAATATAAGGTCAAAGAGTATCCATAGCCAAAACCTCTTTTTTTGTTTTAAAGAGTGGGGAAGGATTAGAACCGCTGTCTGAGGCTCTGCTAGAGAGCTTTTCCCATAATCAATGTCCCAGGGACAACCTTTTCCCCAGGCAGGAAGTTAGGTGAAACTCTTAAAGCGGAGGTCCTGCCGAATTTTTTTTTTTAAAAAGTCATCAGCTACAAATACTGCAGCTGCTGACTTTTAAAATATGGACACTTACCTGTCCAGGGCGCCCGCGATGTCGGCACCAAAAGCCGATCTGTCCCTTGGCTCTCGAGTGGAGGCGCCGCCATCTTTGGTAAGGGAATCGGAAAGTGAAGCCTTGCGGCTTCACTGCCTGGTTCCCTACCACGCATGCGCGAGTCGCGCTGCGTGATCCCACAGGTCCCTGCTGTCTTCTGGGACCTGTGTGTCTCCCAGAAGACAGCGGGGGGGACAGAGGAGGCGCCGGATATGGCATAGATATCCGCGGATACCCGCAGATATCTATGCCCGGAAGTGGGAGCAAATACCTGGATTATACACCGGAGGGGGGGAGGTTTCTGAAAAGTGGAAGTTCCATTTTTGGGTGGAACTCCGCTTTAAACAGCAACAACTTACCAATTCTTAGATGTGATGGCTGCATTCATTTTCTTTTTTAGGCTTTGTTTCTTCTATTTTCATCTGATGATCCAGCCAGTAAGTCTGTTGTTTTATAAAAGAACAAGCTCTTTTCCAGATGTATTAGTTTACAGGGTTGAGAAAAACTATTCATCACTGGCAATGGTACATACAATGATCAGCTTTTATTTATTCATGTAAAACCTTTATCCCAAAAGGAAAAAAAAAACAGTTTGCTGTAACCTGTTTATGTAGTGTTAGGTAGAGTTTGGCTTCAATGTGTTAGCGTAGTTAAATCTGCTAGTACATCTAACACTCCCCTCCCCTCAGACTGACAATGCTGCTGTCTAAAAGTGCCCCATGTGCTCCTTTATCCATAGTGGTGGCATGTTAAATTGGTAGTAAAGTCCTTTTTTGCATTTCTACCTACAGGTAAGCCTATAGGCTTACCTGTAGGTACAGTGAATATCCCCTAAACTTGCAGTGTTTAGGAGATTTTCACACTGTATGCAGCCACAGATGCCACTGACCCATGCGCTCTGAAGAGCTGGCATACCGGGATTGACGTCATTGCGGCTCCAGCCACTCATACAGCTGGAGCCTGCGAACCTGGAAGGAAAACCGGGTGAAGATGGAAGTCCTGTCAGCAGTGACAGCGCACCACTGGAGGGCTTCATTTTAAGGTGAGTATTCCATAACGTGCTAGTATGCAATGCATGCTAGCACATTATGCTATTGCTTTGCAGTTTTTTTGTCTTTGGGGAGGGCGCCCCGAGCCCACCCACTTGTGTGACAATAGTGATTTAATATTCGCTATTGTCTTCCTGATTCTCCTCCCAGCCAATCAGGAAGCGGGTCAGGAGACCCGATTGGCCAGGGAGTCTTATGCTGCGTACACAGGACCGGACTTTCCGGCAAACTAGGTCCGACGGTCTTCCCGACGGACTTTCGGCAGAGGTCCGACGGACTTTCAGAACGAACGGACTTGGCCACACACGAACGGACTAAGTCCGGTCGAAAGTCCGTTCATTTTGTACGTGATGACGTAAACAGGACAAAAAAAGGAAGTTCAATAGCCAATAGCCAATAGCTTCCCTTGCGTCGTATTTGGTTCGTCGAACCAGCACATAGATGAACGGTTTTCCCGATTTTTAGTCCGTCGGACAGATTTGAAACATGTTCTATTTCTAGGTCCGTCGGATTTTTTCCCCAAAAAAACGATTGGACTAGCCCACACACGATCGGATTGTCCGACAGGTTAATCCCGTCAGACCTAGTTTGCCGGAAAGTCTGGTCGTGTATACGCGGCATCAGGACTCCCAGCCATTCTTAGGTGGGTCTTAGGACCCACACCTGTTCAGCCGGGAGGAGAAGCAACGGTCCCGGAGTGAGGAGGGGCAGCCCTACCATCTGCCTTCTAAGGTAAGAAGGCCTCTAATCGCCGCCTTCCCGTTCGTCTCCCGCAGAAGAAGGGGGAATCACGCCTTCCCATCTGTCTCCCGCAGGGGGGGGGTGCTGATTTGCCGCCCCCCCCCCCCCCAATATTAAGCACTAGCTGCCACTGCTTATATCGGAGCCAAAAGAGGGTCGTAGAGATGAATAAGGGACAGATTTGGTCATAATAACGGATTTAGTCATAAAAGAAGGATAGTTCCTCTAAATGAGGGGCGGATGGGGGCTATGCTTCTTGTCTGATATCTACTATCCGGAGAGGTTCAGACAGCAATTCAGCAGTTTAGGAGGAACGCAAAATAACCTTGAGAAACCTCCATCTGGCAGAGGCCCTGCTAAACTGATGGATGCAAAGTGTGACCAAACTTCAAGATTTGCTGCCACGGATTAGACCATCTGGATTCCTCATGTTTGTTCTCAAACAATAGTCTGCTGTCCAGAGGTGGAACTGTGAAAATAATACCAGAAAGCTGGGACATTTATAAGAAGCGGATGCACATTAAGACAGAAAGGTCATGCTTCACATTCTGATAGAATTCTTTCCATTCCATTTTTGGTCTGATCCCTCTTCTAGTATCTAGAATAGAAGGAATGCATGCATTGTTCCCGAGCAAGACAGATGGATGTGATCAGTAACATTTTATTACTGCACCAGCCCCCCCATATTTCACTGCACCTTTCCAGCTACTCTGTGTAATTCTTACGTCCCGCTTCTATTATTCCACATTCTCCACACTAGTTACAAAAGAGAGATATATGGGGCTATAGAAAATCATTTCAGAAAAGGATACAAAGTTCTTCCAAGAAGATTGACATTAACATCTGAAGATGATTTATTCCTATATTGAAATCACTTTAAGAGTTTGGTTGGATTTTTTTATTTTTCCCGGACATTCATTGAAAAGATAATTAAAGGGACAGTATCATATATTTTTAAAGAGCACACAATTTGTGTTTTATACACTTGATTTACTAAAGGCAAATAGACTGTGCACTTTGCAAAGTGCAGTTGCCCTCTGCAAGTGCCGTCGCTCCAGAGCTTAGTAAATGAGCAAAAGCTCTGCTGACTTCCATCATCCAATCATGTGTAAGCAAAAATGCTGTTTTTTTTAATTTTCCTTGTTTGTGATTGGGTATTCTTTGCAAAGTGAAGCTTTACCTAATTTACTAAGCTCTGGAGCAACTGCACTTGCAGAGTGCACAGTTTATTTGCCTTTAGTAAATCAACCCCACAATGTTACATACTTAGGTTGTAAACAACTGAAGTCCACGTAGTTTAACCATACCTCCCAACTTTTTCAGATGGGAATGAGGGACACCTATCAGAAAAAGTATTCAGGCATAGGACACACCCCTTGTCAAGCCCCCTTAAAGGAGAATTGTACAAAAAAAACAAGGTGGGTTAAACCCACAAGTGCTTTTTTTACCACTACTATTCCTTTATATTGGCTTTTGGAAATTTACAAATGCAGCAATTTAGAAATCAGATGAAAGGTTTAGGGCTGGAAAACACTTTTTGATAGATAAAAAGTGCATTTTATTATCATTGCTCCAAATCAGGGACAGTCCCTCGAAATCAGGGACAGTTGGGCGTTATGGTTTAACCATCAGAATGAATAAATGCTGTAAATAGAATAGAAAACCATATGTAGAACCCTACATCCACAGTTCATCCAAAAGAAGGATGCCAAACTCTATGAGCCTCCATTCACACTAAGGGGTTCATTTACTAAAGGCAAATAGACTGTGCAGTTGCCCTTTGTAAGTTCAGTTGCTCCAGAGTCTAGTAAATGAGGTAAGAATACCCAATCATGTGCAAGGAAAAAAAAACAAAAAAAAACCCAGCAATTTGCTTGCACATGATTGGATGATGGAAGTCAGCAGCCTTTCTGCTTATTTATTGATTGGGTATTCTTTGCAAAGTGAAGCTTTACCTCATTTACTAATCTCTGGAGCAACTGCACTTGCAGAGGGCAATTTGCCTTTAGTAATCAACCAAACAATTTTACATACTTAGGTTGAAAACTACTGAAGTCCACGTAGTTCAACCAATAGAATGAATAAATGCTGTAAATAAAAAAGAAAACCATATGAAGAACCATACATCCACAGTTGATCCAAAAGAAGGATAAAAAAAACCCTATGAGCCCCCATTCACACGGGGTTGATTTACTAAAGGCAAATAGACTGTGCACTTTGCAAAGTGCAGTTGCTCCAGAGCTTAGTAAATGCGGTAAGGCTTTACTTACCACATAAGGTTTAAGAGTACCCAATCACGTGCAAGTAAAATAAAAAAAATAACAGCATTTTTGCTTGCACATGATTGGATGATGGAAGTCAGCAGAGTTTCTGTTAATTTACTAAGCTCTGGAGAAACTGCGCTTTGCAAAGTGCACAGTCTTTTTCCCTTTAGTAAATCGACCCCTATTCAGTAAGTCAAAACATTTTTGGCCATTTTTCATGCACAGGGTGGCCCATTCATTTCAATGGGCTGCTCTACACACATGACAAGTGTGGAAAAGAAGCTTAATGCGGAGCTCCAGGCTCCTTCAGAAAGAAAATTAAAGGTTAACAGCTACAAATACTGTAGCTGCTGACTTTTAATATTAGGACACTTACCTGTCCAGGGATCCAGCGGTGTCTTCACCCGAGCTGATTTTTCAGTTGGCTCTCGGGTGTTGCGGCCGCCATCTCAGCTAAGGGAAACTGACAGTGAAGCCTTACGGCTTCACAGCCGGCCCCTTACTGTGCATGTGCGAAGTGCGCTGCGCTTTGTGAATGGCCCAGCAGCAGAGGAAGGAAGAGGGGCCAAAATTCCGGGTGAGTTTGCCGTGGCGATGTCAGCCGGAAGTGGGAGCGGGTACCTCTCAAAACCAGGTACCCACTCCCCCTCCCCCCGAAAGGTACCAAGTGTGGCAAAGGAAAGAGGAAAGAGTCAAACAAGCAGGGCTTCCCCTTTTGGATGGAGCTCCGCTTTAAGTATCTATTTGAGCTTTGCGCAATTTGTAGCCACATTTTGGATGCCATTACCAAGAAATGTAGAAAATGAATGCTTTCATTCCGATAAAGGAAATTTGCATAAAAAAAGATGGCAATTTCCCGATGATCATCCCTGTTTTCAACATACTATGGGGCTGATTTACCAAAACTGGAGAGTGGAAAATGTGGTGCAGCTGTGCATAGAAACCAACTTCAAACTTCAGCTTGTTTAATTACACTTTGACCAAAAAAAAGCATGGAAGATGATTGGTTTCTATGCAGAGCTGCACCAGATTTTGCACTCTCCATTTTTAGTAAACCATCCTCTGTATATGCACAGCTCGACCACTCTAAAGTCAATAGCATGTGAAGACTTCTGTGAACATCTGGGAATTATAGTTGGGCATAACACCTGTCAAAGAGGTGACAAACCAACAGGAGGGACCCAGGTAACTCCACATATCAAGCATGTGATGTATAGCCAATATGAATTATCATTATGGTCTTCTGATATTAGAGCAAGTGATGAAGTAATAGGACTAGTACAGTGCAAACACCACTAAAGTGTTACCCGGAGAAGAGAGAATAGACGGGTCCTCATGACTAAGGGAGGAACAGGTCAGAGAAGGGTTAAAGAACTCTGTAGTTTAGTGTGGTAGGGGCGTAGCTTACCTGATTGGTAGGTGAGGATCAGATAGGCAGGGTGGTCCATTGCAAGGCTTGATGGGTAATCATTCCATAAAGTTCAGGCAACAAGAAGACTTTCCCTCCCTCCCGCCCTGTATCCTGGGTTTATGGTATATTCTGGGTTGGGGGAAGTTTTTGTGCTCCACATTTTTATTAAAAAAAAAAAAAATTGGCACTTTTGTCACAGCAGATTGCGGGTCAGGGGGTCTTTGGGGGGGGGGGGGGTCAGTGATTAACCATATTGTTAAAGAATGGGGGGCCCATCTAGGGTATGACGCTTCAACCTGGTTGGTTGTTGGTGGTTCTCCCAGGAGCTAGGTCCCCTGGGGGAAAGTCTAAAATGTGTAAGTCGCAACATCTTCGAGCCGGGTGGGTCGCGGCTGGGGACCTGGCCGATTATAGTAATAAAGTGTGCCTTAAGGACACCCAAAGACCCTCTCCTGGTTGCCATTGTTTAATTTGCATTGTTTAAATTGTTCTATTTCTGTTATTCATTCATTTGTCAATAAAATGGCTGCTGTGGTCTTTTAAACCCACGTCACGCAGTTTTGTGTCTTTATTATAAGTCTGAGGACCGAAGGTTGACGAATCCTCTAGTCATGTATTATTAATATTGATCTTCATCATACAGTAACAGTACTGTGGGACATATAAATGACCACATGACTGCTGCAATGATTTGACGTATTTGATCATTGATTTTTTATGGTCATTTTCATCAGTTGCAAAAGTTCATACTATTATGAATCTTACTTGGACTAGCTAACCATGCTTATGGGCTGATGTCTGATGCCTGGATATGACAACATCATAAATATCAATTTTTAACAACCACATTGAAGCTTTTAAGGGGACAGGTAATGTGACCAATTTTCTGTTGTGAATTTAAAAAAGGATTGTGATTTGTTATGCAATTCACTGTACTAAGGTAAATAATAAGAAGAAAGCTGCTGCGCCAACCAAACAAACAAATATAGGTGAATGTAAAAAATGAAAAATGTAGTGAAAAAGATAAGCAGCCAACACCACCAATTAGACTAATTGTGACAATGAGTATAAAAACATAAAGTGTAGCGCTATAATGTTTCGGTCAGCAGCATTGGAATGTGCTGAGTGACCAACAGTGTATATCAAAGATTAGGTTATATTAGACCACAAATAAAAGAACAATGAACCAGGGAGAAATCTAATATTCCAAAGAAAACCACTATTATCATGTCCTTTGTGACAAAACGATGTGAATCAAAGTTCACTGTACTGTATTACTGTTTCATTTCTTGCTATATAATTTTGCCTGGTTCTGGAAGTCTTGCTGAACCTTGCTGAAGATCTTTTGATAATGTTTATGAACCTTTACAAACATTGAAAATTACATTTGAAATGTCACCAAGCTTAAATTAGGATTTTAGTTAACGTTACATTAACATTAAAGTGGAGGTAAACTCCACTTTTGAACTTGTAGTTACAGGTAAGCTTATAATAAGGCTTACCTGTCAGGACAGTTTATATTTCCTAAACTTGCACTGTTTAGGAGATATTCACAGAGCATGCGCTCTGAAGGGGTGGCATACCGTGCTGTACCTTCAGATCTCTGGGCCAGAGCCGAAGCCCGCAAAACCAGAAGGAAGACCAGGCGAAGATGGCAGCACCAGGGCTCTGTGGCAGTGCCACGTGGGAGGGATCCACTTTACAGGTAAGTCTGTCATAATGTGCTAGTATGTAGTGCATACTAGCACATTATGACTTAAAGTGGTTGTAACCACTGCCAGCCCCTTTTTTATGCAGCCATAACACACTGTGTACATATTTGTGTAAAATGGTGCCCCTAAATACCTTTTTTCAGAGCTCTTCTGGCCATTCACGTTACCTTCGGCGACTCTATTCCTCCAATCTACGAGTTACAGTGAGAGGGGCCAAGATTTCCCTCTGACGTCAGCCGAGGTGGTCACGTGACTGCTGTGCTGGCCGCTCAGCCCCTCCCACTGTAGCCATTAGATGGGGGAGGAGAGTGACCGGTGGTCACATGACCGGCCAAAAGAGATCTGAAAAAAGGTATTTAGAGGTATTTAAATATGTACACAGTGTGTTTAGGCTGCATAAAAGAGAGGGGCTGGCAGTGATATTTCATTAAGTTTACTTTACTACTAATAGTGGCAGGAGCGAAGGGGGAGAAAGCTCACACACACACTGGAGCTGACAGTCAGGGAGGGAGGGGGAGAGGGTGAGAGAGGAGACCAGCAGAGGACGAGGCACTGACCACAGTAATCAGGGATCAGTAGCCATGACTACCGTGGTCAGCACACGAAGGGGGACACAGGAACAGGCAGGATCAACTAGGTTTTTTGAAAGCATAGAAAGGGACAGGTTAGACAGCACAAGCCTTCCTAAAAGAGAAGTTATTCACATGTCTCATTCCATCACATATCCCAAAATAGGAGGATTATTCCTTATTTTAGGACAAGAGCCACGCTGTTTCCCGGAAGTGTGAAACTCTCACTCTTTCAAAAACCATGGGAGTCTGGCTTCTCTTGGGAGTAAGGAAACATATGTACAAAATCCAGAAATCTGACATTCATGTTGAATTCCAACACACGCTGTTTGTGTTTACGGACGCAGGCAGCGCAGCTCGGGATTGGCTTCCTATGGTGGCACACTGAGAGAAGGAGGACCCTGGAGCACCATTGAGGGACCCCAGAAGAGAAGGATGGTGGCTGCTCTGTGCATAACCATTGCAAAGAGCAGGTAAGTATGATGTGTATTTTTTTTTTTTTAAAGCTTACAATCTCGCTAATATTTTATAACCATTTATTCCAAACTGCATACGGCTGTTTCAGGCTATTTGGCCATCATCGGTGCAGTGTATGGAAACCATGGCTTTCGATGGAGTAGGGCTTGGGACCTAACAAAATAGTATAACCATACAGGTTATCGTGAGAAGGGAATAAGCAATCAAAAAAACCCTCCAACTGAATCAGTATGTAGTATAGTACAATTTTCCTGAAACAGAAGGTATTCACTTGTCTCATTTCATCACATCCTACAATATTATTATTATTATCATTATACGGGATTTATATAGCGCCAACAGTTTGCGCAGCGCTTTACAACATGGGGGCAGACATTACAGTTACAATACAATTCAATACGGGAGGAATCTGAGGCCCTGCTCATTAGAGCTTACAGTCTAGAAGGGAGGGAATATATAAAATAAAATAAAGCTGGAGTTTCTCTTGAACAGAAACCTCTTTATAAACAGTTCTATACTACTAAGGGATTTGAGGCATTTCATGTTAAATTGCTTAGTTCTGCATTCTGCTCGGACTTACTACATAAGTCACATTATATCATGTTCTGAGAAGGATGTGGTTTGGCCTCTACCATCTGGAGTGCGGAGTCTTGCAGGACAAAGAGTTCCCATCAAGAGAAAGGATCTTGAGGAATGTGTCATTTTATTGGAGAGAGCAGAGGCTGCACTATCAGGGGCTCTTTATTTTTCACTATAATTGGTATTTCATGCCATGGTATATACAGCACTGCACAAGACGATCATTTTTAGCGCAGCAGGGTTTTGTCTGTTATTTATAGTGAAGTTGGCTTCATGCAATGGAAAACACTGGCTTGCTGTCATATTCCGTTCTAATCATCTTCCTGTTTTAAATTGTGAGACTTTAAGCTTTAAAAGAATATGCCACTTTCCACCCAATTTTCCATACCCTCCAGCCTATCTTACAAAATAATATAATTGTTGGATTTTATTTTTATTTTTAGTGTTAAAATAATCCCCATGCTATTTCCGCCTTCCTCTGGATCAACTGTGGGTATAGGATTGGATATATGGGATTGTATGATATTTTTTTTATTTGTTTTATTTATTTATTGTGTGGTTAAACTAGATGGACTTGTGTCTTTTTTCAACCTTACTAACTATGTAACTATTCACTTCAGCCCCGGACCATTTGGCTGGCCAAAGACCAGAGCACTTTTTGCGATTCGGCACTGCGACGCTTTAACTGACAATTGCGCGGTCGTGCGACGTGGCTCCAAAACAAAATCAACGTCCTTTTTTTCCCCCACAAATAGAGCTTTCTTTTGGCGGTATTTGATCACCTCTGCGGTATATTTTTTACATTTGCTATAGTAAATATTCCCCAAAAATATATAAAAAATCATTTTTTTTTCTCAGTTTAGGTCGATACGTATTCTTCTACATATTTTTGTTAAAAGAAATTGCAATAAGAGTTTATTGATTGGTTTGCACAAAAGTTATAGCATCTACAAATTAGGGGATAATTTTATAGCATTTTTATTAATAATTTTTTTTTGGCAGCGATTTTTATCATGACTGCGACATTATGGCGGACACATTGGACACTTTTGGCGCTATTTTGGGACCACTCACATTTATACAACAATCAGTGCTATAAAAATGCATTGATTACCATGTAAATGTGACTGGTAGTGAAGGGGTTAACCAGGAGGGGGCGTTGAAGGGGTTAAGTGTGTCCTAGGGATGTGTTATAACTGTAGGGGGGATGGGCTATGTGTGGCACGACACTGATCACCGCTCCCAATCACAGAGAGCTGTGATCAGTGTCCTGTCACTAGGAAGAAAGGGGAAATGCTTGTTTACATCAGCATTTTCCCGTTCTACCACTCCATGAGACGATTGCGGGTATCCCTGCGGACATCGAGTCCGCGGGACCCGCAATCACACTCATGGAGCGCGTGGCGGCGCACCCGCAATTCCGCGTCTTTAAGGCAATGTACAGGTACGATAATGCCTGTCCGTGCCATTCTGCTGACGTATATCGGCGTGAGCCGGTCGGCAAGGGGCTATATTAGTGTACCGCAGGCGCGTTGCTAGGGCTACAAAAGATCTGGGGCTAGAGCCCATAGCAGCATATTAAAGAAAGTCATACCCTTGGGTGGGCATACACATGTATATACAGTAATATACATGTATGTATATCCCCAGAGAGCCCCCCACTTACATCAGGGTTCCCAGAGAGCCCCCCTTACATTAGGGTCCCCAGAGAGCCTCCCCCTTAAATCAGCATCCCAGAGAGCCTCCCCCTTAAATCAGGGTCCCCAGAGAGCCTCCCCCTTAAAATCGGGGTCCCCAGAGAGCCTCCCTGCCCCTTGGGGACCACTGCAGAGACTCGGGGCTATGGGCCCCAGATTCGGGGCTATAGCCCCAAAGGCGACGCCACTGGTGTACCGCTCTACCAAATTGTGCAAATTAAATGTAATTTAATTACATTTATAACCTTTTGTGCTGCTACCACTACACAGTGCAATCACAACACGTATAAAATATTACAATCAATTAAAGAAGTGAAACTCTCCACCATTCACAATAAATAAATGTAAAACTACAAATATAATTCCTCATCAAATCACATGTAATCCATTCATAAGTCGCATACACTTTCCAATTAGTTATGATCAATCAAAATCACAATAATGCAAGTGTCCTAAAAAGATCAATCCAGCTAATTCCATCCTCAATGGGATCCACCACAGCATTCCAAGCATAGGTGAGCGCAGCCTATTGCATTAGGGTGTGCACCCCAAAGCTCAAACACACATGCCTGTCAGTAGGCAGAGGACAGTGTCAGTAGGGCAGAGATTGGTGTCAGCAGGGCAGTGGACAGTGTCAGTATTTTCTCATTTTTTTATTTTATTTTTTATTACTTTTTATAAAAAAAAATGTTTGCAATTATTTTAGGGGCCCCATTAGGGGGCTTTGTTGAAATATCAGGGTTCTAAACAAGGGGAATCTGCACCACACGGGGTGATTAGGGTGTGCATAGGCACACCTGGCACACCCTGTGCGCACACCTATGATTTCCAGCACCGTGCCTCAATAGGTGTCTCCTCACACCCAGCGTGATGATGTCAAAAGTGGGTGGTACATGACGCTGAGCAGGGACCAGGCGCAAACTTGTTTTCACATTTACCAATGTACAGCCAAGGTTCCCTCTAATATTGATTGACTAGTTATTTGAAATCCTTTGACTGTTTTATCTTCTTTTTAATAAATATTGAAGTGGTTTATACTATGAGGCTTTTCCGTTTTTTCTGCCTTATAAATGCTGCAGGAACAGGATAGGGGTGCTGGAGAGAGGATCTGATTGCTGAGGCTTTTTTCTCTGCTTAAGCGCTATCTGACTTCCTATTTTTTCAGTGAGGTCCATCCTGCCAGGTGAGAAGATCCCTGTAGGGCCACGGTGATGGGAATGCTGTGGCAGATCACGGTGAAGATTGAATTTACTGGATTGATCTTTTTGGGACATCTGCAATTAATGTGATTTTATCACAAATTGATCACAACTAATTGGAATGTGTATGGGACTTATGCACGGACTGGATATCATTTTTGTGTGCACTTTATTTAACTATTTATTCTGGGGAATTATATTTGTAGTTTTATATGTATTTATTGTGTATGGTGGAGTGCTTCACTTCTTTAATTGATTGTAAGATTTTTTTTTTTTAAATCAAATTTTTATTTAAGGGTAGAGTGATTCTTCAAGTATATAACAACGGAGAGACAAGCCATCAATCAGGACAGTGAAACTGAAAATAAAAAGGAAGGAAGAGAAGCACGATAAGGCCGATATACAACACTGAACACATGGATTATCAGTGTTAAGTGAATAAGACACTTACAGTGCCTTGAAAAAGTATTCATACCTCTTGAAACTTTTCCGATATTCATTTGTAAAACATTTTGAAAACCATTTATAATTTTCGTTCCACTTCACAATTATGTGCCACTTTGTGTTGGTCTATCACATAAAATCCCAATAAAATACATATACGTTTTTGGTTGTAACATAACAAAATGTGGAAAGTTTCAAGGGGTGTGAATACTTTTTCAAGACACTGTATACACCCCTATAATACAGAATAGGTGGATATTTATTTCACAATAACAGTAAATGCAGCATTCCCAATTGTAAGATTTTAACAGATCCTCCTAACATTTTTATGTTAGCAGTCATAGTGACAGGTCCTCTTGTTGGGTCACCCCAGCCCTGCTAATATTTACCTTCACCATGTTCCCCCACTGCTTTGTTTGTCTGTTGGAGCCATCAGTAATGGTATTTATAGGTCTGAAGAGCATTCCACCTTCTCCCCTAACTCCCAGAGTTCGGTGCTCAAGCCTGAGTGGCCAATAGCGCTATCACGTGAGATAGGAAAAAATGACAAAAAAGCTGAACCCCACAAAAAATAAAAATTACCCTTGCAATATAAGGGTTGAAATGGTATTAAAGGATAAGTGTTTTTACCATTAGGCTTTGTTAACACGTGCAGCCAGGGGGTGTCATAACCAGATGGATAAGCCGCAGTTTTACCGCCCACCCAAACACAGCTATGTAGACATGTTAAACAGCATGTTGCATTCACAAGGCGTTACTGACACTGAACACGATCTGTGCAAGTCTTTGGAGCTGCAACTAGTCAAGTAATTGCAATGCAGTGGTGCAACAGTTACAGTGTTAAATCAGGTGGTGAGGAGATGACATATTGCCTCCTCAGAACCTGTAAAACGCCTAGGGCTGGGGAAAAAATTGATTTGAATCTTGAATCGAGTTGAGAGGTCAAATCAATTCAAATTTTCAGCAAATCGATTTTTTAAATTTTTCATTTTCACCACGCCGGTCCTGAGGAGCTGCGGGCAGGAGTTTTTAAGCGAGGCCGCGGCTTCGGCCTAGTTCACGAGGCCGGACGCCGCGGACTAGGACGAAGTCGCGGCCTCGCCTAAAAACTCCTGCCCGCAGCTCCTCAGGACCGGCGCGGTGTCCATTCAAAAAAAAAAAAAAAACTCGATTCGAATCGTGAATCGTGTTTTTTTTTTTTTTAATCGCTGATTTTTTTTTGGGAGAAAATCGCCCAGCTCTAAAAACGCCTCTGAAAAAGGATCCACCGCGGACTGCATTTCAGAGGGGCGACAAGGCTGCTGCTAGATATATGTGCTGCAGCACATCCGATGTGTTGCAGTGGGTTTGTAGCCCACTGAGATAATATGACACCTATACAAAGCAAATCTTTTTGCATTGACTGTGTTGGGCAATGCTGCCCATTGTAGCCCATTGGGGCTGATATGGATGAGCCTTAAATACATTTTTATCTATTCCTTAAAATATGTATTCCTTTGTGGAGTCCATACTTCATTAAAATAATGTCCAATTCCAACCAAACAAGGGACTGCAGTTGGCAGGGAATGGGTACAGATTTACCAAGGGCTTGTCCATAGCAGCCCCATTGGGATACATTGGGCAGTGTAGCCAAATGCAGCCCACTGGGGAGTGCTATGGATGAGCCCTTAGTAAAAAAAGTGTTTTGATTCCCTACCAACTTTAATTCCATTGGGCTATGTTAAGCAGCGTTATTAAGTGAGTCCTTAATACATTTTTATCTCTACCTTAAAAAATTAAATCCCTTGTGGGGTCCATAATTCTTTAAAATAATGTAAAATTCCAACCAAACAAGGGATTGAAGTTGGTAGGGAATGGATACAAATTTACTAAGGGATCATTCATAGCAGCCCCATTTGACTATGTTGGGCAGAGTTGCCCAATGCAGCCCCTTGGGGCTGGTATGGATGAGCCCTTAGAAAAAAAAATAGTTTATATTCCCTACCAACTTTAATTCCATTGGGCTATGTTGAGCAGCGTTGCCCAGTGCAGCCCACTGGACCTGGTATGGATGAGGCATTAGTATTTTTTTTCTATTGCCTATCAACATCAAGCTTATTGGGCTATGTTGGGCAGCGTTGCCCAATGCAGCGAATGGGGCTAGTATGGATGAGTCCTTATTAATTTTTTTTTCTATTCCCTACCAATTTCAATTCCACTGGGCTATGTTAAGTAGCGTTGCCCAACACGGCCTAATGGGGCCGGTATGGATGAGCCTTTAGTATATTTTTATCCATTCCCTACCAACTTCAATCCCTTGTGGAGTCCATAATGAATTAAAATAATGTAAAATTTCAACCATGATAAGGCTGTTTGTTGTTGGAAGGTCTCACAGCAGAAGCATGTCAAATATTTACTTTTCTCATGGGAACGAATATTTCTGCAGGTTTCCATCAGAAAATTTCTGCTCTGTCCTCTTCCTGAATTCTCACTCTCCATGAAGCTCTGGGAACTGAAAAGTCCCTGCTGTGTAGAGGAGGCAGCAATAGTGCGGAAAGTGTATGTTCCCTCTAATATTATGCTTGTAACAAATATGCAGCCTGTTTTTCGGTTTCTCAGGGAGAGATTCCCACTTGAGTTCCCATTATCTCAAGCATTTTTAGAAAATTATAGCAATGACTCGACGGGGGTTGATTACCAAAAGGAGCAGAGCATGTTCACTTTCAAAGTGAATTTTCACTTGTCTTAGTAGATGAGGTGAAACCAGGGCTTTTTTTCAGCAGGAACAAGGGGGGAACTCAGTTCCACCACCTTTGGCTCAGGTCTTCTGCTCCCTGCTCACCACTATCACTTGGTAACACTGAGGTCCAGGTTCTGCATTTACAAGTGATAGCTTATCTCCCAGTAGCTTCCACAGGTCAGATCTCCTGCGCAGATCCCACTGAGTGCCGGACAGGGACAAGGGAGATACAGAACAGGTGCCCAGGGTTCAGTGCAGTCATGGGCAGGAGAGGGTGTGTGGTAGGCTGCACCCTCTGTGGTCTCCATTTTTTCCCTGGTGACCAGTTGTTGATGCTCCTACTGCATGATCTCCCTTGCAAGTGACTGTAGTATAGTATAGTATGCTGGGAGGTACTACAGCCGGATAGGTGTTTCAGCTTAATATTATAACAAAGGTAAGATATATGACAGATAGTGGAGCTTTTAAGGAGGGGGGAGAAGATGAGGGCAGTGGAGGGAGGGGGTTGTATGCAGAGGGAAGAGCTACTATTTGATGCCATTTGGCAGGTATGTGAGTGTGGCGGGCATGGTTGAGTTCCTGCACCTATTCTCTGAGAAAAAAAGCCCTGGGTGAAACTAAGTAAAAATTGATCTTGCAGAGAATCCCCAATAATATGCAAGGAAATGTTATTTTTTTTAATGGATTTTTGCCTGCAGATGATTGGATGATTGAATTCAGAATAATTATTCCTCATGCAATTAAAGATCGGTATTATCTAATGCTTTTTTTCAAACCAGTAATGGTTTGTTTACTGGAAGTGACAAAATACTCCTTGCTTCTGGTTTCTCAGACCATAGAGATGATCGGGGCCATTCCAGGAGAAACGGGAGAGCCCAGGAAGACGGCGGGGGGAAGGGGGCAACCCCTCCTGCCATTTGTAAAAACAATCCAGCGGCTATTTAGCCACTAGGATTGCTTTTACATGAAAGTGTTCCACCGGCTCTAAAAAACAATATCAGGATGAAGCTTACAGTGGTACGTCTCCCGGAGGCAAGTGGTTAAGCAGGATGATCGCTTGAGACTGCAGTGTCCCACTGGCCTGTATGGAGCGTTGGCCCATTATAAATTGCCTGGAGCTTCCAGGATAATGGAAGCCCCTGAAGTCGAGGTGTTCCCCTGTTAATGTTGAACTGTGTAATAGTAAACCATCAATCAGGCTTGGGTTACTGACCCTCCAATACATGACATTTCTGAAACTTGCCCTTGTCAGATTCTGAGGCTCAAACAAACCTACAGCTCATTACAGAGCTCCCAGGCCTGAAATCTAATATATAGTCGAACGTGCAGGGCCCTCGGATTCCTCTTATATTGAATTGTATTGTAACTGCCTGCCTTCAGTTTGTAAAGCACTACGTAAACTGCTGGAGTTATATAAATCCTTAACAATAATAAAAATTAATAATGTGGTCAAAGGTACAGATGGAGAGGAGAAGAAGAGGGACTCTGAGAAGACACCACTGCTAACAGGAAAACAATGATGCTTTCCCAACAGTTGTCTGCCAAGTGTCTGGTGGTATGTTAACCATGAGATTGAAAATTACAGAATGTCCATGGCACGTTTTAGCCAGATGAGTGCATTGTGGTTATATTTGTTACATTCTGTCACTCTGCTGCACATACAGATGAGCTTCTATCGGCTCATCTACTGTTGGAGGAGGAGGCAATATGTATATGCAATGTGTACACTGTGACTGGGTCTCATCTGTCACATTTATCTTTTGTATGTCGGCAGACAGATGTAATTAAATAGACTAATGGGGCAGTGACCTCATCCACCCAGTGGCCTCAGGCTCCTTCCACAATCCCTGTCTTATTGATCTATTGTTGGCACACACTACTTGTCCTTATGTACTTGCTTCATAGATAAAAGTATTGCTGAAGGTCTTCAGGTAATAGGAGATAACGTTTGGAGCCTTTCACATTGTTTGTTGTACTGCCGATACGAGTGAACTGGCCAAGTAAGCACCAGTATTGGCGTATGACGTACATAGATGGCCCAGAAACACAGGAGGCCAATCACTTAAATTTGAATGATATTTATAGCTCCTATCTGTTCTTCATTTGGAAGGACTGTCCCTCTTTCCTCCTCAGTTTTCCTTTTTTGCTTGATGTATATAGAAAAAAAGTAAAAATTAAGAACCAAAATTGTAATATAATAGTACACATATTGAAATTCTCTTTAGTTTTTTTTACATTCCTACAAATTGATCCACAGTACTACTGTCTCTGTACCCTTAGGCCTGGTTCACACCTATCCAGAAGCAACAGAGCAGCACAGGGTTGGGATTGTGGCTTGCAGTCCAACCAGAGTTGACGGTTCTGCCGGCCAGAGAATCTGTCAGTGATCGGAGGTAGAGGGGAAGCTGTCGCCACTAAGGGACCATCCTCCTTATCACCAGGGACCACAGTGAGTAACTGAAGTAAGTATCGAAGCAGTATTCTCACCAAACGGACACAGTGGAGAATCGGGAAACTTCAGGTGGTGATTAAGTCAGGGACCCAGCCAGTGGAGGTGACACTTGCAGAGCAGCCTTGTGTGCCAAGCCAGGGACCGAACAGGCCAGTGGGGTGACGTTTGAGAAGTATCTGTGAGTGTCAAGCTATGGTCCCAGCAGAGAGGCGGGGGTGACGTTTGAGGAAGATACCACCGTGAAGATTGGAGGAGCTCAAGGAATTCAGTGGCAGTGAATCAGAGGGTCTAGTGAGAGACCAGGAGCTCAGTGGGCTGAAGAACTACAAGGAGAAGTTGTAGAGAAGGCAAAAGAACTGTTACACTTTGTGCTAGGAACTGTTAAAGACTATTGCCATAGGAGACAGCATCCATGCATGTGCACATGTGGCGTCTTGCTGGAGGCCTTTCCCTGCATGGCTGTCTTCCTATTGAAGTCTCGCAGTCTGCTAATTGAACTTGCAACTACTTAAGGGTGTCCTGGCCCTAACCCTCTTTCCCCAAAAAAGTTTGTAAGAGAAATAAACATCTCTTTTGCATTCAAGAAGTGTCTGGTGCCCAATAACTTTATCCACCTTGCACCCACTATGCCTCACAACCCACCATATACAGGATAGGATGTCAGCTATCTCTGGCCCTGGAGGTTCTCATCAGACTTTTTTTTACTAAAAATATGTAGAAGAATACATATTGGCCTACACTGATGACATTTTTTTGTAATTTCTATTGGATATGCATTCTAGCAAAAAGTACAAAATATTGGGGTTTTTTTCAAAATTGACGCTCTTTTTTTTTGTTTATAGCGCAAAAAATAAAAACTGCAGACGTGATCAAATAGAAAGCTCCATTTGTGGAAAAAAAGGACATACCTTTCATTTCGGTATAGCGTCGCACGTCTGCACAATTGTTGGTTAGGTAACGCAGTGCCGTATCCCAAAAAATGGCCTGATCATTTAGGGGGTAAATGATTCCGGGGCTGAGTTGGTTAAAGGACGGTTTTCTGGAATGATTCTCCATACATAACAGCTATTATTCTCATCTGTATTGTAGACAGGTTGCCATGTACACATACACAGAGTGCTAGTCTAGACACACCTATTTAGTTTGGGTACACTTCAATGCATTCCTGACCTACACTCTACACGCGTAACAATCTATGTTCACTACAGACGTAAATGGAGACTGACTGTAATGTTTGCAGTTAAGTACAGAATAGAACACAGCACTACGTAGCAACACACTCTGATCCCTGCAGACATAAACCCTCAAAAAGGCCCTCAGACTGATTTAAAAGCTACAGTATAGATAAAATCTATTTAACGAGGGGGGGGGGGGGACTACAGAGGTGAGAGCTTGGGACTCCATCCAATGGAGTGTAGTCCCCTATAAGGGTGCATCCTAGCTGCGACTGTACGCGAGAAGAAATGATGAAAGCAATAGGAGGCTGACAGCTCTCACAGTTAATCGCACCCATTAACATGTAATCTCTCAAGCAGTAAAATAACAGGCAAGTGATTTGCCCAGGGCCAGTTACTCACATCTAGTTGCAGCAAGTGGGCGTGATTAGCCGTGCAAGCCAGCAGCCTTCCATTGCTGTCAATGGGGCTGCTGCTTGCAGTTAATCGTGGGAACTCCCGCTTGGGTTCTCGCATATAATTGTGGCTAGGGTACATTCACAAGTGTAAATGCACCCTAATGGCTGCTAACAGGTGCAGAAATCCTGGAAATCACTCTCTTATCATCTGAAATGCAGACTTTTCATCACATATGAACTATAGGCAAACTTTCTTTTTCATCTTGGATAGCGTAAGGGAGGATTATAACCCCTGTCAATTTTTATTTTATTTTTATCTGTGTCCCATTGGGGAGATATACGTTTACTTCCTGTCCCACAGCCAAAACAGGATGTGAGAGGAAATCCCTGCTAATTAAGGGAATCTATTGGGGTCTTCTATTACTTCTCTGGGGACAACTCAAAATTTGGGATTTCCTCTTAAGCCTCGTACACACGATCCGATTGTTGGTCAACAAAACCGTGGAATTTTGTACGAAGGGCGTTGGCCCAAATTTGTCTTCCATACACACGGCCACACAATTGTTGGCCAACAATTACGAACGTAGTGACGTATTACGTTGTTTTTCAGCTCTTTAACGCCACCCTTTGGGCTCCTTCTGCTAATTTCGTGTTAGTAGAAGTTTGGTGAGTGTTGATTCACACTTTTCATTTCGCACTTTTCATTTCGTTTCTGAGCGGCCGTTCGTCAACCAGACATGTTGCGGAATCAGAGGAGATAACGTGTTATTTATTATTGGCCTTGGAGTTATTGCTTTGACATTATTTTTTTGGTTGAATAATAATGATTTGATTTGGTATATTTTCTATAGTTCTATTGGCAGATAGCATGTCTAATTTTATTCGTTTTCTTTTTTTTAATGCACAAAAATTGTGTAGAATAATACTTGGCTATGTGTTTTACTTCAAATGACAGTTTGGGAGTAGGCAGTTACATTTTCAAAAATATGTAAAATTGACAAGGGACACCAACATAGTTGTATCTTTGATCTTAAAAACTACAGGATAATGGTGTTGTGGTAACTTGACCGAATAAAAACAAAAAAAAACACAATAATATTATTCTTGATATCACTAGAAAAAAAAGCCTTTGAAAATGTGTTTGCAAAAACTCCATCAGTATCACCAGCAAAGCAGCTTCATTATTATCCCATTAAAGAAGAAGAGAATTGTGTGCTGCATTTGGAGATTTCGTAATTTGCCACGTCACAAATGTTAATTCTCCATTACGAACGCTAGTTTACAAGACCGACCGCTTCTGGCTTGTCCTTGCTTCCGAGCATGCGTGTTTGTACTTTGGACTTTTGTCCGACGAACTTGTGTACACATGCTCGGAAAATCTGACAACACGCATTTGTCCGCGGAAAATTTATAAATCTGCCATCCAACATTTGTCCAAATGGGTTATTCTCTGTTTAAAATGGTAGTGCATCCCACTGAAGTCAATGCGGAACAAATTATTTTCGTTTCCATTGACTTCAATTGGAAAACTGACTTTGATATGCGAGTACTTTGGATTACTAGCATACTCCTGGAACGGACTATGCTCATAATCCGAGGTTCCACTGTATTTACATTCAAACAGCACAGGATATGGCCTATTACAATCATTTTCTGACCAATTCGTACAGAATGAATCTACATGCTCTTTGCTTGGACATTTACATTCACTATGTGAATTCTTTATAAATCAACCCTTAGTGTGTCTCCCTTTGATTACAAAGCCTGCCTGATTGTTTTTTTTTTTTTTTAATTAATTATTACTTAAGCTTATATGCAGAAATAGGAATTAGATCTCGGCATCTCCCTTGACTCACAAGGAGATGGTTGGTTGGTGGTTTCCTAAGTCCTGTTCCCAGAATGCACTTGAAATGAATTATAAACTGCTGTACCACTTGTACCTAGTTCTGACTCCAGTTGCACAATATATCCCAGGACATGCCGGGACCTGTTTTCGGGGGTTGCTTGGAACTGGGCACTTCGGCCCACATATGGTGGATCTATCCAATTGTTCAAGCCTTGAGGACGCAGATCCATGATGTGTTGCACATACTCTTTGAGGTGGACATTCTGATGGCACCTGCCTTGGCATGGCTCAATTTGAAACCAGAGACTAGCTGATGAACACCCTCTCCCTGAAAGCTGTAAAATGTAAGGTACACAGGATGCTTGAAAATGATAAATTAATGGCTAAACTTACTGATGCAATGCTTATCTTTCATAAAACCTGGGACCCATGGATCACGAAATTCATGCCAGCAGACTCTGACCACTGTCTCCTAGACCTGTCAGTGGTTATCTACTTTCCTGAGGCTGAACGTACACCTCCCAGGCTTCCACAATGCTCAGTCTCATAACATACTAGATCATTATGTATTACTTACCTTAGATCGAAGCCCCCCGCAGCAGTCCTCGTTCACCGCTCTGGCTGGCGTCATCGCTCCCAGAGTTACTTCTCCGGCGCTGTGATTGGCCGGAGCCACGATGACGTCACTCCCATGCAAGCGCGCGGGAGCCACCGGTAACGGCACAGTCTAACTGAAGCAATGGCACGTACGTGCCATTGCTTCGGTTTGCTTCAGTGCGCATATGCCGATGACGTTGGCACATGCAGATACAGGGGATATCTCCTATACCGTTCAGGTTTAGGAGATATCCAGGGTAACTACAGGTAAGCCTTATTATAGGCTTACCTGTCGCAAAAAGTGTGTTGTAAGGGTTTTATATCCACTTTAAGCCTAGTACACACAATGAGATTATTTTTTTGCATGCTAGTCTCCATATTGAAAATGAATAGGTTACTAAAGTATGGAAATTCTCGTAGGACAGAATACAAATTCGGAAGTGATGTAATGTATTGCAGTGTATTGTATTTTAGGACGAAAACTGTGCTGCTTAAACAAAGTTTTCATGTTTGTCCCTTTGGGAAATTTCAGACGAAAGCTGTATACGAAAGATCTGATTATTGTACAATCACGATGAAAGCAGTATTTTTTTGTACAATATTGACCTGCGTGCCTTGTTCATGACGTATGTACTTTGCATTGGACATCTCGTGAAAATAATAAAAACCAATTTACATTTTTACTTAAAATTCCACTTTAAGTGATTTTGTTGCTGTTGACAGGGCCATCTTTAATATTGACTGGACCCTGGGCAAACATTTTCTTGGGCCCCCTCTGCCATGCAATTTTCGCTCTCCACATGCTTTGAGACATGCAATAAATAGCAGCTAGACTCAAAATCAGTTTACTGAATCAGCAATTGCGATTGGTTGCCAGAGGTTACAGGGTATCATTACCACTCACTGACTGGCTGCTAGAAGTTGCAGCACACATTATTGTTCACTGTTTATTTTCTAGAGGTTACAGCACATGACTTCTGCTTGTTGATTGTTTGCTTGTAAAAAATATACAGAACTTTACACTGAGATATCGGGACACAGCACGGGACTAAAATTTCAGGGGATAAGGGAATTTGAACTGGGATAGTTGGAAAGTATGAGGCAGCTGCTTTGGGTCCCATAACAATAATGGGGCCCAGGGCATCTGCCCCTTTTGCCCTGCCTTAAAAACGGCCCTGGCTGTTGAGTTGCTGGTAACAATAGATTCCCTGATGTGACAGAGGTCCAGGATTGTGTTAGGCGTTTCAATATACAATTCACCAGAATCCACCCAAAACAGAATACTCAGTTTTGGTCAGAACCATCTTTGAAGACAGGATACGAATAATTAAAAAGGTTTACTTGTTTAGTCTTTTGTTATAAAACAGTGAGAAATCTTGTATTCTAAATATTTTGAATTTAAACTGTAAGCAAATATTTAACATTCTATTTCCAGGATCCACATCAAAACATCTCTTCTTTCAAACAGGACAAAATGTGAATATAATTTAGCTTGCAATCCTGAAGACACTTTGATCTGAATCCCACTTGTCAATTAAACGGTTTGAGTAGGAGCCAGGATAAGTCGTTCCATGTAACGGAGAACAAGCTGAAATAACAGAAGATGAAAAGCACTGAGCTCTCAGATCATCACAAAATCCCCCAAATCAATTTCTAATGATCCAATTTAAAGGGAACGTCTGAAATTAAACATGAATTGTAACGGCTGGCTAACAAGTTTTTTTTTGTTTTCCTTTGCATAAAAGCGTTGCATTGTTGAATTCCAACTTTGGCTTTAATCAAATCTAAATTGCCCTTTCAATTACTGTAAATGCAGGGCGTGTAGCACGATGGGCTCACCAAATATCAGAAGTGCATGCTGAGTGGTGAGCAATCTAGATGAATGTATAGCCCTTATATACTGTACACACGGGCTCCATATCCCTATATTTCAAAACCATTTTCAAACTGGGAAATGGGGCTGGTGCCTAGATTAGGGTTGCCACCTTTTCTTCGAGGCAACCCCTCACTGGACACTTACCTGTCCAGTGAGCCCGCGATGTTGCCCAACCCCCCACCCCCCCCGAGGCCGATCCGTCCATCGGATCAGCTGCCGTCACCGCCATCGTAACGCCCTTCGTTACGCCTTGCGGCTTCACTGCCCGTTTCCTACTGCACATGCGCAAGTCGCACAGCGCTTTCTGAATGGCCCCATTGTTTTCTGGGACACACACATGTCCCAGAAGACAACGGGGCTGCTCGCTGAAGAGGAGGAAGCGCCACGGAGTAGGAAGAGGCAGATTAGGAAGACTGCCTAGCAACAGGCGTTTCTGGTAAGTTAAATTTTTTTTTCAAATTTTTTTTAAGAATATTAATGCTATTTTTTATTTTAGGGTGGCCCTCCACTTTAATAACAATAGTCCCCCTTTACATCAGAGTCCACAGAGTTCTCCTTTTGCATCTGAACTCGTAGAGTTCCCTTTCACTGTAAGGGGGACTCTTCAGACTCTGATGTAAGGGAGAACTCTGGGGATTCTAATATAAGGAATGCTCTGGGAACCCTGATTTAAGGGGGAACACTGAGAACTCTGATGTACAGAGAGGACTCTGATTGAAGGGGGAACACTGTGGCCTCTGGTGTAAAGAGGAACTCTGATGTAAGGGGTGCTCTGAGAACCCTGATTTACTTTAGCGTTAGGAGATAGAAGGGGGAGACTTCAGTCACAGACAGGGATGGATGGTGAGCTCACTCACCCCTTGGCAGTCAGCACCTCTCATCCAGATGTATCTGAGGCTGCTGGACTTTAAATTTCCAGCCCGCACTTTAATTTTCTGAGGAGTGTGGGCAGACACAGAGGGGTAGGGCCGGGTGGAAGAGGTGCAGATCGAGCCCTCTCACCTCTCCCATCTGTATGTGTTTGGGGGAGATTGTTTGTGCTGACTTTGGGCAGTGTGAAAGAGTGTAACAGACACTCTCAGCTTAGACAACTGCAGCCAGCAACCCTGCTGGGAAGCCATAGTCCGGTCTAAATAATGTGTCTGGGTTTCAGGCAGTCTGAAACCCAGACGCATGATTCCAAACCCAAACCGTCCAGGTGAATCCCGGACAGGGGGCAACACTAGCCTAGATCCTAAAAAATAAATAGTTGTTCTTGTGTACAAAGCTGCTGCCACATGGTGTCTCTTGATAGATCAACATGCTCTGGAATCCCCAAGAACTGTAAAGGCCGGTACCCACTATACGATAATTAGGTGAACGAAAGTCCAGTTTTCATTGAAGTTTCACAGCAAGTTGAAACCGAGGCTGGAAATAATGTACGAAAATTCTTGTGCTATAGAGGCTTTTTGGTTGTTGTTTATTGTTTGTGATCATGCGCAGTCTTTTGTATCTGATTTTTCTCATACGGAAACCATATGAAAAGAGTACACATTAAAGAAATATCATTAGTTCTGTTCACATACAAGAAAAATTTTGGAGTTTGTCCCTTCGGAAATTTTCATTTGGAAAGTCTGAATCAGATGTCGACAGTTGTGTACACACTATAAGAAAATTCAACACTCGTGCCTCATACAGAGTTTTTCTTCTGATTTTCTTACTTTCAGGAGTGAGTGAATGAAAGACTCCTCTGAAAGCATTGGCTTCAGCTATTAAAGGTGAGTTCCAGGTATGGCAATTTTTACATTATATTAATCCAGTTATATTAATCCAGCTGGGTGCCATGTGTGTGCTATACCCGTGGGATCCTGGTGGAAGCTGGGGAACACTGTAGTAAGCACAGCCACTACAGTGATTGCTACTAGATTTCGGGTCCTGTGTCGCGTGGCTTTCCTGACGCTTGCTGAACAAGGGAGGGGGGTTGCTCGGCACAGACGCCAATTAGAGGACACTTTACATTTTCTCAATGACTGCAAAGTATTCTCTGATTGGATGAGGTGAAGTGGCGGGGTGGTCATGTCACAATCTGCACCTCATCCAATCAGAAAACACTTTGCATTAATTGAGAAAATAGAAAGAGTTCTCTGAATGGCACCTGTGTCAAGGGATCAACCTCTTGTATTCAGTAAGCATCAGGACAACAAGATAAAACAAAATGGCGCACGAGAGGGTACCGAAACACACTGATAAAACAACTAAAAGTCTATAAAGTTCAGGGAGAATACATATGCAGAATTAGTGGCAGCTCCCTTGAGAGCAAAGAACAATAGGAGAAAATCAAGGTGCAGCAGAAGATGCAACGAATGGTATATTTAATTAACCACTTGCTTACTGGGGACTTAAACCCTCTTCCTGCCCAGACCAATTTTCAGCTTTCAGTGCTCTCACACTTAAAATGATAGTTGCGCGGTCATGCAACGCTGTACCCAAATTAGATTTTTTATCATTTTTTTTACACAAATAGAGTTTTATTTTGGTGGTATTTAATCACTGTTGTTTTTATTATTTTTTGCTACAGAAACGGAAAAAGACCAAAAAGAAAAAAAAAAGAACAGTTTCATGGTTTGTTATAAAATTTTTAAAACAGGTCATTCTTCTCCTTCATTGATGCGCACTGATGAGGCTGCACTGATGGGGACTGATGAGGCTGCACTGATGGGCACTGATAAGGCAGCACTGATGGGCACTGATAGGTGGCACTGGTGGGTGGCACTAATGGTTGGCACTAATGGGCAGCACTGAAGGGCACTGATAGGTGGCACTGAAGGGCACTGATAGGCGGCACTGATAGGTGGCACTGATGGGCACTGATGATCACTGATGGGTGGCACTGGTGGACACTGGTAGGTGACACTGATAGGTAGCACTGATCGTTAATACTGATGGGCATTGATTGGCAGCACTGGTGGGCATTGATAGGTGGCACTGTTGGGCAAAGGTAGGTAGCACTGTGGGCACTGGTAGCTGGCACTGGTGGGTACTGATAAGTTGCACTGGTGGGCACAGATGAGGCAGCCACAGCTCTCTGTGTGAGGGACTGATGTCCCTCTGACAGAAGTAGGTTATCAGCTTTTTTTCCAATTACCGATCTTCTGTTTACATCACGTAATCAGCTTCATTGGCTGACAGCTGATTACGTGGTAAGGGGTCGGGATCTGCCCCTTACTCCGATCTGTGATCAGCCGAGTCACAGAGACTCAGTGATCACAGAGCGCGCCATCAGTGCCACACAGAGGGCACACAGGCAGCTCATGCAAGGGAGGACATCATATGACGGCCTCCCGGCAATTAAGGCCCGGGCTGTAGCCATCATTCGGCTATAGCGCGGGCAGGAGGTGGTTAAAATCAGCCAAATGGGTACTCACACTATAAGGATCAATAGGCATATAACAGTATAATACTGTGGTCACTCAGCAGGTCTCCGGTGGATTATGGTGTGTAGATGTTAACAGGAGAGGAGAGGAACAACCAGCTGGACATCTGTCTCGTCGTCTCTAAACCAGCATGGAATGCACTCGGAGTCACATCGGAAGAAATTCTCCCGCTCTACAAGACTCTGGTCCAGCCACACCTAGAGTATGCTGTCCAGTTCTGGGCACCAGTTCTCAGGAAGGATGTATTGGAAATGGAGCGAGTACAAAGAAGGGTAACAAAGCTAATAAAGTGTCTGGAGGATATTAGTTATGAGGAAAGGTTGCGAGCACTGAACCTATTCTCTCTGAAGAAGAGACGATTGAGAGGGGATATGATTTCAATATACAAATACCATACTGGTGACCCCACAATAGGGATAAAACTTTTTCACGGAAGGGAGTTTAACAAGACACGTGGCCACTCATTAAAATTACAAGAAAAGAGGTTTAACCTTAAACTATGTAGAGGGTTCTTTACTGTAAGAGCGGCAAGGATGTGGAATTCCCTTCCACAGGCAGTGGTATCAGCGGGGAGCATTGATAGTTTCAAAAAACTATTAGATAAGCAACTGAACAACCGCAACATACAGGGATATACAATGTAATACTGACATATAATCACACACATAGATGGGACTTGATGGACTTGTGTCTTTTTTCAACCTCGCCTCCTATGTAATGTAACTATGGAAGTGACGTCAGAACATGGGGGTAATGTTTCAAAGCATCCGATTCTTCATCAGATCTAAATGACTATTGATCTAAACAGTCTATATAGAGATTCACACGGAGCGTGGACCAGAGGCAATATAACTTATTGTGAAAAAACATCTAAACAATTTAAATACATGTTTAATTAACATATGTGTGAAATATTGACATTCTAATATCATGAGACAAACACAAGGTATATATCTGAATGTGGATATTGTTATTCGTTTTTGTGTCTTATAAGACAATTAGTAATGATCAACAATAAAGAAGCTAATGACTGTGGGTACGAATATATTTAAATAAGGGGTGTGTCATGTGAGAGAGATATATTTACCAAAAATGTTATATTCATATTAGGTTATATTAAAATAAGTAAAATTAAAGAGAGAACATTATTTATTTTACAATAAGCGGAAAATTAATTAAAATAAATTTTTTATGGAAAGACAAAGTTCCAACCAATATCAGTCCCAATGAGGTGATTCGGGTTCCATATGTCAGTGGTAAAATAAATATATATAAAAACAGTTATTCTATCTATATATTGTTATTATAACTATAATCACTAAATTATCATATCCACACTCTACATTTACTTTCCTATGATTAACAAGTGGTGGAATCACGAATGGAAAACTAGACTCCCAAAAAATCTAGAAATCTATTAGATGATCAGAGGAGGAACAAATAGAAGGCAAGATACTGGATATACATATATATATATATATATACACACACATATATGTACATATACATATATGCACATGCACACAAGCACACACACATTTTATATATATATATATATATATATATATATATATATATATATATATATATATATATATATATATATATATATATATATATATCAAGGCGTTTAAAATACTGCATTTATTCCAATTTCTTCATTAAGGCCTTTGGGCGTCAAAGTATCTGAAGTATAAATCCAAAATGTTTCCTGTTTACATAAAAGTTGAAAATACTCAGCAGGTGAATATTTTTCAGGTATGGATTCAATAATCCACACCTGAAGTTCAGCTGTTTTTACTGTGGTGTTTGGCAAAATGTCCTCAGACACTGTATTTAGGAAGACCTTCTTGAATGAACCGTTGGTGGTCACCGAACCTAGTCCACAGTGTCCTGATGGTTCTGCCCACATAGAGCAAACCACATGGGCAGGATAAACAGTATACGACATATGTTGTCGAACAGTTGTAGAATGACTTAATTGTGTAAGTATTGCCATTGGTTGTAAAGGCTTTTTTGCCATAAGGGACATGTGAGCAAGTGAGACATAGTAGTTTCTTGCAACAATACATACCCACTAGTGGAATGAGAGTTATTTGTTTAATAGTGGTGACTTTGGCTTGGGGTTTCCTTTTATTAGGTGCAATTTTAGTTTTTACATTAGGTGCCCTTCTATACGCAAACTTTGGTAAAGCTGGAAGGGATGCTGTCAAATGAGGATCCTGTGTTAGGATAGACCAGTATTTCTTGAATATCTTTTCCATCTTACGATGTACTGCATGATATTGCGTAATGAATCAGGAAATAGGTTCTTGGACCTTTTTGGATGAAGAAGAAAAATTGTCTGACAGATAAAAAGAATAGGCTTCATCTATCAATTTGGAAGGATGTCCTTTATATAGACTGTTTAGATCAATAGCCATTTAGACCAAGAAGCAGATGCTTTGAAACGTTATCTTCATGTTCTGATGTCACTTCTGATGCGACTCCTAGTGCATTCCATGCTGGTTCCGAGACGACGAGACGGATGTCCGGCTGGTTGTTCCTCTCCTCTCGTGTTAACATCTTCACACCACCATCCACCGGGGACCCGCTGAGTGACCACAGTATTATACTGTTATATACCTATTGATCTTTATATAAGTGTGAGTAGCCATTTGGCTGATTTTAAATAATAATACCATTCGTTGCATCTTCTGCTGCACTAAGTTTTTGGTGCACTTTGCTTCCCTCAGTAAGCATCAGGGCAGCTGCTGGTCAAGGAACACAGAAGCTAGCAGCAATCACTGTAGTAGCGGTGCCTACTACAGTGATTTTCAAATTTCAAGGGGATCCCATAGGAATGGCACATACATACTTACATTAGATTGAGTTAGACTAATGAAACTATGTAAAAATCACCATACCTGAAATTCAGCTTTAAGTTATCAAGAACAAACACAGCAGAATTGCCCTTGGTTATTCTATTTTCTCAGGGGCACACTGCAAGCTTTCCTCACCAAATTGGCTTTTTTAAATCTTCTATCACAACATGTAAGTTAGGTCTGACTTTCCGACGGGAAATGTTCGATGTGAGCTTGTTGTCCGAAAGTCCGACCGTGTGTATGCTCCATTGAACATTTGCTGTTGGAATTTCACAAATGTTTGAGAGCAGGTTCTCAAATTTTCCGACAACTTCACTTGTTGTCGGAAAGTCCGATCGTGTGTACACAAGTCCGTCGCACAAAAGCTCATGCATGCTCGGAATCAAGCAGAAGGCTATTGAACTTCCTTTTTCTCAGCTCATCGTATGTCTTATACGTCACGGCGTTCTTACGTTCTTACGTTGATCAGTGTATTCGGTAGGCGGGGAAGCAGGGAGGACTTCCCACATCCACCTCAAATGTGTAAATGGGGGGAATCGGGTCAGCATTTTTTTTTTCAACCCTCTGGTTGAACGAAAAAAACTAACGTAATGTATGGGCTGCCTTAGTGGGGGTCTCTGCTGGGCACTACTGAATGTAAGGGGGAGGGGGGCTCGCTTTACTGGGAAATCTTGGATGTAAGGGGGGAACTCTGCTGCACAATCCTGACTGTAAATGGGGAGCTCAGCTGATCTATTCTGGATGTAAGGGGGTACTCTGCTGGGCACTGTTGAATGTAAGTGGCAACGCTGCTGGGCAATCTTGAATGTAAGGGAGACTCTGCTGGGCACTCCTGATTGAAAGGGGGAACTTATTTGTTCGTTTGAATGTTATTCCTTCATTTACAAAACTGATTTTTTTTCAGCAGACAAATATCTGTAAAACATATGATGTGGCCCTCATACTGAAAAGTTTGCAGACTTCTGTACTATAAAACAATAGAAATGCTGATGGCAGATATTCAATCCAGCAGCTCTCTCAGCATCCATCGTAATAAAACCGGTGTGTTGCACTCGTGGCACCTTGACCTAATCATATGGAGTGCAGAGACATCTCAGTTACAATCACACCCTTTCATCTGAATGACTATTAGAGGCAGCACTTGTTGTACATACCCTTTAGCTACAGAAAAGTATTAACTGGACAGTCACTGACATCAAAACCGACTTCACTGGAGTACTACATATAAGTAAGGGAATTTCAGGCAAATGCTCTCTCCAAAAGGTGAAAGGACTTCTGGGTGAATGCCATTTGTAAGTAAATTAATCCACCCATCTAGGAGAAATGAGCAAAAAGGGTGGGACTTTAAATGAAATGCGTGAATGCCAAGAAACAAAATTGATGAACAACTAGGAAAATGTATTTGATTCATAAAAATATAACATGCATATAATAAAAATATATCAATCACAATTAGAGAGAAATATTGGCAATAATAGCAGCAATTATACATGATGATATGAATACAACAATTTTCCATGGTACACCAACTGGATGTTAATACATAACCATAAAATATGGGGTATTACCTACAAAATGTGTGCGACGAACACATAATAGGATAATAGGATCGAGCAATTAAATGGGGAGAGGCAAATAAGAAAATTAGTATTATTTGCCTCCCCCCATTTAATTGCTCAATCCTATTATCATTATTAGCTACCCTTCATTTTGGATTATAGTTTGTGATTCTTTCTGATACCAGCCTAGTCCATGGTTCATCTGTTCTGGCGGTGGCTTTATTGGCTTGAAACACCACCGTTTGTTTCGGGTTTCCTCTTTTCCGGGAGCTGTGACGCGCCTGTCGGCCCCTCCCCTCTGGGGGCAGGATCTGCTGCTACTGCTCGTCAGCGTCACGCACTCCCCATCGGACATGCACGCCCTTTGGACGCTGACACGCTCGATTGGATGGTGTCCCTCTCGCACACTACAGGGATGGGGCGTTGGCATCGGCTGGCCGGGCGCTCAATGCCCGATCGACGGTGCCGTTCACCCCTCCCATGTGTATGCTGCATGACGTTGGTGGGCGGTCCCCATGGTGGCGCCTATATGGGCGTAGCCTCGGCAGTGCTGGCTCCCGAGGCTCTCATTCCACTGGATACCACGTTGTTTGGGGACTGCTATTGCTTTCTTTCCTCCACATTGTCTCACTTTGCACACCAGGTACCTTCACCTCCGTAATGCCTTTGTTTTCTTTTTCTTTTCCCTGCACCTCCACTCTATGGCACTTGGTTTTTCCTTCTCAGCACTTTTATTCAGGTATCTCAATCCAGATTCCCTCTTTATCCTCAACACGGCCACATTCTTTCCTTCATTTCTGGCACTATCACTCCTACATCCTTCATTTACACATTATTTTTCACGTCTTTGGTATGGTCGTATTTGATTTTCAATTTTCACTTTCCACTTTAGGTTTGCCTCGTGGGTTCATGCCTGCCTTGGATGACGCCTTGTGGGTTGCCCCCGCTGATCCGTCCACCTCAGCTCCCGGGGGGTGGTGTCTCCGAATGTCGGGCGGCATATGGCTTTCTGCCACCATCTTACGAACCATAGTGTGTAAGCATGCACTTTGTGTGGGGCTCTTTCAATTACCCCACCTCTGTTTCATGTTTATATTTACCAGACCATTTTTTATCCTTTATCCTAGATAAGACACGCGCTTGCTCCTGACGAGTGGCACAACAGCCACGAAACCCGTAGAGCTACCATTGTCGCGGTTTTCACCAGCGTCATGCAATCCATTTTTTGAGTTTTTTTGGAGGCTTATTTTGTAGGCAATACCCCATATTTTATGGTTATGTATTAACATCCAGTTGGTGTACCATGGAAAATTGTTGTATTCATATCATCATGTATAATTGATGCTATTATTGCCAATATTTCTCTCTAATTGTGATTGATATATTTTTATTATATGCATGTTATATTTTTATAAATCGAATACATTTTCCCAGTTGTTCATCAATTTTGTTTCTTGGCATTCACACATTTCATTTAAACTCCCACCCTTGTTGCTCCTTTCTCCTAGACTAGTATAGGGATGGAAACACATGACCCCATCAGGTCATGGTTTCATTTAAAGTCCCATGGGATGTATAGTCCAAAACCTTCCTTTAATAATTAATCCACCCATTGGCCTATCAAATGATAGCTTTCAAATAAAAGAGATACAGAAGCTGTCTTGATAATTTTAGTTTCCTGCCTGCTTCTGGTTCTAGTAATACTGGCACTGACCCAGAAAAGAGGAATTCAGCCAGTGGGGTCAGAACTCCTTAAGTATACTCACAAGACTCAGACAGCATTCATGCTTGAGGGGCATCATGAAATGCCAGACAACTAGCATCTTTATAAGGGGCTCTCATCATCCTCTAACCAGATGAAACTGAGTGCTCTGCCGGCTGTGTGCAACTCTCTTTAACAGCCCCCTGGTTCTTTGTGTCATGCAGCATCCAGCTCTCACCTTTTGCTTCACAGCTGTGTGATCAGAGCAGGTTGTGTTCCTCTCACCCCTCACTTCCCTGCTCCCCTCACTTCCCTGCTCCCCTCACTTCCCTGCTGTATGAGCAGAGCAGTCTGTGTTCCTCTCACCCCTCGCTTCCCTGCTGTGTGATCAGAGCAGGCTGTGCTCCTGTCACCCCTCACTTCCCTGCTGTGTGATCAGAGCAGGCTGTGTTCCTCTCACCCCTCGCTTCACTGCTGTGTGATCAGAGCAGGCTGTGTTCCTCTCACCCCTCGCTTCACTGCTGTGTGATCAGAGCAGGCTGTGTTCCTCTTACCCCTCGCTTCCCTGCTTGTGTGAGCAGAACAGGCCTTGTTCCTCTCACCCCTCTCTTCACTGCTGTGTGATCAGAGCAGGCTGTGCTCCTCTCACCCCTCGCTTCCCTGCTGTCTGAGCAGAACAGGCCTTGTTCCTCTCACCCCTTGCTTCACTGCTGTGTGATCAGAGCAGGCTGTGCTCTTCTCACCCCTCACTTCCCTGCTGTGTGATCAGAGCAGGTTGTTTTCCTCTCACCCCTCGCTTCACTGCTGTGTGATCAGAGCAGGCTGTGTTCCTCTCATCCCTCGCTTCCTTGCTTGTGTGAGCAGAACAGGCCTTGTTCCTCTCGCCCCTCGCTTCACTGCCGTGTGATCAAAGCAGTCTGTGTTCCTCTCACCCCTTGCTTTACTGCTGTGTGATCAAGGCAGGCTGTGTTCCTATCACCCCTCGCTTTCCTGCTGTGTGATCAGTGCAGGCTGTGTTCCTATCACCCCTCGCTTTCCTGCTGTGTGATCAGTGCAGGCTGTGTTCCTATCACCCCTTGTTTCCCTGCTGTGTGATTGGAGCAGTCTGTGTTCCTCTCACCCCTCCCTTTTTGGCTGTGTGTTTAGAGCAGTCTGTGTTCCTCTCACCCCTCGCTTCACAGTTGTGTGATCAGAGCAGGCTGTGTTCCTCTCACCCTTCACTTCCCTGCTCTATGAGCGAAGCGGGCTCTGTGTGAAATCCCTGCTCGCTCTTCCCCTCCCCCCTTCTTCTTGGCAGATGATCTGAGCCAATCAGTGGCAAGAGTACATGTTATGCATCGGCTGCCATGAATTCTGGGAAATGTAGTCCTTAAAGGGGCACAGTGCAATACAAGTGAAGGGAGGCTAATGGAGCTGTGGACCCCACTACTCAGTGTTCCCTGCACAGCAGAGGATGAGAAATAGTATTTTTCCCAGGCATTTCTGAAGAGACCTAGGCCGAGCTGTACTGGAGCCAGAGTTTCTTGCAGCACGGGGACCAGAGAGTGTAGACCCACCACTGGGGTGTCTGTGTCTACACCAGAAAGGACACAGACCTGTTTCTGGTGTCTGAGCATAGCACCAGTGAGACTGAACAATTGAGAGATCACTTGCTGAGCTGGGACTGGAGCTGGAAAAACCCATTGTTGGGAGTGTCTACAGCAAGGGAAAACCAGTGAGGATCAGAGTTGAGAGATTGAGCCTTGGGAGGACCTGTGTGTGAGGACACCAGGTCCTGGGTACCCGAGGACAGTAAGCAGCCACAGTATTTGGAAAAGATTCCTGTGCACCAGGAGTGGTGAGCTGTATCATTTGTGTATATCTTAACACTGACACAGTTAATGCAATAGAGTCTGCTCCTTACTTAGCAGCCCATCAGCCATCCATTGCACACCCTTAAAGGGACAGCTTTATGTGTACAACCTCACAGAAGAGCCCCAGCTTCAGCCGGCTTAACATTTCACACTAGGTGCCCGATGTTACTACAGAGTGCACTCTGGGGGAATTTCTTGGAATTGGTTATTACAGAGTTACTGTGAGACTCCCTTTACTGCCTTTTATATACTGTTTATGTGCTTCCTTAATAATGCCGTTAAATCCATTAGTTTAGTTTAGCATTAATGTGGTCTAAGCTCATTTCCATACTTAATGCTAGTATTTAAATCAGTTAGCCTAACATATTCTAACTTGATCTTTGCCCAGTTTATTTTTAGTAATGACAGGGACGCTGGCCAGCCACACCATTCACACTGGTTCTTAGTGCCAAAAAATACCAGTGCTTGATTCCCAGCACTATGAATGAATATATTTTGAAACTTTCCATCAAATATTATTTTAATGTACACATTAAAATGATGACAGATTATACAGTGCCTTGAAAAAGCATTCTTACCCCTTGAAATTTTCCACATTTTGTCATGTTATAACCAAAAACATAAATGTATTTTATTTGGATTTTATGTGATAGACCGACATAAAGTGGTACATAATTGTGAAGTAAAAAGGAAAATTATAAATGGTTTTTCAAATTTTTTACAAATAAATATCTGAAAAGTGTGGTGTGCATTTGTATTCAGCCCCCCTGAGTCAATACTTTGTAGAACCACCTTTCACTGCAATTACAGCTGCAAGTGTTTTTGAGAATGTTTCTACCAACTTTGCACATCTTGAGAGTGAAATTGTTGCCCATTCTACTTTGCAAAATAGCTCAAGTTCTGTCAGATTGGATGAAGAGCAGCAATTTTCAAGTCTTGCCACAGATTCTCAAGTGGATTTAGGACTTTGACTGGGCCATTCTAACACATGAATATGCTTTGATCTAAACTATTCCATTGTAGCTCTGGCTGTATGTTTAGGGTCGTTGTCCTGCTGGAAGGTGAACCTCCGCCACAGTCTCAAGTCTTTTGCAGACTCTAAGAGGTTTTCTTCTAAAATTGTCCTGTATTTGGCTCTATCCATCTTCCCATCAACTCTGACCAGCTTCCCTGTTCTGTTGAAGAAAAGCATCCTCACAACATGAGGCTGCCACCACCATGTTTCACGGTGGTGATAGTGTGTTTAGTGTGATGTGCAGTGTTAATTTTCCACCACACATTACATTTTGATTTGTGGAGTGCACGACTAATAGTTGTCCTGTGGACAGATTCTCCCACCTGAGCTGTGGATCTCTGCAGCTCCTCCAGAGTTACCATGGGCCACTTGGCTGCTGTCAGTTTAGGTGGACGGCCATGTCTTGGTAGGTTTGCAGTTGTGCCATCCTCTTTCCATTTTCGGATGATGAATTGAACAGTGCTCTGTGAGATGATAAAAGCTTGGGATATGTTTTTATAACCTAACCCTGCTTTAAACTTCCCCACAACTTTATCCCTGACCTGTCTGGTGTGTTCCTTGGCCTTCATGATGCTGTTTGTTCACTAAGGTTCTCTTACAAACCTCAGAGGGCTTCACAGAATAGCTGTATTTATATTGAGATTAAATTACACACAGGTGGACTCTATTTTCTCATTTGGTGACTTCTGAAGGTAAATGGTTCCACTAGATTTTAGTTAGGGGTATCAGAGTAAAGGGGGCTGAATACAAATGCATGCCACACTTTTCAGATATGTATTTGTAAAAAAATTGACAACTATTTATCATTTTCCTTCCACTTCACAATTATGTGCCACTTTGTGTTGGTCTATCACATGAAATACCATTAAAATACATTTACGTTTTTGGTTGAAACATGACAAAATGTGGAAAATTTCAAGGGGTATGAATACTTTTAGAAGGCACTGTAAAATATGTGTTCACTAAAATTATACTGTGGAACTCCAATAGGGTATGCTGCTCATTGCATGTCAGCAACAGCTTACAGTCCACCTGTAACCTACCTCTGTAGGTTTTATTATCATTCTTCACATTTCATGCTTGTTTAAAATATTCTGAAGTGAAAAATGTCCAGCTCTGCTGTGAAAACACTTGGAAGTTGCATCAAGCAGAGCCCTCAAGGTTCTCTGGCTGCTCTTAATCTATGACATGCAGATCTCTAGCAGATAAGAGCTTTCTAACACAAATTCTTCACATTGATCAACGTGCATCCTGGAGGGAAAATCCTGGTATTTTTATGGTGAAGAGTCAGACGGGTGATGGGTTAATCAGAGATAATAGGGGCATGTAAAAAATGTGAAGGAAAATGTCTAGTTTCTTATTGGTCAACAGCTTAAAGATGAACTGCACAGTCTTGCACATTTGTACAGTGCCAGAGATCATAGCTCCATCTTCTTGCTGCAACAATGATGAAGGGGGCTTCACACTTTCAGCTGGATTTTTCATGTAATTCATACCAAAAGGAATATGACATCTCTGAGACAAGGGAAGACCTGGCAGGGAGATTCTAAGCTGGAGTCCCTGAGATTTATAAGAAGCCAGTTGGTGGATCCACCAACCAGGAGATAAAAACCTAAAACAGGGATATCTATAATACTCAATAGCACAGGGTAACCATCAGAGAACAAATGTGTACATAAAAGTTATTCTGTTTTCTTGTAGATTTCTATGTAAGAGTTTTCTGTGGATTTGGACTACTGCAGCATGTTACAGCTTAGTGGAACCAGGTGTATAATATGAAGTCATCCACCGAGACCTCTGTGACTGGTCTACACAGGAAGAAGAAACCTCACATCCCAAAAAAACAGGACATAAAAATCCCTCTGTAATTTCACTTGAAGTTCAACAGCTGCTGTTGTATTCACGACTTGATCCTTTTTTTTTCATAAAGTTGAAAGACCCTCAGGCATACAGATGTGTCACCAGCAATTTATTTTAAACTACATCACGTGCGGCACAGTACATCTAATAAAACTGCATAACTGAGTCCCTTCACTATTCTGGACTGAATGGACCAGCCATTTTTAACCAGGGTTCCTCTAGAACAGTGGTCTCCAAACTGCGCCCCCTTGGTTGCTTTTATCCGTCCCTTGGGGTAATATTTCATCCTCTGACACCAACAACGGAGCATAACGAATGAAAGGGCACAATCCTTCCCAATGACACCAACGATGGCCCACAGTTCCTCCCAATGACACCAATGGTGGGGCACAGTTCCTTCCAGTGACTCCAACGATGGGGCATGATACTTTCCACTCCATGACACCAACGATGGGGCACAATTCCTCTCATAGATACCAAAGATGGGGCATGGTTTACTCCCACTGATGCCGGGACATTTTCTACTTCCAGTGGACAGTAAACTGGCCCTGTGTTTAGAAAGTTTGGAGACTCCTGCTCTAGAAGGGGATTCTTCAAACTGTGGCAGATTGAATTCCTATTCCTATCTGCCTGCATAGTTTTGGATGAAGACCACTTGGGTCAACGCGAGTCAGCGGAAATCCACAAAGGATCTTTTAGCTGTCTGCAAGGGTGGCTTTCCTCCCACTGAGCACCAATGTAAGAACAGTGTAAGAAGTAGCAAGAAGCTTGGGTTTGGCCAAACCCGCAAGGTACCTGTCATTCCTGGGCCAATGAACTGTAGGTGGGGGACTATATTTGGCCGATGACACTGGCCTAATATGGTCATGTTAGGTGAACGATGTCACTAGTTTCCCCACCCCTTTGTGTACATGTGACTATGAGGTGGAGAATCTCCTGCCGCAGCTCTTTGGCCCATCACTGACAGATGAGTAATGGGTTCGGAGCGAACCTTGAGTGGAGCCAAAGGTAATTCTCCGCTGATCACTGATGTAAGGGAGTCTCTCTGTGTTTCTTTTCTGGCCATTATTTTTCATTTAAATTTTGTGATTATTACAGAAATTTATTTTATTTTTTTGTTTTGTTAGAAATGTGTTAAAAATGATCCACCATGCGCTTCAAATACTCTAGGTGTGCCATATTCTTTTTTATTCTAACGAGGGCTGTACCAAAAGTAATGCAAAAGTTCACACGTTGGTGGGGTAACTCTTCCTCTACAGTAATTCTTTTTTTTCATTGCATGTAAATATTGAATTCAAAGCAGAAGCAACATGCTATCATTGAGGAAGAAGGGGTTCAGGCTGTCCAACATCGAGAGAAGGTTACAGAATGTTTATGGAGATGACACCATGTCATGTCTAATATACCATGAGCTGTAGAAATAATTTTTAGCAATAGTTTTCTAAGACCAGAACATTTTTCAAGGGTTCCTCAAAGATTGAGAAGGGCTGGAAAGGACTCAGAAATATGTTCTTGTTTTCCAAACTGAATTTATTGATGTTCTCAATGCAGAAAAAGAACCTAACAACATTCCGATGTTTGAACGTCCTTAGTATAGATATTACAATCTGATTATGTACATTTTCCTTTAGATTTCCCAACTTCTATGTGTTATGAGGCTGCTGGGGAAGAGTAAAACTGGCACTTGCTCAGGGCCTTCACTTTCTGATGGAGCCCCAGTCTTACCTTGACTAAGCTCAGGTAACTGCAGTGTGGCACCCAAGGTGGGTGCCTCTTTTGCCTAATCCAAGCCTTGGCAGTTCCCAAATCTCTATCCTTATCTCTTTAAAAATGTGATGATGTCACCTGATCTACTAAAACAGGGGTCTCCAAGCTCTCTAAACAAAGGGCCAGTTTACTGTCCTTTAGACTTTAGAGTGGTCTGATTGTGGCCAGTGGGAGTATAAAATGCCTTGGCATCATTGGGAGTGAACATTACCCTATTTATGGTATTATAGAAAAAAAGTCACATCTTTGGTGTCAGAGGAAGAAATAGTGCCCCATCATTGCTGTCAGTCGGAGGAATCATTGGTGTTAGTGTGATGGAATAGTGTCAAATTGTTTCTGTCAGTGGGAAGAATAGTGCCCTATTGTTGGTGTCAGTGGGAAGAATACCCTCCATAGCTAATGTCAGTGGGAGGAATAATGCCCCATCATTGATCTCAGGGAGAGGAATAGTGCCCCCTCATTTGTGTCAGTGGGAGGAATAGTGTCCCATAATTGGTTTTATTGGGAGGAATAGTGTCCTTTCTTTGGTGTCATTGGGAGGAATAGTGTTCCATCATTGGTGTCTGTAAGAGGAATAGTGTCCCATCATTGGTGTCAGTGGGAGGAATTCTGCCTCATTGTTGGTGTCGGTGGGAGGAATAGTGCCCCATCATTTGTGTCAGTGGGAGGAATAGTATCTCATCATTGGTGTCAGTGAAGGGAATTGCGCCTCATCCTTGGTGTCAGGGAGAGGAATAGTGCCTCATTGTCGGTGTCAATGAGGGGGGGGAATAGTGTCCCATCATTGGTGTCAGTGAGAGGAATAGTGCATTATCATTGGATGTTAATGAGAGGAGTTACGCTCATATGTTAATGTCAGTGGGAGGAATGGTACTTCTTCAATGGTATCAGTGGGAGAAATAGTACATCATCCATAGGTGTGCGCAGCCTATTGCATTAGGGTGTGCACCCCAAACCTCAAACACACATGCGTGCATGTATGTATATATGAGCAGGGTTGCCATTGAGACCCCTGTGACCCCTGAAGCTCTGCCAGTGATGCATGGGGGGATTAGGGTGTGCCAAGGCGCATTCGGCACACCATGTGCGCACACCTATGACATCATCAATGGTATCAGTGGGAGGAATAGTGCGTCATCATTGGTATCAGTGGGAGGAATAGTGCGTCATCATTGGTATCAGTGGGAGGAATATTGCGTCATCATTGGTATCAGCGGGAGGAATAGCACCCTAAAGGCTGGATAAAGACAAACAAAAGGGCCACATCTACCCCTGGGCCACAGTTTGGAGACCACTGTACTAAAATATCAATGAATTCCTTGGTTGTGACTCCAGTTAGTGGAAGTCGGTATCCTTTGCAGTAGGGGGTGGGTAAGTAGTGTCTCAGGGGTAATGCTTTCCATTAGGAATTTTAACAAAACTCAAGTGAATAAACCAGCTACAGCCCACTCAAATCTGCATCATCATTCATGTGACCAGATTTTACCCATCAAAAAAGGTCAAGAGTATATTTTCCTGACATTCCCTCGGATAAAAAAAAAAGAAATTCGCAGGTCTTACAGCTGGTGTTTGCAGAAATCAGGCCAACAAGATGCACATTCCTTATTTCCTGCGAGATTTCTGAGAAAGACACTTTTTCTGCTTCAGTGCCAAACTAGCAGAAAGGAATTAAGGAATTATTTTGTCTCAATGGAACGCTGTGGGAACGGTTCCTGATATATTTGCAGAACAAAAAAAAATAGGAGAGGCTGCAACTTCGGCTAACAAAAACACAAGACGCAGTCATTTAGATGTGCGCCCGATAAGGGAGAACCCACACAAAAGCGTGCCCTTCACGTCTTCGTGGATTTCTTTTGAATGAGGTGGAAGGGGTATAATTACCTGAGCACAAAAGAATCGCAGGAACTGTTTATATTTTGTTGGAAACTAGCATGCACAATGCCTGCATATTTTACCCAACAACGCAAAGAAAGTCCGTGAACACGCAGACTCTTCATGGAGGATTTACGCTGTTTAGACAACAAGTGCTTACATGTGTTAAAAGCACATTTCTTTGTTAAAGTGACACTAATCCTTATTCTCCAAAAATAATCCATACACTACTTAAAGGAGAAGTACCACCAAAGCTCATTTGGCTGAACTTATCCTGTAGATCACAGGAGTGCAGTTCGTTCGGCACTCCTGTGACCTGTTTCCAGCAGACAGCGGGCTGAAGCTCGCTGTCAGCTGACGTCACAGAGCAGGTTCCAGATTGGGGAAAGATTGCGACAATAATGGTTGGGATCCACCCAGATTCCTAGACCAGCACCCGGCTCAGCCTCTCAGTAAGTTGCTGAGACACTGAACCAGCCGCTCCCGCCCCCTCCATAGCCCAGCACTCCAGTGAGCATGGGGGGGGGGCAGAACAGAGAGCCAGTGACTGACAGTCGACAGCTCTCTGCTCACGGAGCTCTGAGAACTGAGTGATCAGCGGTGTTAGATCGCTCGGTTCTCAGCCTTAGAGCCAGCTGCAGATGCAGCATTGGACCAATGCTGCATCCACCTAGGTAAGTATCAGAGCCAGGACAAGGGGTGAGCAGGAAGGGAACTGTGGTATTATGGGAGGGGGGGTGCCAAGAGGAAATTGTTCTAAGAGGGGATTTTTTTTTTCGGGGGGTGGGGGTGCCAGCAGTGGGGATTTATAGGGGGTTTGTGTTTGGAGGGGGAATGGGGGAAGAGGATTTGTGAAAGGAAGGGAGATTTGGAAGGTTTGTGCTAGAAGAAGTAAAATGGTAGAGGGGGGAGAAGAATTGTGCTATGAGGGAGATTTTTTTTTTTTGGGGGGGGGGGGCAAGGCCGTCTTTAATACTGATTGGACCCCGGGCAAAAATTTTCTTGGGGCTTTCACTCTCCATCTGCTCTGAGACATACACTAAATAGCAGCTAGACTTAAAATCAGTTTACTGTATCTTATCAGGCAGCAATTGCTATTGGTTGCCAGTGGTTACAGCATATCATTACTGCTTACTGTCTGGTTGCTAGAGGTTACAGCACACATTATGGCTCACTGATTAGTTGCTAGAGGTTACAGCAAATGATTTCTGCTTGTTAATTGGTTGCTAGAGATTACTGTACAGTAATACTGCTCACTGATTGGTTGCTAGAGGTTACAGCACATCATCTCCTCACTGCAGGGGGGCATGATATACATATGAATGCCGTCTTCATTTACATATCAATGCAGCCGGCCACAGCTATTTACTTATGCATGCCGCTGCTATTTAGTTAAAATTTAAAAATTATTTACATGTAAACACAGGATCTGAAGGTGAGTCATCTGTACACAACAAAAGGGCAGAGCTGGGCAGCATTAGTACCAGCACTTCACACTGAGATATCGGGACACAGCACAGGACTAAAACTTCAAGGGACAAGGGAATTTAAACTCGGATAGTTGGCAAGTATGAGGCAGCTGCTTTGGGCCCCACAATAATGACAGGGCCCAGGGCAGCTGCCTCTTTTTCCCTGCCTTAAAGACGGCCTGGGGGGGGGATTGTGCTAGTAAGGACGACTGGGAGGATTTGTACTAGAAGAGGAAGTTGGGGGGGGGGGGGGTATTTGTGCTAGGATGAGGGATGGGAGAGGGATTTGTGCTAGGAGTGGGGGGGAGAAGATATATATTCAGAAAGGAAATTTGAGGGATTTGAAGGGTAGAGGATTTGCTAGCAGGGGTGATTGCTTTTTTTTGGGGGGGAGCACTTGTGCTGGGGGGTTTTGTAGCAGGGGGTGCAGATTTGTACTTGGAGGAGGGGGAAATGTATGCTTAGAAGGTAGGTGTGCAGATTAGTGCTCAATTTTTTTTTGGGGGGGGGAAGGATTTTTGTTTACATATAATGCTCATACATCTTGGGGGGGGTGCACTTTGGCATGTTCACCCTGAGCTCTAGATGACCTTGTCCCGGCACTGGTAAGTATGATTCCAAAAACAAAAATAACCTTAACCTCTCTTTTAATGGCCCTGTAATTTTTTTTTTTCATGAAATTATTATTTACTGTGCTTTTCTGTCTCATTGCAACGTCCTCTGTGAGCTGTTGTACCTGTCCTTTCCCCCTCACTTTCCTTTGTTTGGAATGAGCAGTGCAGGTTAGTTCATGCACACTGCTCTATGCACACTATAAATCTCATAGGGGTCTTTCACATGGGCAGTCAGGGGGGGGTAAAAACAGGCAATTAGTTGCCACCCCTTATGCTGGCCATACACTATACGAAAAATCGGCCGAACACATTTTCGAAAAACGAACATTCGACCGTGACCGCAAACGATCATGCCATCATGTAATGACCGATAAATTGTTCAGTGGACATGAATAAATAATTTTTTGTTCATTTTTTTACATATACCTAGTGCAGACAGTTCGGACGGGAAACAAATTAACCTTGCAATTTATCGTACGTTCGGCAGAAATTTTCCAAACTTCCCGTTCGTTTTTTTTCCACAAAAACGTCACAAACAATTATCGATTTGTGCCCATTAACTTGCCGAAAAACGAACGAAGTGTCTATATGAACGATTTTTTCGGCCGATTTTTCGTATAGTGTATGGCCAGCATTAGATCACCCACCTAAATTCTACCATTACAACTGGGTGGGGCAGTGCACATGTCGCTCCTGTGATGCTCTGCTTTGCAGCTGACACCATTTTTAAATCAGCTAGCAGAGTTTGACAAGCAGCACCACCTATCAAATGCACCCATTTACCACTTGACCTTTTCGAAAGATTTTACCCCCTTCATGACCAGAGCATTTTTTTGCTATTGGGCACTGCGCTTTTTTAACAGGCAATTGCATGTAACACTGTACTCAAATTTTTATCAATTTTTTTCCTACAAATAGAGCTGTCTTTTTGGTGGTATTTGATCACCGCTGCATTTTTTTTATCTTTTGCGATATAAACGAAAAAAGATGGAAAATTTTGAAACAAAAACAATTTTTTTTTATTTTCTGCTATAAAACATATCCAATAAAATAAATTTAAAAATCGAATTTCTTCATTAATTTAGCCCAAAATGTATTCTGCTTTATGTCTTTGGTAAAAAAAAAAAAAAAAAAAAAATCCAATAACAGTATATTATTTGGTTTGTGTGAAATAGCGCTGGGTATAGATACTGAAATGTTTATTTATTTATTTTTGTTTGTAACCCGGAACGAAACGTAATTGGTCTGTATGTGTTTATTCTTTTTTTCAACAAACATTTATTGAGAAAAAATAAATAAATTGGTAAGATGAAATATAATAAATGCTTGCTTTTGGGTTTAATACTGCTTTAAGACTATATACTTGTATATATATATATATATATATATATATATATATATATATATTTTAACCAGAGTTTAGTCTCACTTTAAAACTACGAAAGGGACTTAGCACTGATAAATCACATCTTTTGCAAGCCAACATTTTGAAAGCAACCTCTAGAGATGCTTTTGTGTCAGTTAAGTGAGTTGATACAGGTTGTGCAATGGACATAGAACATTATGCACTGTTACATGTTGTGCAGACTAAGGACAATCCAGGACCTGACCATCGGACGTCATTATTAAAGTGGAACTGCATGCAAAATCAAAAATGATGCCATCTGTCAATAGTAATAATGGCAGTTTTTGTTTTCTGAGACTCCCCTGTAACATAGCATTAGTTTACCTCTGCAACAAGCCCGTAGATCCATTTTTTTCCCCCACTTCCTTTCATGGGATGACATTTTCTATTCTGAAGTGAAACTATAGAGCAGGACTGTCACTTTGTGCACAGGATAGTTTTAGAAAAACAAATAGGGTTGTATTTTTAAAAAATTTAAATTGCAAAGCAATTCTCCCAGTGAACGTGCCTGTAATATAGTTCTGTGCAAATAGGGAAGGGAGGATAGAATATTATTGGGCTATATCCTGAGCTAGACAAATGTTTTTCATTGATTTAAAACAGTAAATACTGGATATGGCCAGTAGGTGGTGCTAAGTATCATGTTGTATCATCCGAAACGCCAGCTGGTGGCCACTAGATGGTGCTAAGTGTGCTTTCCAATCCTACTTATTGCCATCTAGTGGCCAAATGCTGCGTTTTCCATTTTAAATCATGGAAAAACATTTGTCCAACATAGGAAACAGCCTAATAACATTCATTTTTTTCTGTTATGCACACAGAATGAATGTACATGCATTTTCGCTGGATGAATTTCTTTGCATTTTTTCTTTATAAATGCACAACGTGGTGTTAATAGGACTTTGACCCTTTCGCTGCCAGAGCCATTTTTGCATTGTTTCTGCTCACACATTAAAAAAAATATTTTAGTTAAAACCCCAAAACATTATATATTTTCTGAAAGCAGACACCCTAGAGCAGTGATGGTGAACCTTGGCACCCCAGATGTTTTAGAACTACATTTCCCATGATGCTCAACTACACTGCAGAGTGCATGAGCATCATGGGAAATGTAGTTCCAAAACATCTGGGCTGCCAAGGTTCGCCATCACTGCCCTAGAGAATACATCAGTGGTAGTTCCAATTTTTTTTTATTATAGGACACACAAATCCAGTATCTTACTAAATTTTTTTGTAAAATATAAAAGATGATGTTGTGCCAAGTAAATAGATACGTAAGCATACCTAAGTCAAGGCTTAAAACTTATAAACTCATATTTTCAATAGGTGACGCTTTAAAAACTCCTACAGGTCATCAGTTCAGAGTAATAGCAGGAATACACGGTTAGAAAATCGACCGATCGCTCGACTGCCGACCAACAAAACAGCGTCGTTGGTCAAAATTGTCGCCAACATTAAAAATTTTTTAAAAAATCTTTAAAAGAGCAACCGATTTCTTCCGTAGTGTTGACGTCTTGCGTACAAGTGAGGTCATCTACCAGTTCCGCTCATGCGTGATAATGTTCAAGATATGTTTTAAGGACGACCTTCACACCAACGAATAGAATATCGTTTGTTCGCAAACGATACGACACAATTTTTCCATTTTATCAATTGGTCTTTTTCGTTCACAATATCGATATCGGGTATTACTTGCTGGGCATCAACGAGTAGAAAATCGTCCGATCGTGCACAGAACAGAAATTTTCGCCCCATTTTCTGATTATGTATTTCTGCCATTAGCCATGAATACCGGGCCTAGAAATATTGCTCTCACTCCAGTGAAAGAAAATTCCCTCTATAGTGTATACTATAGGAGGCTCCACCACACAGCCTGTGATTGCCTCAGCTCTGTTCCCATGTGCTGTGTGAAGGGGGTGTGTCCCTTCCCTCCAATCAGCTCTCAGCTCTCCTCACTAAGCTCTGTAGAGTGTAACCTGAGCTACCCGCCCTCTGGTTTCTGAAAGCTCGGACAAGAAGTATAAATTCTGGGTTTGAATAGCGGTAGGGTAGAGAAGGCTACAGATGAACAGGTACAACTTATGAAGGAGGATTTGTTTAATCTTTTGGGTATCACCTGAGGCCAATCACTTAACTGGGTATATGGAAGGGTTTACAACCACTTTAAAGTGGACCTTCAGTAATTTTTCATCTTTCCATCTATTAAATCTTCTGCCCTTGTTGTTTTAACTTTGGATAGTAACACATTTTTTTCTGCCAGTAAATACCTTATACAGCCCACTTCCTGTTTCTTGTCTGGTTAAAAAAAAAGCCTAGGCTTATGACATCATGCACAGCTCTCTCTCTCACTCTCGTGAGAGTTTGCCAGGAAGGGAGGGGGGATGAGTCATAAGAGGGCCAATGAGAGCTGCAGAGCTGGAGGTGTGTCTGTGTAAATCCAGGAAGTGAACAGGCAGCAGCTTCAGCTGCCCTCAGTTAAAATGGCTGCAGCCAGACTCAGTGGAGGGAGATTTCTGCAGCACATTTGGCAAGTACAGAATCACAGTATATATAAAATAATATGCAAAGTGGTTGGAGGGAAGCTTCAGAATGGCAAAGATGTTTTTATTACAAATTATTTGAGCAGACTGCAGTTCCTCTTTAAAAGTGTAAGTTCAAAAATTGAAAAAGTGAACTCACCCCCTGCGGGGGAGGGGGCACCAACAACAGATGGGCCATAGGTGACACCACCGCTCTCGGATTCCCAGCAGTTGTTGAGTGCCCTCTCTTCTCCCTTGCAGCTGCCACTGGCTGACACATCACATGATCGGACGGGAGCTGGCTGAAAAGAGGACGAGAGGAAGGGACCAGTTAGGTTTAAGCTGGAATTCCACTTGAAATCTTGTAAGCACACAAACACTGCAACACACGTCTCTGGCTCCTTGCTTTGCTTATCCCTCTCCTAGTTTAAGCTCTGCTGTAAAGGGACTGCAAGTGGCTAAGTCAAATTCAGGTACATACACTTCTTGCATTCAAAAATGCATTTAATGATTACAGAGTTACATAAATGTATATCATCATATCTGCCTGACAAAGTCCAAGTAAAGCAGGCTGAGTAGGCTCTGATGACTTTGTACAATAAGAATGTCCCCTTGGCTTGTTATCGTCACCTGTCACCATGATGTCCTCAGCGCTGTCAGCAGCACAACCTGCAGCAAACACAAAAATTTGGCAGCCTTCATAAGATGGCTTTGTTCCATACAGGAAGGTTATTAGCTTTAAAATAACAACACCACTGAAATATCATAATTGTACTGTGATTTCTACCTCCTATATCACTATAGGACAGAGAAGTGCCATAGAGGTCAGAGGAAGGAACCATATCAACCGGCAGGGGGGGACACACATCCAACACACCTGGAAATGTGCTGATCCACAGTGGGAGGGGTAGGTACTAATCCTTTGCTTGGCAGGGAGGATTTATTTTCCGAGATCCCAAATCAGCAGGATGCACAAGATTTTCTGATTGCAGAACTATAGGTATGACCCAATAGAGGGCATGTCAGACCTCTGCAGAGAGACCACTGCTTCTACACTGAGAGTAAGGACCCATTCACACCTGAGCGTTTAGCAGCTTGATGGTACAAAATGCTCAACAATAACAATTTCAGGGTCTTCAATAGTAACAGGTGTGTAGGCGCTTCTACTTTCCCACATTACAGCTCCGCCCTGGTGCTCAGACTGTCAGGCCACCATTGCCTCTATATAACACGGATGACATTAGAAGTGGTCGGCACCCGGGATGGCATCAAACAACAGTCTTCCTTTATCTTTTATATTTTTTATCTACATACCTCCCAATGCTTTGAGATCAGAATGAGGGACACCTACTAGCAAATGTATGTAGGGATAGGACACGCCCCTCTTGCCACACCCCCTTAAAGGAGAATTAACAACAAAAAAAAAGGTTAATTAAATCCACGGGGGCTTTTTTTTACTACTATTATTCCTTTATATTGGCTCTTAAAATTTACAAATGCAGCAATTTAGAAATTGGATGAAAGGTTTAGCGCTGGAAAACACTTTTTGAAAGATAAAAAGTGCATTTTATATACAACTATATAGATCAGACCAAAATGAGGGACAAATGAGGAGTAATGAGGGACAGAGGGGCATTGTTCCAAATCAGGGACAGTTGGGAGCTATGCGTATAGTTGCTTGCTGACCGCCTCACGTAGGGGTACAGCGACAGAGCAGGCTCTCCTGGGCACGTATCTAGCTCGTGATCCATCACTTCCGGGTAGGGGGCATGCCGCCTGTGCTGTGATTAGTCGATCAGCCAACGATTGATTGCCAGCACCCACTGATCAGCGAGGAGGAAGACAGGCCAGAGCTCTGTCAATGTAAACAATACAGAGCTCTGTCCTGTCAGCGGCGATGTGCCTGACTTTGTTTCCCTCCAAAGCACATCCCTTAGTAAAAGCACAGTAAACACTGGCTAGGCACACACAGTGAACCCTTTGATCACCCCTGATGTTCCCAGCCAGTGTCATTAGTACAGTGACAGTGCATATTTCTAGCACTGATCACTGCATTAGTGTCACTTGTTCCAACAAAGTGTCAGTGTCAGATTGCCCGCCATACTATCGCAGCCCTGCTATAAGTCGCTGATTGCTGCCATTACTAGTATGAAAATAAAGAAATAAATACAAATTCCAGTATATATCCCATAGTTTGTAGACGCTATAACTTTTTGCACAAACCAATCAATATACGCTTATTGGGATTTTTTTTATACTAAAAATATGTAGCAGAATACATGTTGGCCTAAATTTATGAAGAAATTTGATTTTTTACATTTTTTATTGGATACATATTATAGCAGAAGGTAACAAAACATTGTGTTTTTTCAAAATTATCAGTGTTTTTTTTCTATTTATAGCGCACAAAAACAGTGCTGATCAAATAGCACCAAAAGAAAGCTCTATTTGTGTGAAAAAAAATATATAAATTTATTGGGTACAGTGTTGCATTACTGTGCAATCAGTTAATCAGTTAAAGTAAAGCAGTGCCAAAAAGCAAAAATTGGCCTGGTCGGGAAGGGGGGGAAATCTTCTGGAGCTGAAGCTGATAATAACTATAAAATAGCCAACATGTTTCGGGCCACCAGGCATTAGTTATGACTAAGAGCTGACGGCCGAAATGCGTTGGTTGTTTTAAAGCCGCTGTACAGTGTTGCATAACTGTGCAATTGTCAGTTAAAGTAACGCAGTGCCAAAAAGCAAAAATTGGCCTGGTCGGGAAGGGGGGTAAATCTTCCAGAGCTGAAGCTGATAACAACTATAAAACAGCCAACATGTTTCGGGCCACCAGGCATTAGTTATGACTAAGACCTGACGGCCGAAACGTGTTGGTTGTTTTAAAGCTATTGTACAGTGTTGTACAACTGTGCAATTGTCAGTTAAATGTAATGCAGTGCCAAAAAGCAAAAATTGCCCTGGTCGGGAAGGGGGTAAATCTTTCAGAGCTGAAGCTGATACTAACTATAAAACAGCCAACATGTTTCAGGCCACCAGGCATTAGTTATGACTAAGACCTGACGGACGAAACGCGTTGGATGTTTTACAGCTATTATACATGCTTTTTCAATAAAGGAAGACTGTTGTTTGATGACACCCTGAGTGCTGACCACTTCTAATGTGTCTTAAATAGTGCCTGTTTACACCTGAGCGCTCAGGCGCCTGACGCTTCAAAAAGGACTTCTTTTCAGGCAGATTTGAGCTTTTTAGCTCCATGACCTTCAATGTGAGTGCCTGAAAAATACACAGAAACGTGACTTATGCCTGTTCTCAGGCAATCCAATTATAAAGGTCTTTGGGTCCAAAAACAGGATCTTGCCCCAAAGAAGCTCCTTTATGGCACATCAGTCCTAAAACATGCAAAAAATTAGCAAGAAAGCCCAAAGTAAAGTGTGAAGAACACCAAAAATACTGATGCTCAGGTGCAAATGGAGCCTGAGGCTTCTTCTCTGCAGCATGCTGGAAGAGGGCAGGCTTATCTTTCTTGTGTAAACTACCAATCCCATCAATCCCCATGTAATGGCATAGCTCCCAACTGTCCCTGATTTCGAGGGACTGTCCCTAATTTGGAGCAATGTCCCTCTGTACCTCTTTCCTCCTTATTTGTCCCTCATTTTGGTCTGATCTATATAGTTGTATATAAAATGCACTTTTTATCTTCCAAAAAGTGTTTCCCAGTGCTAAACCTTTCATCCAAATTCTAAATTGCTGCATTTGTCAATTATAAAAGCCAATATAAAGGAAAATAAGTGGTAAAAAAAGCACTTGTGGATTGATTTAACCTTTTTTTTTTTTTTTGGATATGTCCCCTTTAAGGGGCATGGCAGGGGGTGTGTCTTATGCCTACATACATTTTCTAGTAGGTGTCCCTCATTCCCATCTCAAACTGTTGGGAGGTATGTAATGGAGATAAACAGATACAGACATGGATGGAGATACACAGGGCCGTCTTTAGGGCAGGGCAAAAGGGGCAGCTGCCCTGTGCCCTGTCATTGTTGTGGGGCTCAAAGCAGCTGCCTCATACTTGCCAACTATCTCAGTTTAAATTCCCTTGTCCTTTGAAGTTTTAGTCCTGTGCTGTGTCCCGATATCTCAGTGTGAAGTGCTGGTACTAATGCTGCCCAGCTCTGGCTTATTGTTGTGTACAGATGACTCACCTGCAGACCCTGTGTTTACATGTAAATAACCAGCATTCATATATAAATAGCGGCTGCATTCATAAGCAAATAACTGTGGCCGGCGCGGCATTCATATGTATATCATGCCCCCCTGCAGCGAGGAGATGATGTGCTGTAACCTCTAGCAACCAATCAGTGAGCAGTAATACTGTACAGTAATCTCTAGCAACCAATTAACAAGCAGAAATCATTTGCTGTAACCTCTAGCAACTAATCAGTGAGCCGTAATGTGTGCTGTAACCTCTAGCAACCAGTCAATTAAGCAGTAAGGATATGCTGTAACCTCTGGCAACCAATCGCAATTGCTGCCTGATCAGATACAGTAAACTGATTTTAAGTCTAGCTTCTATTTATTGTATGTCTCAGAGCAGATGGAGAGCGAAATTGCATGGGGGGTGGGCCCAAGAAAATTTTTGCCCGGGGTCCAATCAATATTAAAGATGGCCCTGGAGATACAGACATGTTTGGAGTCCAGCCAAGTGTGGAGATCATGAATCCCTCCATAGATACAGTGGATAGGTCAGTGTAGCCATCCGGGGAAAAGTAGTATGTTATGTGAAGGGTCACCAAGTAAAAACCTGATAAAAGAAAACGAATGCAGCCACTATGTCTAAGGGCTGACAGACTACAACATCATACGTTGTGGTTTTTGGGTGTGGATACACTTTAACATTTCTAGGTTTTTCCCTATAACACAGCCACTCTTTTTGAGTTCAGGTCCACGTTAACCTGTAATAGCTCAGAACTATCTTTAGTACAACATAAACTTTGCTATGTGGCTCAAAGTGCATAGATATTCACATTCCAGAAAATAAAGAATGGATGTGTCCGAGGGAGCAGGAACAAATTGGAGACCGCATTACCACCATCTAAAAATAGCATTTTTGGATCTGATCAGCATCATTTTTAGCCTATTACTCACAACAAAATGTTAGTTCAGCAAAAGGAATCATTGCCTTTCCTTAAAACTTTTTGCTGCAAACATTTTTTCTAAGTTCACATATGTGTTTTTTTTGTTTTTGTTTATTTGCCATCATTTTTTTAACATAAAGCTGAACACTAGGCAGATATTAAAGACACAAATTAACCGCTTGCTGACCGCCCTATAGCAGATTTACTGCTACAGGGTGTCCGTTCTATGCAGAATCATGTATATATATATATATATATATATATATATATATATACACATGATTTTTCTCTTCTGGGTAGGGGGTGAACGTGCCACTTCTGCTGTGATTATCCACAGCAGAAGCCGATCGGTGGGTGATGTCCAGCGGCACCTGCTGATCAGCGAGGAGAGAGGCTGGATGGAGCTCTGTCTATGTAATGTAAACGAAGCACAGCTCCGTCTTGACAGCGGGGATGTGATGGGTTTTCTTTCCCTGCAAAGCAGGGAAAGAAAATCCATCTCATCCCTTTGTGAAAGCAGCTCACATAGTACACCAGTACACATAAAACACCAGTTAGGCACACATTTTAGACCTTTGATCACGCTAGATGTTTAACCCCTTTCCAGCCAGTGTCATTAGTACAGTAACAGTGTATATTTTTAGCACTGATCACTCTATTAGGGCTCATTTACACTTGTTTCGGCTTCAACACACATTAAAGTGCTTGTAAACCCTTACAGACCCTTACAGTCTGTTATAATAAGGCTTACTTGTAGCTACCCAGGATATCTCCTAAACCTGCCGACGTCATCGGCACATGCGCACTGACACAAACTGAAGCAATGGTGCGTATGTGCCGTTGCTTCAGTGAGTGTGCCGTTACCGTGCACATGCGTGGGAGTGACGTAATCGCGGCTCTGGCCAGTCGCAGCACCGGAGCCGTGATACCCGGAAGTAACCCCCGGGAGTGATGTCGCTGGCCGGTGCTGTGTACAGCGGGGGCTTCGATCTCAGGTGAGTATTACATAATGAGCTAGTATGTTATGCATACTAGCTCACTATGCCTTTGTCTTGCAGGTGTTAGTTTTTTTTTTTTTTCAAAGTGGGTTTACAACCACTTTAACGGCTAGTTTACACTTGCTTCAAAACAAAGCTTTGGACAGGCTTTGTTAAAGCTCCTGTCATTAAATAAAATGGTTAGCTTACAGTCCTGTTTTTGCTTTGCTTCGGCTTTGCTTCAAAAATTATACCCCATGTAGCTTTAGTGGTGCTTCAAAGCGTCTTCAAAGCCTCCATAGAAGTCTATGGCAAAACTCGCTTGAAGCCCCACTGAAGCCTCATCGAAGCCCCACTGAAGCCTCATTGAAGCCCCAAGCAAAAGCAAGGTGTAAACAGGACTGTAAGCTAACCATTTTATTTAGTGACAGGAGCTTTGACTGTCGTTCAGAGAGCTTTTAGGACTAGATTATACTTGTTTCAAAACAAGGCTTCGGACACACTTTGTTAAGCTTTCTGAACACCAGTCAAAGCTCCTGTCACTAAATAAAATGATTAGCTTACAGCCCTGTTTACACCTTGCTTTTGCTTGGTGCTTCAATGAGGCTTCGGTGGAGCTTTGATCGGGCTTCGATGAGGCTTCAATGAGGCTTTGGTGGGGCTTTGGTGAGGCTTCAGTGAGGCTTTGATGAGACTTCGTGGGGCTTCAATGGAGCTTTGTCATAGACTTCTATGGAGGCTTTGAAGATGCTTTGAAGCACCACTAAAGCTACATGGGGTATAATTTTTGAAGCACAGCAAAGCAAAAGCAAGGTGTAAACAGGAATGTAAGCTAACCATTTTATTTAGTGACAAGAGGTTTGACTGGCGTTCAGGGAGCTTTAACATAGTGTGTCGTAAGCCTTGTTTTGAAACAAGTGTAAACTAGCCCTTAATGTCACTAAAAATTTTTATTGATTATGTTTTAAAGCAGAAAGTAAAAAATAAATATTTTTTTTCAAAATTGTCAGTCTTTTTTTGTTTATAGCGCAAAAAAATAAAAACCGCAGAGGTGATCAAATACCACCAAAAGGAAGCTCTATTTGTACGTACATTTTATTTGGGTACAGCGTTGCATGACTGCGCAATTGTCAATTAAAGGAACGCAGTGCCGTATCACGAAAATGGTCTAGTCATGAAGTGCGGTGAATCATACAGAGGTCAAGTGGATATACAGTATATACTGTATATTATTTTGGCATTGAGGCAGAAAAAAACCCTTCTGGTTTGAGTTTTTGAAAGCAGTTTTCTGGCAGAAAAAACGATAAACGCTCCTAAGTACCTGTAAAAAAGTGCACTATATGAGTGTTTTTTTCTGCCAAAAGAACTGGTGTTTATTTAAGCCCAGTGTGCATGTAACCCTAATTGAATGACATTTAATGTATGGAATGTTCATTAATTGTCAGTGGGGTCAAATCAACAACAACGTTTTTTGACTGTAGTGACGAGAAAATTCAAGGGAGCAGAATGGAGATTTTTCTTCAAGAAAGCAAATCCTAATTGTGAATGTGGTTTTCGTTCAGGGAAGAAAATGTACAGTACATCTTGTTATGGAACCTGTTCAATAGGTCTGGGATTCCATTCACAAAGAAGGTCTGGACAAAATTGTAAGTCTTTTCAACGCAATTAGTTGACTCATTGACGGCAGGAAATAATGTTCTGGTGGTTTGGGTCACTGGTATGTAAGAGTGTGGTCTAGTTGAGATATGGGTGGCTTGGTAGCCCCATGACCAGGGAGAGGAAAGGAGAAATCAAAACTCAAAAAGGGTTAATAAAGAGTGTAGAGAATTGAGGGGGAGGGGGTGTAGAGGAGTAGAAGGTGAGGAACTTTGTCAGGGTCCATTTATTATTTTAATGAAAGATGTTGATTGAAAACTATGGAAAATTACCTTAAAATGATATTAAAGTGGTAAAGCTTACGTGCGATTTTAGTGATGGGATTGATATATACTTTATAAAATAGCAGACTCTCCCTGATAAGAAACATGTGCTTGTCATGTTGTACCATGCTCATCATATCTAAATAACTTCACATGAGGACTCGTGTCACATCTAAGTCATGTGTGCCAGCAGCAAACTGAAAATGGACGTTCTGGAATTGAATTAAAGAAATTAATGAACGTTTCTCAGAATTTCATATCCACTTTTGCGGAACAAGATTACCATTCTTATAGTGGAATACAGCATTTTTCAAGCTTTTTTCAGTCATGACCCCCATTAAAGGTATGTAAAAAGAGGCACCCCAATCTAAAATGTAAAAAAAAAAAACATAGATATTACTTATCAATGGGAAACTTGAGCCTGGAAGGATGCACACAACCAGCTTAATGGAATTAATTTCACAACAGAAGTCCTCATATTTACATCAGAGGTCTAGCTATCACATCAGAGGTCCCTCCATCACATCAGAGGTCCCTCTATCACATCAGAGCTTCTCCCATCACATCAGAGGTTCCCCCATCCCATCAGAGGTCCCCCCATCACATCAGAGGTCCCCCATCCCATCAGAGGTCCCCCCATCACATCAGAGGTCCCCCCATCCCATCAGAGCCCCTCTTCAGATCAGAGGTCCCCCCATCACATCAGGGGTCCCCCCATCCCATCAGAGCCCCTCTTCAGATCAGAGGTCCTGCCACTACATCAGAGGTCCCTCTATCGCATCAGAGTTACCCCTTCACCTCAGAAGTCTCCCCTCACATCAGAGACCCCTGATCATGTCTGATGTCCCCCTATCACATCAGAGTCTTCCCTTCGCATCAGAAGCCCCCCATCACATCATAGCCCACATCCCTATACATCAGAGGTCCTCCTATAAATAAGAGACTCCTAGTACATCACGGTACCGCAAGGACAGAGTATCCTCATCACATAAGAGTCCCTCAATCACATAAGGTCTCCTCATCATAGAGTATTCTTGTCACATCAGAGTCCCCCAATCATAGGACAACCTATCACACAGTTCCCCAATCACACATTACCTTTATCCCAGAAACCTCCCAATCGCACAGTCTCTACAATACAGAGCGCCCCAATTACACAGTCTCTGCATCACAGAGCACCCCAATCACACAGTCCCCGCAATTACACAATGCTCTATCACAGCCCCCCCCCAATAACACAGAGCCCCAATCACAGAGCCCCAATCACACAGTCCCCTTATTACACAGTTCCCTATCACAGACCCCCCCCATCACACAGCCCCCAATCACAGAGACTCCAATAACAGACCCCCCAATTACACAGCCCCCCATTACAGAGCCCCCAATCATACAGTCTTCTCTTTACATTAGAGCCCTACATTTTGGCTTCAGTAGTGTGGTAGAGGTTGTGAGGTGTAGAAGGTCTGGTGTAGGTGGGCTTCTGTGTTCTCCTCATGGGCGTAGCATAAGGGGTTGCAGGGGTCACAATCGCAACCCCGCCCCTAGCTCCAGGGGGCCTCTGCAGCCTCCCTGTCATATTATCATATCCTCCACAAAATCCAGCTCCGATCTGCCCTAGGGTCCCAAAGCCATGCTCCAGTACTGGGCTTCTACTTTGCCTTCCACAGTCCACACCCCTCTGTTCCCATTGGCTGGGGAGAAGCTGTGAGCCATTTCCTGAATGGAGAGGAGCATGAGGTGAGAACAGCCCAGGATGGGGAAGTGTCTGTGCTGTGTGCTGGCAACATGGAATGGTAACCAAGCTCAGCGAGGCAAGAGGAGGAGAGTGCCGTCCTGTAGCCACGGCGGGACCGATGTCACTGGTGAGGTATGACACTGCTCAGTGTCTCCTAGTCACCAGCTGGGATTCTCTGTACCCTCCACCCGGGGATGTCTACTTACCCCACTTCCCTGACAACTGGGGTAAAGACACACACCTTCGGGAGGTGACCTTCCCCCAACACTGACAGAGAAACCTTCAGAAATTGATAAAACAAATCCCTTAACACCTCCTTGGGGGGCCCCAGAAGGGCTGCAGGCTCCAGATTTTGTGTCACATGGCTTTGCCCTCCCAGATTTAAGTTGCCCCCCCAAAGCCCCCTGACCACCCCCTCCACCCTGCATGCTATGCCCGGCTGCTGAGCTCCTTTTCCATTATAGCACTTTATACTGCTCCTCCTCCACAGGGCTGGAATCACATTCCTTTACAACACAGCCAGTCAGCCAAGATCTTCACAGGGTGTATCCGCCTACTGCAACTACACTGCCGATCCGACCAGAGAATTTCACAGGTCACAAGGGAAACATAAAAGCATAGCTCCTAACTGTCCCTGATTTCTTCAAGGGACAGTCCCTGATTTGGAGCAATGTCCCTCTGTCCCTCGTCCCCCCTCATTTGTCCCTCATTTTGGTCTGATCTATATAGTTGTGTATAAAATGCACTTTTTATCTTTCCACAAGTGTTTCCCAGTGCTAAACCTTTCATCCAATTTCTAAATTGCTGCATTTGTAAATTTTAAAAGCCAATATAAAGGAATAGTAGTGGTAAAAAAAAGCCCTTGTGGATTTGATTAACATTTTTTGGGGTTAATTCTCCTTTAAGGGGGTGTGGCGGGGGGGCGTGTCTTATGCCTACATATGTTTGATAGTAGGTATCCCTCATTCCCATCTCAAAATGTTTGGAGGTATGTAAAAGCCAGATACACCCTGTGAAGACTGACAGACTGTGTGTAAAGGAATGTGATTCCAGTCCTGTGTAGTGTAAGGGAGAGGAGCTGTAAACAGTGCTGGGATGGGAAAGGAGCTCTGCCAAGTGACCTGCCAGGGGTCCCTGTCCTCTGATTCTCCAGGGGTGATCCCTGTCCTATGATGTAAGGAGGAACTCTGGAAACTCAAATCTCTTAAGCCACTTTGAGTATCTTGGCATGCGGTGGGTGTATCTGCACGCACAGTGGAAGTAGTGGGGGGGCCCAGGTCAACTTTTGCATCTGGGCCCACAAGCTTCAAGCTACGCCTGTAGTTCTTCTTAATGCTGGGGGGCAGCCCTGCATATTGCTTGCCCTGGGTGGCAGGTCGCCCGCTAACACCATAGCAATCAATGGCACAGAGGTCCTGTCTTACAGAGTTATTGGATGTTATTGCGCTGGCAGCCACATCATGGCAACTTATGACCCTGATCCAGTGCAAACTAGGTCTTGTGTATGCAGCGACATAAAAAGAGAAAAGGGCGCACCAGCCATGTGCATTATCTTTTGTAAAACATTTATTAAATAAAATGATAAAGGAAATTACTCACAAGCAGTAAAAAATCATGTGCCATAAACCTTGGACATCAACTTGCAACAAGTGGTATAGATGATGAACAAAACCTTCCAAAGGTGTTTCCGAGGAATATATACACTGCCCGCTTACGCGTTTCGAAGGGCTCATCCCTTCTTCATCAGAGCTCAGCAGTCTGAGACTGCTGAGCTCTGATGAAGAAGGGATGAGCCCTTCGAAACGCGTAAGCGGGCAGTGTATATATTCCTCGGAAACACCTTTGGAAGGTTTTGTTCATCATCTATACCACTTGTTGCAAGTTGATGTCCAAGGTTTATGGCACATGATTTTTTACTGCTTGTGAGTAATTTCCTTTATCATTTTATTTAATAAATGTTTTACAAAAGATAATGCACATGGCTGGTGCGCCCTTTTCTCTTTTTATGTCTTTGTTTGCTAGGAATCCCCATCCTTGAGGGCAGCAAGGCCAGTGTGTTCCTTCTATATTGGGTCGACCACTTGTGCGCAGGAGTCATTTTCTGTTTTTATATCGGTTGCTTGTGTATGCAGCACCTCAGATAAACCTCACCAATGACACCCCAGTTGAGAATCTCTGGTGTAATATAATATTGATTGATTTTATGCATGCGGGCACCATACATATCCATATCCAAATAATTCCATAAATATATCCCATAGTTTGTACAGACTAACTTTTGCGCAAACCAATCAATATCCGCTTATTGGGATTTTTTTTTTTTAACCAAAAACATGTAACAGAATACCATACCTCCCAACTTTTTGAGATGGGAATGAGGGACACCTATCAGCAAAAGTATGTAGGCATAGGACACACCCCTTGCCACGCCCCCTTAAAGGAGAATTGTACAAAAAAAAAAGATTGGTTAAACCCACAAGTGCTTTTTTACCACTACTATTCCTTTATATTGGCTTTTGGAATTTACAAATGCAGCAATTTAGAAATCAGATGAAAGGTCTAGTGCTGGAAAACACTTTTTGATAGATAAAAAGTGCATTTTATATACATCTATAGAGATCAGACCAAAATGAGGGACAAATGAGGGGGAAAGAGGGACAGAGGGACATTGCTCCAAATCAGGGACAGTCCCTCGAAATCAGGGACAGTTGGGAGCTATGGAATACATATTGGCTTAAAGGAAAAGTCCAGCCTTGTTTGGCTGGGCTTCACCTATGGGTCACAGGAGTGCAATTCGTCTTGCACTCCTGTGACCCATTATCAGCAGAGAGCGGTCTGAAGTCCGCTCTCTGCTGACGTCACCAAGATCAGTCCATCCCGACAATGGAAGTGTGGATCCGCCAGGTGCCTGGACTGACACCCGTCTCAGGCTCTCAACAAGCCGCTCTCAGCCCCTCCACAGCTCAGCGATCCAGTGAGCGTGGGGGGAGGGGGCAGAGCGGAGAGCTGTGACTGACAGGAAGCAGCTCTCTGCTCGGACCGAGCGATTGTCACTGCCCCATCCTATTGCCCCCATCAAAGTTGCCCCATCATATTGCCCCATCAAAATTGCCCCATCATACTGCCACAATCAAAATTGCCCCATCTTTTTGCCCCATCAAAACTGCCCCATCATATTGCCCCCATCAAAATTGCCCCATTATACTGCCACCATGAAAATTGCCCTATCGAAAACTGCCCCATCCTATTGCCCCATCAAAACTGCCCCATCCTATTGCCCCCATCAAAATTGCTCCATCAAAATTGGCCCATTATACTGCCTACATCAAAATTGCCCCATCCTACTGCCCCATCAAATTGTCCTCATCAAAATTGCCCCATTATACTGCCACCATCAAAATTGCCCCATCCTACTGCCCCATCAAATTGTCCTCATCAAAATTGCCCCATTATACTGCCACCATCAAAATTGCCCCATCCTACTGCCCCATCAAATTGCCCCATTATACTGCCACCATCAAAATTGCCCCCATCAAAACTGCCCCATCCTATTGCCCCATCAAAACTGCCCCATCCTATTGCCCCCATCAAAATTGCTCCATCAAAATTGGCCCATTATACTGCCTACATCAAAATTGCCCCATCCTACTGCCCCATCAAATTGTCCTCACCAAAATTGCCCCATTATACTGCCACCATCAAAATTGCCCCATCCTACTGCCCCATCAAATTGTCCTCATCAAAATTGCCCCATTATACTGCTACCATCAAAATTGCCCCATCCTACTGCCCCATCAAATTGTCCTCATCAAAATTGCCCCATTATACTGCCACCATCAAAATTGCCCCATCCTACTGCCCCATCAAATTGCCCCATTATACTGCCACCATCAAAATTGCCCCCATCAAAACTGCCCCATCCTATTGCCCCATCAAAACTGCCCCATCCTATTGCCCCCATCCAAATTGCTCCATCAAAATTGGCCCATTATACTGCCTACATCAAAATTGCCCCATCCTACTGCCCCATCAAATTGTCCTCATCAAAATTGCCCCATTATACTGCCACCATCAAAATTGCCCCATCCTACTGCCCCATCAAATTGTCCTCATCAAAATTGCCCCATTATACTGCCACCATCAAAATTGCCCCATCCTACTGCCCCATCAAATTGTCCTCATCAAAATTGCCCCATTATACTGCCACCATCAAAATTGCCCCATCCTACTGCCCCATCAAATTGCCCCATTATACTGCCACCATCAAAATTGCCCCCATCAAAACTGCCCCATCCTATTGCCCCATCAAAACTGCCCCATCCTATTGCCCCCATCAAAATTGCTCCATCAAAATTGGCCCATTATACTGCCTACATCAAAATTGCCCCATCCTACTGCCCCATCAAATTGTCCTCATCAAAATTGCCCCATTATACTGCCACCATCAAAATTGCCCCATCCTACTGCCCCATCAAATTGCCCCATTATACTGCCACCATCAAAATTGCCCCCATCAAAACTGCCCCATCCTATTGCCCCATCAAAACTGCCCCATCCTATTGCCCCCATCAAAATTGCTCCATCAAAATTGGCCCATTATACTGCCTACATCAAAATTGCCCCATCCTACTGCCCCATCAAATTGTCCTAATCAAAATTGCCCCATTATACTGCCACCATCAAAATTGCCCCATCCTACTGCCCCATCAAATTGCCCCATTATACTGCCACCATCAAAATTGCCCCCATCAAAACTGCCCCATCCTATTGCCCCATCAAAACTGCCCCATCAAAACTGCCCCATCCTATTGCCCCCATCAAAATTGCCCCATCATATTGCCACAATCAAAATTGCCCCATCAAAACTGCCCCATCAAATTGCCCCCATCAAAATTGCCCCCATCATTTTGCCCCATCAAAACTGCCCCATCCTATTGCCCCCATCAAAATTGCCCCATCATATTGCCACAATCAAAATTGCCCCATCAAAACTGCCCCATCAAATTGCCCCCATCAAAATTGCCCCATCAAAATTGCCCCCATCATATTCCTCTAATATAAATGATTAGTAAAGGTGTGGCTGTGCTGTCCCCTGGGCTCTGTAATCAGAGCTGGGATGCTCCAGCCGCCTCCCCCACCGCCCATTACTGTGTATAAGAAGCTTTGGTAACCATGGCAACAAAAGTCTGGTTACCCTTTTTAAAAATGGCGCTGGCCGCCTCCTTGCATCGCGTCATTTCCGGTTTGAAAATAACGCGATGCTACAGTCCAGCGATGCCTATTGCCTCCTGGGATTGATGACACACATCTCCCAGGAGGCATTGCAAACCGGAAATGCCGCGCGCGGCAGCGGCCAGGGAGGAGGAACTGAAAAATGAATACAGCAGATATACAGAAGGTGCTGAGAAAAAAAATTCAAAAAATATCCAATTCATTTCCAGTGCACAAAGTAGTGAGGGATGCTGAGGAGATGAAAAGGTGTGTGGAACTCCGCTTTAAGGGATTGTAAAGTCTCATGGTTTTTTAACCTTATACATTCTATGCATTAAGATGAAAAACCTTCTGTGCTGCTTCTCCCCCCAGAGCCACCCTTTTACTTACCCGAACCCGATCGTTCCAGCGACGGGGACAAGCACACCAGCTCCTCATTGGATAGATTGATAGCAGCGGGAGCCATTGGCTCCCGCTGCTGTCAATCAAATCCAGTGACAGGGGAGCCGGGGGCGGGGCAGAGTCCTGCTGTCTGTGTCAATGGACGCAGCAGCAAGACTGGGGAGCGCGCCCGCTCAAGTGCCCCCATGGAGGAGGAGCCAGGAGCGCCACCGGGGGATCCCCAGAAAAGGAGGATCGGGGCCACTCTGTGCAAAACCCTTACACAGAGGAGGGTTAGTTTGACATGCTTGTTACTTAAAAAAAAAAATATAACAAAATAAAAAGCCCTTTACAATCACTTTAACCACTTAAGGACCGGACCTCTTTTTTTAGATTTGTTCTTTACAAGTTAAAAACAGTTTTTTTTGCTAGAAAAATACTTAGAACCCCCAAACATTATACATTTTTTTGTCTAACACCGTAGAGCATACGATGGCGGTCGTTGTAATACTTTGTCACACCGTATTTGCGCAGCGGTCTTACAAGCGCACTTTTTTTGGAAAAAAAAACACTTTTTTGAATTAAAAAATAAGACAACAGTAAATTTAGCCCATTTTTTTATATTGTGAAAGATAATGTTACCTTGAGTAAATTCATACCCAACATGTCACGCTTCAAAATTGCGCCCGCTCGTGGAATGGCGACAAACTTTTACCCTTAAAAATCTCCATAGGCGACGTTTAAAAATTTCTACAGGTTGTATGTTTAAAGTTACAGAGGAGGTCTAGGGCTAGAATTATTGCTCTCGCTCTACCGATCGCGGCAATACATCATATGTGTGGTTTAAACCACGTTTTCATATGCGGGCGCTACTCACATATGCGTTCACTTCTGCACGTGAGCTCGACGGGATGCGTTTTAAAAAAAAAAAATTTCTTATTTATTTTAACTTTTATTTTTTATTTTTACCCTGTTCTTTGTTTAAAAAAAATCTGTCACTTTTATTCCTATTACATAGAATGTAAACATCCCTTGTAATAGAAAAAAAGTATGACAGGACCTCTTAAATATGAGATCTGGGGTCAAAAAGACCTCAGATCTCATATTTACACTGAAATGCAATAAAAAAATAAAAAGAAAAAGAAATTTGTCATTTAAAAAAATAATCTCTCCCGCCGCCGATAAAAGTGAGTTTGCGGCGAATCCGCCGCAGAGACCACTCTTATCGGAAAGCGGACTACTGGACGAAGAAGAGGATACCAGGGTTATTGCAGGTAGCTGCTGCCATAACAACGATATTCCTCTTCAAAAATCGCAGTGAAAAAATATATGATCTATATATGTAGACTTGCGCTGATGGTGAACAAATAGGGTAATAAAAAAGTGAATGAAGCTGCTATACACAAAGTGCTAAACACTTGATCACAATAAAAAAACATAAAATAAAAAAAACACAAGTGAAAAAAATCAAATTAAATCATAAAGTCCGTGATGAAAAAATGCTTCACATCTGGTGGGCAAACAGTGCAGAAAAAATGTTTCAGAAATTTTCAGGCGTACCAAGACACCCGCACATGTGTCCCCACTCACCAGATCACAATGACACCCAGCTTTTCAGTCTGGGGTTCAAAACAGACTTAGAACAATATCCAAAGGACGTCAGGCAGATTCAATGATGGGACTTGATGAGAAATACTTCTTCAAGATGATATCTCAGCCATAAAAACAGGTACCCAAAAGGAAAGAGTTTTTTTTTCTGACATGGTGGAGGCCTCTTTCTTTTCTAAAAGGAAAGAGTTGGACTAATAGTGAAGTAAGCTAAGAACAGGTTTTATTGCGCATAAAAAAATGCATACTTACAGACGTAAGTTAAAAGCAGGCATAAAATGGAGAAGAAAATACAGCAAACGTCGTCTGGTGTTGTTTCCACGAGACCGGAAGTGACGTCAGTCGTGCCGGAAGTTGCGTCACGTCAATTAATTTCGCCCTCCCACAGGGCGTCATCAAAGGACCTGATAAAAAACGCAGATCGCCGCCATTACTAGTAAACTAGAAAGGATAAGGAGAATCTAGCAAGGGCTACTCCGAGAATGCCCTAGTTCTCCAAAAATAAATTATTGGACTATTGCGGTACCCAGGTAAAGAGTAAGACATAGATAAAAATTACAATTTATTTTAATTACAAAAAAGTAATACAATTTACAACAAGAACAACTCTACAGGGTAGACAATTAAGCACACATATAAATGACAATGAATAAAACCCCCATGTGTAGGTAGAGGCACAATGATGTGAAAAAGGACGTTTGGCCTCAACAGTTTCGCGGCCAATGCCGCTTCCTCAGGAGGCGTCCAATCATAACATCTAGAAAAACATATAATCAGAATTACAATCATAAAGTGCAATGAACTGATAATGCATAGTAATACATAGTAATATTGGAGTGTTTGAACAATGTATAGCAGAACTCACCAATAACTGCCCAAACGGGCAAAGAATGGCAATTCTGAGACACCCAGGATGGGTGTTCCCCCTGGGAGCGGACACGGGGGGCTATTGGGACGGACTACGGGTAAAAAATATTAAAATTATATATTGGTTTTGATACCAAGAGGGTTGAGATATGCTCTGAAACACAGAAACACTGTGGATGGGAGTAGGGCAGGGGGAGAAAGTAAAAAAAAAATAATAATAAAAATGCTATAAAACTATCCCCTATTTGTCGCTATAACTTTTGCGCAAACCAATCAATGAACGCTTACTGCGATTTTTTTTTTACCAAAAATATGTAGAAGAATACATATCGGCCTAACCTTAGGAAAAAATTTGTTTTTTTATATATTTTGTGGGGGATATTTATTATAGCAAAAAGTAAAAATTATTGCTTTTTTTTTGAAAATTGTCGTTTTTTTTTTTATTTGTTTATAGCGCAAAAAATTAAAACCGCAGAGGTGATCAAATACCACCAAAAGAAAGTTCTATTTGTGGAAAAAAAAGGACGCCAATTTTGTTTGAGTGCAACGTCGCATGACCGCGCAATTGTCAGTTAAAGCGACGCAGTGCCGAATCGCAAAAAGTGCTCTGGTCAGGAAGGGGGTAAAATCTTCAGGGGCTGAAGTGGTTAAAGAGGAACTGCAGTCTGCTTACATAATTTGTAATGAAAACAGCTTTGCCATTCTAAAGCTTCCCTCCATCCACTTTGCATATTATTTTATATATACTGTGATTCTGTAGTTGCCAAATATGCTGCAGAAGTCTCCCTCCACTGAGTCTGGCTGCATCCATTTTAACTGTGGGCAGCTGAAGTTGCTGCCTGTTCACTTCCTGGATTTACACAGGACACACAGAGGCACACCTCCAGCTCTGCAGCTCTCATTGACCCTCTTATGACTCATCCCCCCTCCCTTCTTGGCAAACTCTCACGAGAGTGAGAGAGAGAGAGAGAGAGAGAGAGAGAGCTGTACATGATGTCATAAGCCTAGGCTACTGACCAGACAAGAAACAGGAAGTAGGCTGTATAAGGGATTTACAGGCAGGAAAAAAATGTTTTACTATATAACGTTAAAACGACAAAGGGCAGAAGATTTAATAGATGGAAAGATGAAAAAATGTCCGCTTTAAGGACAATTAGCATTACCAGTAAAGTCATTTAGATCACCATCAGTCAATGAAGTTCTGTAGTTGTTCTCTCATCTACTTAATTCAACTAAACTAGTAATTTGCAGGAAATTGTCTAACAGGATCCCCATGCGGGTCACATGGTACCCAGCACATTATATAACATTCATTTCATAGTCTGATGCTTGTCATGCCTACTGTAAGTCACGAGTGATAATGTAATTGCCTTACAGAACTTTTTCAATTATTTCCAGAACTGGATATTAACTTTTGAAGCATGGGATCTCATTGTGAAAGAATAGTTCAGCTTAAAGGAGCATTTAACTCTTGCGGTGCTTGGAGGCCATTTTTTTTTCTGGTGCCCAGGATGGGGATTTAAAGTTGAATTCCAGACCAACAGCTGGGAAACATATATGTGGCTGTTTTACCTGTCAAAAGATTTGTAAGTCTGTATGCCCGTCCATCCAGTCCTGAGATTTACACAGCTCAGCCCTGCCGGACAGGACAGAAGACCTGCATTTTCTCCGCTGCAGATGAGTGACAAAAGTGAAAGGAAAAGCAACAATCTGATGAGCTCATCTCTCCTCCTATCAGCATGCTCCTTGTTAGCGCTGTTGTGTCTTGCACCTCCCTCTCTTAGTGTGAGCTCTGCTGCCCAGGGCCCGCAGGAGGCCGACACCAAGTCTTATTCCAGTAAGTAAATTGTTCATTCACAGGGATGTATTGATCCGTACGCACGTGCAAAGGAGCCGCCTTCGTCTGTGCAGACCTGTGATAACAACCTGTTAAAATCAATGAAAGTCCCCCAGATCTCCACCCACATCCCAGGGGGTGCATCAGTGCGGGTCCATTCCATGAATCAAGATGCAGACAGACTGGGTTCTGATGCATGCATTGGAATCGCATGTACATGGAGATCTGTGCAGGTCCGTGCAGCCAGCAGCAGTGCCGGGACAAGGTCACTTAGAGCATAGCTCCCAACTGTCCCTGATTTCGAGGGACTGTCCCTGATTTGGAGCAATGTCCCTCTGTCCCTCATTCCTCCTCATGTGTCCCTCATTTTGGTCTGATCTATATAGTTGTATATAAAATGCATTTTTTATCTTTCAAAAAGTGTTTCCCAGTGCTAAACCTTTCATCCAATTTCTAAATTGCTGCATTTGTACATTTGTACATTTTAAAAGCCAAGATAAAGGAATAGTAGTGGTAAAAAAAAAGGACTTGTGGATTTAATTAAAATTTTTGGGGGGTTAATTCTCCTTTAAGATGGTGTGGCAGGGGGCGTGTCCTATGCCTACATACATTTGCGAATAGGTGTCCCTCATTCCCATCTCAAAATGTTGGGAGGTATGCTTAGAGCCCAGGGCGAACATGCCAAACTGCAACCCCTTCCCCAAAAAGTATGTACATTATGTGTCAGCAAACCCCCCCAAAAAAAGATTCGGCACTAATCTGCATTATTACCCCCTAAGCATAAATGCCCCCTCCTCCCAGTTGCGCCCCCTGCTGAAATTCCCCCTTGGGGCACAAATCTCTGCACCCTCCATCCCCCAAAACACAAATGCCCCCTTTCCCAAAAAAAAATAAATCACCCCTCCTAGCACAAATCCTCCATCCCTGAAATTTCCCCTCCAAGTGCAAATTCTCTCCCTCATCTACTCCAAATCCCCCTCCTAGCACAAACACTCCCCAAACATCAATATTAACCAGTTGCGGACCAGGCGCCGCAGTTTCACTGCGGCAGGTTGGCTCTGCTGCGCAAAATCACGTTAATGTACGTGATCTCGCGAGGTCCGGATTGCAGGAGCGCGCCGCGAGCTTCGTGAGTCCGACCGCGTGTCCCGCGGACTTGATGTCCGCGGGGATACCCACGATCGTCTCATGGAGAGGAAGAACAGGGAAATGCTGATGTAAACAAGCATTTCCCTGTTCTGCCTTGTGACAGGACACTGATCAGCACTCCCTGTAATCGGGAGCGGTGATCAGTGTCGTGTCACACATAGCCCCTCCCTCCCACAGTTAGAATCACTCCCTAGGACACACTTAATCCCTACAGCGCCACCTAGTGGTTAACCCCTTCACTGCCAGTCACATTTACACAGTAATCAATGCATTTTTAATCGCACTGATCGCTATATAAATGTGAATGGTCCCAAAATAGCGCCAAAAGTGTCTGATGTGTCCGCCATAATGTCGCAGTCACGATAAAAATCACTGATCGCCGCCATTACTAGTAAAAAAAAATATTAATAAAAATGCCATAACTCTATCTCCTATTTTGGAGACGCTATAACTTTAGCGCAAACTTATTGCGATTTTTTTACCAAAAATATGTAGAAGAATACGTATCGGCCTAAACTGAGGGAAAAAAAAAAATGTATATATATATATTTATATATATATATTTTTTGGGGGATATTTATAATAGCAAAAAGTTAAAAATATTGCTTTTTTTCAAAATTGTAGCTCTTTTTTTGTTTATAGCACAAAAAATAAAAACCGCAGAGGCAATCAAATACCACCAAAAGAAAGCTCTATTTGTGGGGAAAAAATAGACGTAAATTTTGTTTGGGTACAACATCGCACGGCCACGCAATTGTCAGTTAAAGGGACGCAGTGCCGAATCGCGAAAAACACTCCGGTCACGAAGAGGGTAAATTCTTCCAGGGCTGAAGCGGATAAAATAAACTAAAAAAAAATTAAATAAAAATAATGTAAATATAGTGCAAAAAAAACACAATGATTGTGTGAGAACTTCCAACACGACAGCAGCCTGTGTGTTACACAAATTCAATCAATATAATGTGCACCAGTGTGTAATCTTGTAATAAGCACCACTATGAGACAATGCACCTCCACCACATAGAGTGCGTGCTTACCAGAAGGCAAGCTCTTATGAGCCTGCGGCTATAAACCCAGCCAGGGCCTCTGTCCGGAGGAGTGTTGATATAACAATTCACAGATAGCTGATAAGAAGTGTCATGGGCTAGGCATCAGGCGATCAGGGAGACTTAATCATCAGCCAATCAAGGGAGTAGGTCAAGCGTTACCCAAAAATGTAAACAGACTCACCATAGCGTAAAACGTACCATATAAGATTTATTAATGCTAAAAATTGCACTTACAGGAATGCAGAGTAAAATCATCAAGAAACAGCTGGCCCAGCTTGCTAACACCCGTCCACTGCGTTACACCGCGATGACGTCAGCACGTCAAACCTCCCGACGCGTGTTTCGTCACAATCTGACGTCGTCTCGGGGAATCCCCAAACCCCCCAATCATCCCTACTTGTACTAACCCCCCCCCCCCCCCAAAAAAAGAAAAACATTTCCTCCTAGCAGAAATCCCCTTCTACCATATCACCTCTTCTAGCACAAACCCCCAAATTAACCCTCCTAGCACAAATCCTTTTCTCCTATCCCCCTCCCAATACAAATCTCCCTGTATCACCACTCCTAGCACACACAGCCAAATTTCCCCCCCTACAACAATTCTTACCGTTTGCTGCCCCCAAATTCCTACTCCCAACACAAATCCCTCCCCCCCTCAATCTCCTTGTGGTGCACCCCCACTCCACTCATTCATTTCAACAGGCTGCTTTGCATGGGCCAGCAAGGTACAACTGTGCATCCCGTGTGGATAAAAAGAGCCGCTTCACACAGGCATATGGATCAGTATGTATATATTAAGTGCTGCACTAAAAAACTACCATAGACAAGAAAAGAAAAAAAAGTAAAAAATATCCAAACAGTCTGTAGTATAGAGCAATAGAAAAAAAAGAATAATCTGAATATACAATATAAACAGCGTCTGAATCTTCAGTGTGACCGCCATTCCACATGCACTCAAATCTGCTTACCAGATACATATGATTCTCAAGAATATACGAGTCAAATATCGCTTTTGTAATCATATACAGGATCCACAATCCCAGTCTCCCTCAGTAAAAGGTGGTCTGCTTCTGTGTTTTTTCTGTACAAGTTACCCATAGGAAACCCATATTGGAAATCATTTTGAGCTATCAGTAGATGTACTGTACTGCTGCTGTGGTTTACAGACTTAAGCCTCGTAAACGCGATCGGATTTTCCGCAGACAAAACGGCAGACTTTTGTCCAAAGGGCATTGGCCAGGAACTTGTCTTGCATACAAACGGCAAGGAATTGTCAGCCAACCAACACGAACGTAGTGACGTACAACAAGACTACAAAGAGGAAGTTCAATTGTCATGTGCCACCCTTTGTGCTCCTTCTGCTAATTTCATATTAGTAGACGTTTGGTGAGTGTTGATTCGCGCTTTTCATTTTGCACTTTTCAGTTTGTTTCTCCTCAACCAGACATGTTGCGGAATCGGAGGAGATAACGTGTTATTTATTATTGGCCTTGGAGTTATTGCTTTGACCCAGGTCCAGTCCAGGAACAGGAGGAGGAGGATTTCTTGGACCAAAAATTGGTTGCTTTATTAATCGTGACCAATTATGTCATATGGAGCGGGAGCTCCAGGAGAATAATCCGGATGATTTTCGGAATTATCTCCGGATGACGGACCCCTGCTTTCACCAACTCTTGGCATTGTTGACCCCCTATATTAAGAAGCAGGACACATGCATGAGGCTTTTATTTTATTTTTTAGTTGAATAATAATGATTTGATTTGGTATATTTTCTATTTTTGGATGCATAGAATACACTTTTTGGTTAAGTTCTATTGGCAGATAGCATGTTTATTTTCTTTTCTTTTTTTAATGCACAATAAAAAAAATTGTGTAGAATAATACTTGGCTATGTGTTTTACTTCAAATGACAATTTGCATTACATTTAAAAAATACAATGTAAAATTGACAAGGGACACCAACATAGTTGTATCTTTGATCTTAAAAACTACGTGATAATGGCGTTGTGGTAACTTGCACAAATAAAAAAATAACAAGCATAATAATATTATTCTTGATATCACTAGAAAAAAAAGCCTTTGAAAATACCTTTGGCAGAACTCCATCAGTATCACCAGCAAAGCAGCTTCATTATTATCCCATTAAAGAAGAAGAGAATTGTGCGCTGCATTTCGAGATTTCATAATTTGCCGCGCCACGAATGTTAATTCTCCATTACGAATGCTAGTTTACAAGACCGACTGCTTCTGGCTCATCAGTGCTTCCAAGCACGCGTGTTTGTACTTTGGATTTTTGTCCGACGGACTTGTGTACACACGCTCGGAAAATCCGACAACAGACATTCGCCCGCGGAAAATTTACAAACCTGCCATCCAAACCTGCCACGGAAAGTTGGCCAACAATTGTCTGATGGAGCGTACAAACGGTCGGATTTTCAGCCAACAGCCTGTCATCACACATTTCCCATTGGAAAATCCGATCGTGTGTACGAGGCTTAAGTTTTAGCTTACAGGCATCATGCATCAAACAAAAGACAGAAATTGCTGCCATCTAGTGGCCAAATATAATACAGCAGTCCTGCCAGACTAGGTTTAATCACTAAGGGCTAGTTTACACTTGCTTCAAAACAAGGCTTCGGACACGCTTTGTTAAAGCTCTCTGAATGCTAGTCAAAGCTCCTGTCACTAAATAAAATGGTTATCTTACAGTCCTGTTTACAACTTGCTTTGCCATAGACTTCTATGGAGGCTTTGAGGACGCTTTTAAGCACCACTGAAGCTGCATGGGGTATAATTTTTTTTGAAGCGAAGCTGAAGCAAAGCAAAGCAAAAGCAAGGTGTAAACAGGACTGTAAGCTAACCATTTTATTTAGTGACAACGTTCAGAGAGCTTTAACAAAGCCTGTCCGAAGCCTTGTTTTGAAGAAAGTGTAAACTAGTCCTTCATGTGTGTTGAAGCCGAAGCAAAGTGTAAATGAGCCCAAAGTGAAAGAATTCCAGGCAGATATACAAGAGACAAATTATTTGAGCACAATATTCATTATTAAGTCAATAAATGTTTTTTTTCCCCAAATGATAGGACTCCAGAACGACATACTCAAAGAGGCACTGGGAACTTTCATACTTGCATATTCAGACAATTGAAGAAAAACTTCAAACAAGGACCTCTGGCGAGGTGGTCCAAAGCCCAGTGTGGAATAGCTGGATTCATTTGCTATTGGGCAGGAAAGGTATAGTATGATGACCATTGTGAGCTGGGGATAGGTAGCAGGTACAAACGCTCCCTGGGGTGGGCACACTTTCAGGCACAGATACCAGTCCAATGGAGTAGTGGCAAACAGTGCTGTGTTTATTTGTGCTATTTACAAGTCTATTTACCAGTGCTGTACAGTGAAGTAAACAGAACAAAAGAAAAAAAAGTCCTAGCTGTGTCCTGGCATTAACTGCACAATCAAAAATCCTGACTATCAAGCTGTCCAAGCCTAATGCCATGTACACACGGGCGGACTTTTCGGCATCAAAGGTCCGGCGGTCTTTCCGACGGACTTTCAACGGACTTTTGATGGACTTCCGAACGAACGGACTTGGCTACACACGATGACACCAAAGTCCGACGGATTTGTACGTGATGACGTACACCGGACTAAAATAAGGAAGTTGATGGCCAGTAGCCAATAGCTGCCCTAGCGTCGGTTTTCGTCTGTCGGACTAGCATACAGACGAGCGGATTTCTCGATAGGAACTGGGTCCAGTGGAGTTCCGGCGGAAAGATTTGAAATATATTCCAAATCTAAAGTCTGTCTGATTTTCGACCGAAAAAGTCCGCTGAAGGTCTGATGAAGCCCACACACGGTCGGATTGTCCGACGGATTCGTTCCGTCGGACCAGTCGAAAAGTCCGCCCGTGTGTACACGGCATAATTCTACATATCTTGTTTTCTTTTCACCAACCTTGTAGCTCTAAGGCCCCTTTCACACTGACGGACCAATCGGGTAAACCTCTCAGTTTTTTAGGCGGACCCGATCGGACCATCCATTGCTCTCTATGGAGCGGCGGATGGCAATGGACACGTGGACATGTGTCCACTGACACCCGCCAGCATCCGATCCGCTAAAAACAGATGGATGGCGATTTGGATCGGATGACAGTTGGATGGAAATAGACAGGCGATTCGTCTCCATCAAACAGCCCATAGAGGACAGCAGGCTGTGTCCGCTCTTCATCAGCGGAGGGGACGTGGACCTGTCATCTGCCAGCTCAGAGGGGATCAACAGAGAGATTCCCTGCTGAGCAGGTGGACTCCACTAGTGTGAAAGGGGCCTAACACCCTGTTTGTTCCCCCCAAGCTCCAGCACTGACTGCATGTTCCAAGTGAGTCTAAACTGCCACAGTGTAGAGGAGTAAAACGTGAACTGGACCAGGAATCAGAGATCCCTGGAAGTGTATGAGAGGAGCCTGGGAGATGAGTAAACCCTGAACTGGACTTTTCCCAGCTCCCTCTGCTACACCAATGTCGCAGCTTTGCATATTGTCTCTGCTAACACTCTAGACTCTTCTGCCCATGAGAAGGTAAGGCCTCTGGTAGAATGTGCCTTTATGGATTCCCAGAGGCTGCTGACCACTACCCAGGTACAGATTTTTAAATGATCTTAAAGAGCCATGAAGAGATGGTATGGGAACACGCTCCTTTCTCCCTTCTTGGGCCCACTGGGACAATTATAGACTTTTGCTACTGGGAGACAGCGCCAATGGGACAGTCAGAAAAATGCAATATAGAATGTCTAATAACAGCAAGAAGGTGCATACATAGAGAATGGCGCAACCCATTTCCCCCCAACTTTGGAAAGGGTACAGAGAGATATAAAGAACTTGCTTTACTTAGAAAATCGAATCAAATTAAAATAGATGATGGGGGGGATCAAAAATCGAAGAAAATGAATCAAAGATGGGCTCTATACAGTGGAAGCTCGGATTACGAGCATATTCCGTTCCAGGAGTATGCTCGTAATCCAAAGTACTCGCATATCAAAGTCAATGGAAACGAAAATAATTCGTTTCGCATTGACCTCAATGGGCTGCAATACCGCATGCGGCCAGAGGCGGGGGCGCCGGAGCCTCCGAAACTGCCGAAAAGGCCTGAGGACACTTTGGCGGACCTCGGCAAACCTCAGAAAGACTTCCTGAATTGTGCTTATTTTGCGAGACAACACTCGCAAACTGAGTTATGATTTTTAAAAATACAGTGCTCGTATTGCAAAATGCTCGTTAACTGCGTTATTCGCAATCCAAGGTTCCACTGTATATGGAGAAATCTTTACAGCGCACGAAAAGGCTACGTTATCACCTAATTGGTTGTATACAAGTTGTAAAACTAGAATATGAGGGGTGACCATATATTACTTTTCTCCCTTTTTTTTTCATCTGTTACATATTTTATATGTTATATTTCACATCTAAGACCCTAGATGCCTGTTGGCATGTGTTTTGTACTGCTGATTTGTTCAATAAAACATTTCTGTTAAAAAAAAAAAAAAAAAAAGACTAGATTTCGATCTATTGGTGAAAAAAATGCTTATATACTAAGAGAAAGCGGTGGCAAGAAATTAACAATGAAGTTCACACACATAGGTTGGACTTGATGGACTTGTGTCTTTGTTCAACCTCACCTACTATGTAACTATGTATGGTTTGGTGATGGGTAATAGAGAGAAGAAATTAGTAAAAGTCCAGGATAATTGATATTATTAAATATTGGACTCCCTTCTTTTTTTAATGTGTCATTAATTTGTTTGTTTTTGTAAAGAAATTTGTCTGAAAAAAGAATTCAATGTTTTTGAAAGAAAAAAAAAAAGCCTTTCCTGGTGACATGGCAGCATACATGTGATAGTATCAGTGTCATGGATTGGCCCCAGGAAAGCAAAATTACAGAAGTATTTGATACAATTTTCTGATTTTATCACATTTGCTGCCAATAAACAAGCAGTGAGATTTCCTGATAAATTGAGGCTACATGGCTCTTCGTACATGTAGCTCCTGGCTACTTATCAGGAAAATCTGATAACTCCCATTCTCGGTTTACATGGAATTCTGTTGTTGTTGCTGTTGGGATAAATTTCCGTAAGACACCCCTCTCCAAAACAATGTGATGTGTGGTTCACAAACCCTAGGGCCCACAATTTTGAGACGCTCCTAGCAGATGTTAGCAGCCACCAAGAATAGGGTCTTAAATTTGACATTTTTAAAACACATACTGTATTGTAAAGCGGGTTTTGATAAGAGCGTTGTCAGGTTCAGAAAATATCTCCCTGGGGGTCTGATGTTTAATGTTCACACTGCTCCGACACAAAAGTAACACGACTTTCGATCTGACTTTGCCCTGCAACTTCAGTCCAACTTTGATCCAACTTATTGTGACTTTTTACACTCTATGGCATTGAAGTCGTATCAAAGTTGGACCAAAGTAGTGCAGGAACTTTTTTCAAAGTCGGACCAGTTAAGACGGATTTAATAGGGAACCATCGATTTATACACGTCATGCGACATGTTGGAGCAAATGTGACACTAGTGTGAACCAGGCCTTAGTCCGTCCTTCATAAAATGATCAACTAGAAGGTTTGCTGCCAAATTAATTTCTGTAATGGACCAGGCCACTGATATTTGGACATTAAAGGAATTTAATGCCAGTATGTTATCCAGGCCCCTTTGTAAACAGATGGGGAACCTTGGGCTTTAGTGGGTTTATGAGAAATAGGCACAACTATTCCAGATCCGATAGCAACCTAAAGTGGTATTAATTCCAAAAGCAAACATTTATTCAGAATCAGAATACTTTATTAATCCCAAAGGGAATTTATTACAATGCAGATTACCAATTCTGAGATGTGATGGCTGCATTCGTTTTCTTGTTTAGTCTTTCTTTCCTTTATTTTCATCGGGTGTTGCAGTAAGCAGGTCTGTTTTTTTTCAGTAGAAAAAGCTCTCCTGCAAATGTTAAAGCTGAGTTCCACCCAAAAGTGGAACTTCCGCTTTAAGCACTCCTCGCCCCCTTACATGCCAAATTTGGCATGTAAATTTTTTTTTGGGGGGGGGAGTAGGTACCTGGTTTTGACAGGTACTTCCTTTCCAACTTCCTCCTTCCGTCTTCTCGCCACCTAAGCGACTCCTCCTCTCCCCGTAGGCAGCCCCTCCCTCTCTGCAAGCTTCTGGGACGCGTCACAGGTCTCAGAAGATTGCATGGCCATTAGCAGAGCATAGTGCGCGCCCGGCTGTGAAGCCGCAAGCTGTCACAGTCGGGTGCCCTCAGTTGCTATGACGGCGCCACATAGAGGAGGGGGAGAGGATCGAGGCTTCGGGTGGCCGCATCGCTGGACCGTGGGACAGGTAAGTGTCTGTTTATTAAAAGTCAGCAGCTAAACTTTTTGCAGCTGCTGACTCTTAATAAACTGAAAAACGAGTGGAACTCCACTTTGAAGCCCCGCACACATGATCGGATTTTCTGACGGGAAATGTTTGATGTCAGGCTGTTGGCGGAAAATCTGACCGTGTGTATGCTCCATCGGACAATTGTTGTCAGACCTTCCGCCAACAAATGTTGGCTAGTCTGTTTTCCAATTTTCCACGAACAAATGTCTGTTGTCAGATTTTCCAAGCATGTGTACACAAGTCCGTCAGACAAAAGTCCAAAGTACAAACACGCATGCTCGGAAGCAAGGACGATTCTCTTCTTCTTTGATGTGATAATAATGAAGCTGCTTTGCTGGTGATACTGATGGAGTTATTGCAAACACATTTTCAAAGGCTTTTTTTTTCTAGTGATATCAAGAATAATAGTATTATGCTTTTTTTGTGCAAGTTACCACAACACCATTATCCTGTAGTTTTTAAGATCAAAGATACAACTATGTTGGTGTCCCTTGTCAGTTTTACATTGTATTTTTTTAAATGTAACGGCCTACTCCCAAACTGTCATTTGTAGTAAAACCCATAGCCAAGTATTATTCTCCACAATTTTTTTTATTGTGCGTTAAAAAAAAGAAAACAAATAAAATTAGACATGCTATCTGCCAATAGAACTTAAAAGTGCATTCTATGCATCCAAAAATATACCAAATCAAATCATTATTCAACCAAAAAAATAACGTCAAAGCAACAACTCCAAGGCCAATAATAAATAACACGTTATCACCTCCGATTCCGTAACATGTCTGGTTGACGAACGGCCGTTCAGAAACGAACTGAAAAGTACGAAATGAAAAGTGCGAATCAACACTCACCAAACTTCTACTAACACAAAATTAGCAGAAGGAGCCCAAAGGGTGGCACTAAAGAGCTGAAAAAACCACGTAGTATGTCACTACGTTCGTAATTGTTGGCCAACATTTGTGTGGCCGTGTGTATGCAAGACAAGTTTGAGCCAACGCCCTTCGGACAAAATTCCACAGTTTTGTTGGTGAAAAATCCGATCGTGTGTACGAGGCTTAAGGGTGTTGAGACAAACCATTTATGCTTACAATGATCAGCTTTTATTTATTCAAGTTATCCCAAAAGAAAAACTGTTGCTGTACCCGCTTGTCTAACTGCAGTTTGGCTCCAATTTGCTAAATCTAAATCTGCTAGTACATCTAACACTCCCTCCCCCAGACTAACAGTGCTGCTGTCCAAAGGTGCCCCTGTGCTCCTTCATCCAGAGTGGCATTACAGGAGGTGTGTTGCTGACCAGATCACTATGTGAAAATAGAGGGGACAAAAAGCCTAAGAAAGGAAAACTAATGCAGCTGCCACTTCTAAGGCTTGGTAATATACAGTATTACAATTTTGATTTTATTGTTGCTTTAAGGCACAGGACGGTGTTCAGGAGAGGCTGAGCCTGAACAAACAGGTAGTGATAATAAAATGAACGGGCCTGTAGTGTATTTTCCCATAATCCATCATTACCAATGGAGAAAGCAGCTTCTTTTTTATTTTTATTAATGTCCACTCTTTCCTAATTTGAATCTGCAGATTTTCATTTTGGAACTTCACAAATACCCGGCAAAGACATTTTTAAAAACATGATAAAAAGAGGCAAAGACCAGCAGAGCACAAAGAGGAAAAAATTACCACAAATTCAAAATACAGACTGTTGAAGAAAAAAAAAATCTGAAAACATTCAGGTCTGGTAGATCTGTTGATCTGGGATCTCTGCACCCGAGTTTTGTTGGATTTCATTTTATAGCAATTACACAAGGAGTGGGGACGGGCAAAACTCAATAGTGGGGACAGTGGGGTTTGATTCACTAAAACTGGAGAGTGCAAAATCTGGTGCAGCTCTGCGTAGAAACCAATCAGCCTCCTAGTTTTAAAGTGGTTGTAAAGTCAGAAGGTTTTTTATCTTAATGCATTCTATCGGGACTCCACACCCCCCCCCCCCCTCACTGACTGAGACAGCAGCGTGGTGCCATTGGCTCCCGTTGCTGTCAATCAAAGTCAGTAAGCCAATGAGCAGAGAAAGGGAGCAGGGCGGGGCCGCAGCTCCGCGTCTGAATGGACACAGGGAACTGTGGCTCGGATGCACAACAAACTGCTTGCTGTGGGGGCACTCAACAGGAGAGAGGGGCCAGGTTCACCGAAGAGGGACCCGAGGAGATGAGGAGGACCTGGGCTGCTCTGTGCAAAACCATTACACAGAGCAGGTAAGTAGTATAACATGTTTGTTATTTTTACCTGAAAAAAAAACAAAAAAACACGAGACTTTACAATCACTTTAACTGAACAAGCTGACTTTAGAAGCCGATTGGCTACCATGCACAGCTGCTGCAGATTTTGCACTCTCCAGTTTTAGTAAATCCACCCGTGTTCCTACTGTGCAGTCTTTGTAGAGAAAAAAAAAAAAAAAAAAAAAGGGGTGGGGTGGGTTTAAACCCCTTCGCGACCTCGATATAGCCGAATGATGATTTTAGCATGGCCGCACTTTGCCGGGAGGCCACCATACGTTCTCCTGTGCTTGCGCTGCCTGTGTGCCCCCTGCGGCGTGCATCAGCAGTGATCTATAACCTCTGCATCCTTTGGACGCAACTGATCACAGATCGGGGTATAAAGAGCCAATTATGGTGGGGTTTTACCACGTGATCAGCTGTGTCCAATCACAGATGTAAACAGAATTTGCCGGTTATCGTTAATCCCCTCTCACGCTGACAGGGGGTGTGAGGAGAGGAGAGCCGAAAACTGGCAAGTCCACACAGGGGATATCTGCTCTGACAATCAGTGCAGCCCCAACAGTGCTGCCAATCTGTGCCCACCAGTGATGCCGGTCAGTGCTGTATATTAATGCAGCCTCATCAGTGCAGCCTTTATCATCAGCACATATCAGTGAAGGAGAAAAATCACTTATTTACAACATTTTAGAATAGAAAACTAAGAAAAACTTTTTTTCCCCCAAAATTTTTGGTCTTTTTTCCATTTGTTTAGCGAAAAATAAACCCAGTGATGATTAAATACCCCCAAAGGAAAGCTCTATTTGTGTGAAAAAAAAAAAAAGATACAAAATTTAGTTTGCATACAGTGTTGCATGACCGCTCAATTGTCATTCAAAGTGTGACAGCGCTGAAAGCTGAAAATTGGCTTGGGCAGGAAGGGGGTGAGAGTGCCCTGTAGGCAAGTGGTTAATCTGATTTTATAATTATTTTCAGTGTTATGATCCGGTCATCCTTGCAAGACAGCATATCGTTCTCCATGACATCGCTTTTCTCTTCTGTAGTTTAGCATAGAGCCTGGTCAGGACCTTCCCCAGTCTGCTAATCGGACAATGAAGAAGCTCAAACATATGTCTAAAGTGTTCTTGCGAGCCACCATTGCCTTGGAGTGCTGGCCCTTCCTTCTCAGTGTGGATGCTGCTATGCTAAGATGTGACAAAATAGTATCTATACATCAGGATGGAGTACATTTTTAAGTGTTACTAAACCCAGGACCCTGCATTCATTATATCCCACAGTACAGAACATGGAAATGCAATAGTTTTAGTAAATATAAATTCTCATCAGCAGTATATAGCAGTCCCGTGACTTCTATCAGTGTCTGGTTAAAGCTTATAGGAGGAGTTTTCATTCTCTTCTGAATGTCCTCTGAGGCTGCAGGACCCCTGACCCTCTCACATGCACCCTCCCCCCCCCAAAAAAAATAAAACAATACACACCAAACTGAGCATGTGCAGAGTGCCCCCAAGGCTCTGTTCTATCAGGGGATAGATTGGGGACTGTAAAAGAAGGGGAGGATCAGAGAAGACAGGATCAAGCAGCCTTTTTACACAATGAAAAGGATTAACCCCTTAGGTTCCACAGTGAGTATAACAAGCATGCTTTACTGCATTTAGACTGATTTTACTGTTGTGGGTTTAGTAACACTTTAAAGTGCTATTAAACCCCAAACCAAAAATATTATATATTGCAGCTTAACAATCATTGCATGTGGTGGCTGTATTTTTTTAAGGCGTTTCCCCTCGTTTGTTTCCTGGTGATCTGGCCAGTAACGCACCTCCTGTATTAGAGAGAGACCACTCTGAATGAAGGAGCACAGGAGGCACCTCTGGAGAGAAGGACTGTCAGTCTGGGGGGGTCTAACCCTACCCATGCCCTTTAAGCTGTATACAGTATGGAAATTGTATGACCTAGGAATGCTCCCCTACCTGGAGAGTCGGAAACTGTCTCTTCATCTGTTAGATGTAATAGCATCTAAATACATCTTAAATACACCAACAAATTGAAGGTATACTCCAGCTAATACTTTATAATCAGTTACAGTGGTTTTTCCTTTTGGGATAAAGGTTTCACATAAATAAATGCTGATCATTTTAAGCACCCTGCCAGTGTTAATGGGTTTGTCTTATCTTTGTAACTGCAAGAGAGCTTGTTCTGTTAAAAAACAATAGACTTACTGGCCAGATCACCAGATGAAAATAGAAGAAAGAAAACCTAAAAAAGGAAACTAATACACATCTAAGAATTGATAAGCTGCAATATAATAAATGTTTGCTTTTGGGTTTAATACTGCTTTAAACTCTGGTTGAATTATAAAGAAAACAAGATTTAAAGGAGCCAAAAGGCACACGATTTTATCAAATGTAGATTTTATTTCGGTGAACTATTTACAAATTATTTTACCTGTAAAACAGCCCCTGAGGGGGATTATTACAATAACTTAGTTTGAAACACACTCCTTTATAAAAGGTTTCTAAGACAATGCAGACGAGCGGCAGAACCAAACTGCATTTTCACTGATTGAGAGAAATAAAAAAAGTAAATAAAAGCATTGATGTACTGCTAGACAGAAGGCTCTTTACAACTCATTACATTCACCAAGACAAGTGTGTTCTATACACCATATACAGTAGTCCTGCTCTCTCACATGTATGTTCAGGAACTGGTGACTAGGGACATGTGAGATATCTACACTCAGTTATGACTGCATTCTGGAGGTCAGGTGACTCCAGGAGATCGGTTTTCCAATCAGATGCAGACTGCTTGTGTCCAAATTACAGCTATGAAACCTTTCGCTTTTTTGCAGTTGATGGCTCATCCTCTTCACCTGAAAGAAAAACAAAATAAATAGCAGAGATGATGGCTTGCAGTCTAAAGCAAGAGCTTTAAAAAAAATAGTAAATCTAAATTCAAAACACTGGGTTTGCTTTAATGCTTCATTAAAGGAGCGCCTGCAAAGATCTGAATGCAGAGAGTACATTAAGGTCCATGCACCTAATCCTGCCCGCTTGTCAAATTTTAACATGCGGCTGCATCCAGCTGTACAGGTTGCTTGCATGCAGCTTGGGTCAGACGCAGGTGAAATAACAAAGGGAGCCTGCACACAGGACGGTGGTCAGCGTCCGTCTGAACAAACCCTAAAGCAGAAACAAAACCTAAATAAAAAAAAAAAAACACTCCTAACAGATAAATATTTGTAGTAGAGACTCTATGGGATTGGGTTTACTAAAGGCAAATAGACTGTCCACTTTGCAAGTGCAGTTTCTCCAGAGCTTAGTAAATGAGGCAAAGTGGTTTATAACCACTTGACCTTTGGAAGATTTACCCCCCCCCCTTCATGACCAGGTAATTTTTTGAGATACAGCACTGCGTTACTTTAAAGCAGGGGTCTCAAACCTGCGGCCCTCCAGCAGTTGCAAAACTGCAAGTCCCATGAGGCATTGCATGGCTGACAGTTACAAGCATGACTCCCACAGGCAGAGGCATGATGGGGCTTGTAGTTTTGCAACAGCTGAAGGGCTGCCAGTTTGAGACCCCTGCTTCAAGGTATAACTAAAGGCAGAATTTGTTTTTAGTTTTGGATAGCCGTTTAGCATGTGCCGGCGGACATCCATTGGCCAGCACCTGCTGATCGGCTTGCGCTGTGTCTAATCCAGTGTTTCTCAACTCCAGTCCTCAAGGCGCCCCAACAGGTCATGTTTTCAGGCTCTCCATTATTTTGCACAGGTGATTGAATCAGTTTCACTGCCTTAGTAATTACCACAGCTTCATCTGAGGGAAATCCTGAAAACATGACCTGTTGAGGAACCTTGAGGACTGGAGTTGAGAAACACTGGTCTAATTCCAGGACCGCCGCAGTGAGCGCCCCCTACCTGGAAGTGCTGGATCACGTATTTTTAAAAGTTACCTTCAATCGGTTTAAATCTGCAACTTTCATTAAAGTGCTATTTAAGCCCAAGAACAAAAATGTAATAAACTGCAGCTTGCTAGGCCTTAGATGTTGTGGCTGCAATCTTGTGCTAGGGTGACAAAGCCCACTCACTGTACTGTATCTATGGACAGGGATCACCATATCAGATTAGCAACCCAATGGCCAATTAAACTGAAAACCCCCAAAAAGGCAGCGTTCTCTGCTGCATTACTTACCCTCCTGGTGCAGTCCTTTGCAGCATGGTTGAATGATGGCCATTGATGCTCAACCTGGAAGTTAACGCACAGGCCATTATGCCCACACCCCCTGTAGTCTTTTGGACCAAATAAGCTGTATTCAACAGACAGTCTGCCAGTAGTGGCTGTATGAGGTATGTGCATCACTCTGTCCACAGAACTCCAAGAACATAGTAAGCTGACACACCTAACTGCCATTGAGGAGATTTCCCTTCACGTCCTGTCTCATAGCCAAAAGAGGAAGTGAGAGGAAATCCCTCCAAAGTGAGGGAATACCTGGTTGTCATCAGAACTGCGATTTAAAAACACATACACCTGGAAGATTCACCTGCAATGAAAGTCAGATTTACTGCTTTCTGCCCCACGGGGTATATAAAGCCAAAACATTTTTCTTTAATATATTTTACTGAAAGAAAGACAGGAAAATTATACCTATATAAAATAAAATCCAAAACTTTTTTAGCAGTTTTAAATCATGTAGGAAAGCGTTAGCACCTCTATCAGGATATTTTAATTTTGGAGACACAACAGGAAATGAGAAGAAATCTCTCCAAAGTAAAGGAGAGAGTTGTCATAGGAACAGGTGTCCTCACTCGAGGATTTTCCCTCACCCCTTGCTTGGATGACAACGCAAATTTTTGGGTTTAAAGCAAGCCATAGATGATTTGATTTTCTTTCCTGTAACTATGGGTTACAGGAATGAATATCGCTTGATTCCCCCATCAACACAGTCACTGTTGATGGGGGAATTCCTCTTGCAGTGCTATTGTATTCTGCTGGTAGGGGGGCACGGGGAGCCTTCCTGGCTGGCAGAACACCATGATTACTGCTAACAGCTATAGCCGCTGGCAGTAGACACATGTAAAAAAAATCTGATCTGATGGATCGACTTAGGTTCAACCAAAATGTGCCCAGAGATGGGTTGAATCTAAGCTGGTCCCTGCTGAACTAGGACAAGATTCGATCCATCTATGGCTGGCTTTACCCCCATTTTCTGTCTCTGCAACAAAGCTCACCAGGACAGAGGAATGAATCTCCCCAGTGGGGGAAAGAGGCAGCAATAAAATCTGACAAAGAGTCTAACCCTACTCATGCCCTTTAAGGTGTATACAGTATGGAGATTGTGTGACCTAGGAATGCTCTCTTACCTGGAGAGTCAGCAGCTGTCTCTTCATCTGGAAGAAACTTAGCCTTGGTCACCTGTTGAGGAGCATCATCTCCGTTGTCCTGGTACATACTGGACCATTTTATAGCCATGTCCAATTCAGGGGGCGGCCCCTTCTTTTCTTCTACCTTGTAGGATGCTGGAGGAGGAACTGCATTCATCTTCCATGCTTTAAACTCTCTGGGAGGCTGTTCCAATAAAATAAGAACATTACAGATCATCAGATACTGAAGAAGAGAAGAGAGCAAGTGCAGAGTTTGCTAAAAAAAAAAATTGTAAAGCAGAGCTGTGAAATAATGAACTCTGTATATAATATTCATTCTGAGAAGAGTTTAGTTGGCCCTGTTCAGGCTTGTGAAGTCTCCATTAATCCTGACCGCAATCTGTGAGATTCTTCTTGATGCCACAGGGAACTGAACACAGACACGGCATCACAGCTGGCATGATAAAGGGGCCGCAATCGAAATAGAAAATTAGAAACAAAACACTAACATTGGAGTTTGGTGTAAAGATTAGGCAAGTGAAAATGGGAGTTTAAAGGTGCAGAATTAATTAACTTTGAAACAATATCAATGTCATAATTTTACTAAACATATATAAATTGAAAAATTATAAAAAACAAAAACAAAACAGCACATAAAAATCATGCTGTCACAATACAAAGATTTGTTTCCTCTTTTAAAAATAATTTTAAAATGTATATATGTTTAATAAAATTATGAAATTGATATTGTTTCAAAGGTAATTCTGCAACTTTAAACTCCCATTTTGACTTGCCTAATCTTTATACCTATATCCTGAGGAGGTGGTGCTTGTACCAAGACCTCTCATCCCTGGTATAAAATGTAATTTATTGAATTTTGGTGAATGTTGGGATAATGACTGTACAGATCCCACATGGCAACAAACAGAAGGAAAACATTTTCAACAGAGGAGAGCAGAAACGTCAACTTGTATGAACACCAGGGGACAAACCAGAGAGCTAAAATGTTGGGCAAAGTTTATTATTTTGCCACCCTGGCCTCAAATGTGCCAGGTAATGTGATAAAGTTGGGAATACCCTAAGAGTAAAAAACGCTAATCTCCATCCAACCTTTAAGTCTCATATGTCTGTGTACTGATCTCTCTTGTAAGCCCCTCATCACAATGACTCCACTTCTCCTGTGATCCCCTCCTTCCCAACTCTCCCGGGACCTACCCGTTCCCACCGGGACCTACCTGTCCCCACCTCCACTGAGTCCACCGGGACCTACTCGTCCCCGCCTCCCCCGGGACCTACCCATCCCCACCTCCACTGGGTCCACCGGGACCTACCCGTCCCCACCTCCACCGGGACCTACCCGTCCCCACCTCCACTGGGTCCACCGGGACCTACCCGTTCCCGCCTCCACCGGGACCTACCCGTCCCCACCTTCACTGGGTCCACCGGGACCTACCCGTTCCCGCCCCCACCGGGACCTACCCATCCCCAACGGGTCCACCGGGACCTACCCGCCTCCACCGGGACCTACCCGTCCCCAACGGGTCCACCGGGACCTACCCTTCCCCAACGGGTCCACCGGGACCTACCCTTCCCCAACGGGACCTACTTGTCCCCACCGGGTCCACCAGGACCTACCCGCCTCCACCGGGACCTACTTGTCCCCACCGTGTCCACCAGGACCTACCCGCCTCCACCGGGACCTACCCGTCCCCACCGGGACCTACCCGTTCCTGCCTCCACTGGGACCTACCCGTCCCCACCGGGACCTACCTCTCCCCACCGGGTCCACCAGGACCTACCCGCCTCCACCGGGACCTACCCGTCCCCACCGGGTCCACCAGGACCTACCCGCCTCCACCGGGACCTACTTGTCCCCACCGTGTCCACCAGGACCTACCCGCCTCCACCGGGACCTACCCGTCCCCACCGGGACCTACCCGTTCCTGCCTCCACTGGGACCTACCCGTCCCCACCGGGACCTACCTCTCCCCACCGGGTCCACCAGGACCTACCCGCCTCCACCGGGACCTACCCGTCCCCACCGGGTCCACCAGGACCTACCCGCCTCCACCGGGACCTAACCGTCCCCACCGGGTCCACCAGGACCTACCCGCCTCCACTGGGACCTAACCGTCCCCACCGGGTCCACCAGGACCTACCCGCCTCCACCGGGACCTACCCGTCCCCACCGGGTCCACCAGGACCTACCCGCCTCCACCGGGACCTACCCGTCCCCACCGGGTCCACCAGGACCTACCCGCCTCCACCGGGACCTACCCGTCCCCACCGGGTCCACCAGGACCTACCCGCCTCCACCGGGTCCACCAGGACCTACCCGCCTCCACCGGGTCCACCAGGACCTACCCGCCTCCACCGGGTCCACCAGGACCTACCCGCCTCCACCGGGTCCACCAGGACCTACCCGCCTCCACCGGGTCCTACCCGTCCCCACCGGGTCCACCAGGACCTACCCGCCTCCACCGGGTCCACCAGGACCTACCCGCCTCCACCGGGTCCTACCCGTCCCCACCGGGTCCACCAGGACCTACCCGCCTCCACCGGGTCCACCAGGACCTACCCGCCTCCACCGGGTCCTACCCGTCCCCACCGGGTCCACCAGGACCTACCCGTCCCCACCGGGTCCACCAGGACCTACCCGCCTCCACCGGAACCTACCCACCTCCTCCGGGACCTGCCCGTCCCTATTTCCAAATTGCCCCCCCATCCAAATCTATTACTACCCCTCATATCCCTCCTCTCCTCCAGGGTCACCTCCTCGGGGGGTCGGATGAGCCTCTTCTCCCAGTTAATGGTGGAGGAGCTGGAAGGGGCGGACAGGAAGGCCGGGCGGCTGACAGTCTGGAAGAGCTCATCAGGTCCGGGGAGGCGGCGTGCTGGGGGCGGCCTCTTCACCTCCGCCGCCCTCTTCTCCCCTTCCCCGTCCTCCTCCTCACTACTACTGTCCGAACTCCCATACTCCGCGAAATAACTCAGAGGATCCTTCTCCTCCGCCGCCATGGTGCACCCTGCAACACCGTCCCTCACCAGCCACGCTTCCGGGATGGGGGGGAAGACATTTCCGGGTGCACACTCACGCACTCTCTGCGTACGGAGGGAAAGAGAAGCGTCCTGCTGCCGAACAGCGCCACCAAGCGGCCCCTCCACGCACTGCGCCCTCTGCAGAGCCCTGTGTTCGCCTTCTGCGCAGATATCTGCACTGCTGAAAATGCCTTCTGCTGGGCTGTCATCGGCTTCTGAGTCACAGGCATGCAGGACAAGAGTCAGAGAGAATCGAATAGGCCTGAGCTGTATTCATGTCCTTGTCAGCAACTCAGAAAGTGCTCATGTCTTTAATCGTCCCCCCCCCCCCACTTCCACCTCAAAAAGTGTATATCTTCTGAAATCAGAGGCCCTGGGGAATAAAATGGTGGTAGTTGCAATTTTTTATGTCATGCAATATGTGCACAGTTTTTTTATTAAAGGCATATTTTCAGGAAAAAAAAAATCCACCCAAAAGGTGAAGTTCTGTTTCAAGGCCTCCTCCCCCGCTCCTGTTTGTGAACTGGAGTTTTAAGGGAGGGAGGGGAGCGGGTACCTGATTTTGACAGGTACCCGCTTCCACTTCTGTTCTGATTGCCTTTGGCAATTGTAATTGGAAATTCTCCTCCACCCCCCCCCCCCCTCCAGAAATCTTCTGGGACACATGAAAGGTTCCAGAAGACTTTGGGACCAGTCACGGAGCTCATGCGCAGTGGGAACCCAGCTGTAAAGCCGCAAGCTGTCACATCCGGGTGCCCATAGTGAAGATGCCGGCGCCGCCCAAGGAGGACACAGGGTGAAAACGTCTGTGGTGAGCACACCGCCGGATCGTGGGACAGGGGAGTGTCTCTTTATTCAAAGTCAGCAGATACTGTTTTTGCAGCTGTTGACTTTTAATTCTCACTTAAGAGACCGGAGCTCCGCTTTAAAATGAATTTTAATGCAAACAAACGCAATATTATACCTAATTTTTGTTAAAATATAACATATTGACCAGATCTTTTCAATAAAAATAAAAAATAATAAAATTTAACATATTGGATTGCGTAGAATAATTGGATACCAAACATGTCGTCTTAAAATTGCAAATGCCCTCGGAATCGCAAAAAAAACGACGGTACCAAAAATTCTCCATAGGTGACGCTTTAAAAGTCTTTACAGGTTCCATAATCAGGAGACACAGGCGATCACAAGACCAGAGCAGAGCACTTCCTGTTGCAGGCTGACAACGATAAGCCACTGCTTCACAATTAGCAGCAGGGTTGTCAGTCCACTATGTGAGTTCCGTCATTGGATTGCCTATGCATACCCCACAACTGTCCTGGATTTTGCGGGACTTTTCCGGGATTTCAAGTAAATTCCGGTGTCCTGCAGGTCAGGGCTGGAGTCCCGGAGCCAGTGCCAGAACGCCTGCCAGCAGTGTCCCCCGTCCTCTTTCCTGCCAGCGGCGACCCCTGTCCTCTATCCTTCCGGCAGTGACCCCTGTCTTTTATCCTTCCAGCAGTGACCCCTGTCTTTTATCCTTCCAGCAGCGACCCCTGTCCTCTATCCTTCCAGCAGTGACCCCTGTCTTTTATCCTTCCAGCAGTGACCCCTCTCCTCTATCCTTCCAGCAGTGACCCCTCTCTATCCTTCCAGCAGTGACCCCTGTCCTCTATCCTTCCAGCAGTGACCCCTGTCTTTTACCCTTCCAGCAGTGACCCCTCTCCTCTATCCTTCCAGCAGTGACCCCTCTCTATCCTTCCAGCAGTGACCCCTGTCCTCTATCCTTCCAACAGTGACCCCTGTCCTCTATCCTGCCAGCAGTGACCCCTCTCCTCTATCCTTCCAGCAGTGACCCCTCTCTATCCTTCCAGCAGTGACCCCTGTCCTCTATCCTTCCAACAGTGACCCCTGTCCTCTATCCTGCCAGCAGTGACCCCTGTCCTCTATCCTTCCAGCAGTGACCCCTGCAGTGCAGCTCTATTCAATTGAGTGGGAGTTGTTTGGCAGTTCCCACTGAATGCAACAGGAGGTATAATTCCCGCTGCTACTGCAGCATGTGTGCATCCCCCGCCACTGACTTTGCAGCTAAAGGGGGAGTGGTCCGGTGGGGGCAGTACAACTGTAGCTCAATTGCATGGTTTTACCATCCTCAACTGCTAATGTAAACAATCCAGGGACATTTTTTTTTTTTTTAATTGGCAAATGGTAAACTATTTTATAAGCATATTTTCCTTAAATTATATATACAGTGTGTGCGGTATGTGTTTATGGAATGATTGTATGATATATACGTTATTTCTTAGATTTCGTTCATGAGATTAAAAAAAAAAGATACTTCTTAGAATTTGTTAGGATATGACTACCACAGAGAATTATTTTTTTTTTTAATGCATATCTCATATACTGTATTTCCCTCTTTCTATATACTGTATCTCCCACTGTCTATATACTGTATTTTGATATTTCTGTATTTCCCTCTCTACGTATACAGCATCTCCCTCTCTCTATGAACTGTATTTCCATCTCTCTGTATACTATATCGCCCTCTCTCTATGTACTGTATCTCCCTCTCTCTATCTACTGTATTTCCATCTCTCTGTATACTGTATCTCCCTCTCTCTATGTACTGTATTTCGATCTCTCTGTATACTGTATCTCCCTCTCTCTATATACTGTATTTCTATCTCTCTGTATACTGTATCTCTCTCTATCTACTGTATCACCCTCTCTCTATATACTGTATTTTGATCTCTCTATATATACTGTATCTCACTCTCTCTATATACTGTATTTTGATCTCTCTGTATACTGTATTTCCCTTCTCTATATACTGTATCTCCCTCTCTCTATATACTGTATTTCGATCTCTCTGTATACTGTATTTCCCTCTCTATATACTGTATCTCCCTCTCTCTATATACTGTATTTCGATCTCTCTGTATACTGTATTTCCCTCTCTCTGTATACTACATTTCCCTCTCTCTATGTACTGTATTTCCCTCTCTCTATATACTGTATCTCCCTCTCTCTATGTACTGTATTTCGATCTCTCTGTATACTACATTTCCCTCTCTCTATGTACTCTATTTCCCTCTCTCTCTCTATATATACTGTATCTCCCTCTCTCTATGTACTGTATTTCGATCTCTCTGTATACTGTATCTCCCTCTCTCTATGTACTGTATTTCGATCTCTCTGTATACTGTATCTCCCCCTCTCTATGTACTGTATTTCGATCTCTCTGTATACTGTATCTCCCTCTCTCTATGTACTGTATTTCGATCTCTCTGTATACTGTATCTCCCCCTCTATATGTACTGTATTTCCATCTCTCTGTATACTGTATCTCCCTCTCTCTATATACTATATCTCCCTCTCTCTATGTACTGTATCACCCTCTCTCTATATACTGTATTTTGATCTCTCTCCATATACTGTATCTCCCTCTCTCTATGTACTGTATTTCGATCACTCTGTATACTGTATCTCCCTTTCTCTATGTACTGTATTTCCATCTCTCTGTATACTGTATCTCCCTCTTTCTATATACTGTATTTCCATCTCTCTGTATACTGTATCTCCCTCTCTCTATGTACTGTATCACCCTCTCTCTATATACTGTATTTTGATCTCTCTCTATATACTGTATCTCCCTCTCTCTATATACTGTATTTCGATCTCTATGTATACTGTATTTCCCTTCTCTATATACTGTATCTCCCTCTCTCTATATACTGTATTTCCATCTCTCTGTATACTGTATTTCCCTCTCTATATACTGTATCTCCCTCTCTCTATATACTGTATTTCGATCTCTCTGTATATTGTATTTCTCCCTCTCTGTATACTACATTTCCTCTCTCTATGTGCTGAATCTCCCTCTCTCTATGTACTGTATTTCGATCTCTCTATGTACTGAATCTCCCTCTCTCTATGTACTGTATTTCGATCTCTCTGTATACTGTATCTCCCTCTCTCTATGTACTGTATTTCGATCTCTCTGTATACTGTATCTCCCTCTCTCTATGTACTGTATTTCAATCTCTCTGTATACTGTATCTCCCCCTCTCTATGTACTGTATTTCCATCTCTCTGAATACTGTTTCTCCCTCTCTATATATACTCTATCTCCCTCTCTCTATGTACTGTATCGCCCTCTCTCTATATACTGTATTTTGATCTCTCTCCATATACTGTATCTCCCTCTCTCTATATACTGTATTTCAATCTCTCTGTATACTGTATCTCCCCCTCTCTATGTACTGTATTTCCATCTCTCTGAATACTGTTTCTCCCTCTCTATATATACTCTATCTCCCTCTCTCTATGTACTGTATCGCCCTCTCTCTATATACTGTATTTTGATCTCTCTCCATATACTGTATCTCCCTCTCTCTATATACTGTATTTCAATCTCTCTGTATACTGAATTTCGATCTCTCTGTATACTGTATCTCCCTCTCTCTATTTTCTGTATTTCGATCTCTCTGTATACTGTATTTCCCTCTCTCTATATACTGTATCTCCCTCTCTCTATATATTGTATTTCGATCTCTCTGTATACTGTATTTTGATCTCTCTGTATACTGTATCTCCCTCTCTCTATGTACTGTATTTCGATCTCTCTGTATACTGTTTTTCCCTCTCTCTATATACTGTATCTCCCTCCCTCTATGTACTGTATTTCGATCTCTCTGTATACTGTATTTCCCTCTCTATATATATATATATACTGTATCTCTCTTTCTCTATATACTGTCATTCCCTCTCTCTCTATACTGTATGCACAGAGCTAGATCAGGATTGGGTTCAGGTATGTATTTAGGGGGCCACAGGGGAGCTATTATTATTAAAACATTTTTTTACATTAATGTGGAGAATGCATTAAGATAAAAAAAAAACGTTCATCTTTATAACCACTTTAAGGTGCGGTTGCAAAACATCAAAAGTGATAATTTCCTATTTTAGCCTTGTGCAAAAATAATAAAACAAATCTCACAAAGCATTTGAGGAACCTCATCTGACATGAAAGTCCAAAACACTCATTAATGTTATAAGTGCAAAAATGTGCCGCTGTAGAATTGGCTGTGTGTTGTTAAGGGCTCCTTCCTGCTAGCTTTGCTCTTTGAAGATCAATCCGGATTGCTTTTCAGAGAGAATTTGACAGTCAGTGAGGCAGTCTTGTATCACCTCTCGCTCTAAGGTTGCGTTCACTGATCAGTTTTTCTTCTGCTTTTGAGTTAAAAAAGCAAAAGAAAAACGTGTGACCACGTGATCCTATGGAACTCCTCACACTGTTCTGTTGTAGTTCTGCTTCGTTTAGTAAAATCCTACTTGCTGTATTTTTGGTGCAGTAAATAAAACTGTGATGGCTTTGCCCTGAGTTATTGTATGGAGTGGACAGAGCAGCCATTGGGACTATTCCCCCCCTAGTGCCATGGGAGGGAACTCCATCTAGTTCTTTTGTGGCACACATGAGCCGTGTGTACTCCAATCACAGCTGCTGAGATCATTGTGGGCAACAGGAAAGAAGGCACACTGCGCAGTTTTCTTGGAGTTCCGCTTTAAAATGGAACTAAACCCCCCTGTGTATTACAGCCAAGGAAGCTGCCATCTTGGCCTTTGTTTGATTTGCAATTGTCATGGCGCTGCACATGTGATAAGTAATGACACCAGCCATTTGATGGCTTGACAGTTCAGTTGAGAACACAAGCAACTGTGACAGTTATCATTCACAGCATACCTTGAATGCATCTGTTTGGGGTTAATCAATGAGTTCAATCAATAAGTTTAGCTCCACTTTAAAAAAACTTATTTCACAACTAGCTTCCAACATCCTATATACAGGGCAGCCTCACATTTTCAATTCTCCTTTTGATCTTCTCCTGGTGTCATTCTGTGGCCTTTTTCCTATTTATGCTAGGTTCGCATCTCTGCGTGTTTGTGGGCTGCGTTTACGCCGTGTCAGCAAAATTCTAAGTTTCTCCCTATAAGCAAATCATTTCTTTGCGCTTAAAAGCACAAATACAGCTCTCTCATATAATGCCAGGACAGCGCGCTTTTATGTCTCCAAGTAACACAGACAGGCGCTGGTATCACGTTGAGCTCAGCAGAATCCTGCCATTGAATGCGTTTACTCCTTTATTTATACTGTCAACATGAATAAACAAAGGAAAGGTGGTGGCTTCAGAATAAGCCAATCAGACACTTGTATTCTTTCAAAAGAACCAATCACACACACGTGTATATATTCAAATAGAAGTACAGTAGTGACGTGTGCAGACGGTCATGTTCAGGGCCATGCGGCAAGCGTTTTGTGAGACACAAAGGACATGGCTCTGAACAAGATCGTGTGCACATTTCCACTGCTACCAATGACGCAAGCCATACTCTATCATGGCTCAGTGGGCCATAATTTTGTATGGTTATGCTATGGTTCCCATGTACGCAGATCTGCTTACTTAGGAGTTTAGATGTGGTCGCCATGGAGTGACCAGTCCCTTGGTGAGGCATAAACAAACATCCTTTAAAGAGCAAACAGATCTGCCATGTCCACGGGAAGGTTTCTGCAGTCAATGGTCTTCCACCAGCGTCTTTATGTGCGAATACCCTCACATGAGCGTATTACAGCAAAACTGACACTGGGGGACATCTGACAACATACATTAATTAAAATTTCCACAACAGCGGGCACGGCAGGCCATTCATTTCAATGGGCTGCTGTGCCTGTGTTTCCGGAAAAAAAAAAAGGGCGTGCACCTTTTTAAAGATGCAGCCGCAGGAAAATCACATGGTCTTTTTGACCCCCTCCCTGCAGTTCCCACACCCGCACTGCGATTTTACATACATGGGGGTGGCATTCAGAATGAATGGCAGCCCCGTGCGTTTCCACAGAGCAGTGAGTTTTCACTGCAGGTGGTTGCAAGTGTGGGAATCTCTGCGATTCCCGCAGCCTCACGCAGAAGTGTGAACCTAGGGTTAGGCTCACTTCACACCTATGCAGTTTGCTTTTGATCATTTCTGCAGTGCTTTTTGCTGTGCATTGTGCGTTTTTTCCATGGGTTGCATTTTGCATTTTTATGCCTTCTTTTTGCCAATTTGTTGTTCGGCAGATTAAAAAAATGCAAAACGCGGTAACATCGCTGCAGAAACACAGTACATGCTTTTCTGCCGCTTCTCCATTGAAGGCCATTGAACCAAAAAAGAAAAAAAAGCAGCGTTTTGCGTTTAAATAAGTCCCTGACCCTTTCCAAAAACGCAGTGGCTGAAAAAAAGCATAGATGTGAACGTGTCCCATAGGAAACAACACCATAAAAACGCATAGGTGTGAACCAGGCCAGGTCATTTGGTTCCATAGACTACAATGGAGAAGTTGCAAAAGAGCATATAGTGCGTTTTTGCAGCAATTTTTAATCTGCTCAACAAGTTAGCCAAAAAAACCCATAAAAAAAATGCAAATTGCAGTAAAATCACATGTGTAAAAACGCACAGCAAAATGCACTGTAGAACACACCAATCGCAAACTGCATAGGGGTGAACCGAGCCTGAACCAGGTCTCAGTTCCAAGCAGGAAGTCACCCATCCAGCAGCAATCCATAGTTATCAGCTGTCCCTGAATTGGAGCAATGTCCCTCTGTCCCTCTTTCCTCCTCATTTGTCCCTCATTTTGATCTAATCAATATAATGTATTCAAAATGCACCTTTTATCTTTCAAAAACTATTTCCCAGTGCTAAACCTTTTAATCCAATTTCTAAAATTGCTGGAATTGTAAATTTCAAAAGCCAACATAAAGGAATAGTAGTGATAAAAAAATAAAGCAGTTGTGGGTGTAACCAATCATTTTTTTGTATAATTCTCCTTTAACTGCTTGCCGCCCGCCCACCGTCAAATGACAGAGGGATGGTTCTGGGTGGACGTCACGTGACAGCGCACCGAACAGCAACGCAGCGCGGCGATCGCGGCGTGTTGCTAGGACACAGCGCGACCCCGATCTCTGTAAGAGCCGCAGATTATTAACCCTGTGACCGGCTGTGTCCAATCACAGCCGGTCACATGTAAACACGGAAATGTCGGTAATCGGCTTTCATCACCTCACACTGACAGAGTATGTGGCGAGGAGAGCCGATCAGCGGCATTTCCTCGCAGGGGACATCCAAACATGTAATCAGGGCACTGATCATCAGTGCCCTGATTACAATAAAATGCCACCAGTGCCAGCAATCAGTGCCCACCAGTGCCAGCAATCAGTGCACACAAGTGCCACCAATCAGTGCCTATTAGTGATGCCAGTCAGTGCTGGCTATCAGTGCCCCTATCAGTGCTGCCCATCAATGTCCATCATTGCTGCCCATCAGTGCCACCCATCAATGCCCATCAGTGCCGCCTATCAGTGCCCACCAGTGCCACCTATCAGTGCCACCTATCAGTGCCCATAAGTGCGGCATATTAGTGCCTCTTCATCAGTGCCTATAAGTGCTGTTTCATCAATGCCCATCATTTCCGCCTCATCAGCGCACATCAGTGAAGGAGAAAAATTACTTATTTACTACATTTACTGACAGAAACAAAGAAAAACTTTTTTTTTTTTCAAAATTTTCAGGCTTTTTTTTTTTTTTGTAAAAAATAAAAGACCCAGCAGTGATTAAATACCACCAAAATAAAGCTCTATTTGTGTGAGGAAAATGATAAAAATTTCCCATGGTTACAATGTAGCATGACCTCGCAATTGCCATTCAAAGTGTGACAGCGCTGAAAGCTGAAAATTGTCCTGGGCAGGAAGGGGGTGAAAGTGCCCAGTAGGCAAGTGGTTAAGGAAGGTGTGGCAGGGGGTGTGTCCTATGCCTACGTATTTTTGCTGATAGGTGCCCTTCTTTCCCATCTCAGAAAGTTGGGAGGTATGGCAATCTCACATTTTTAAAAACACTGGGGCAGATTTAATAAGGCATTTGTGATGCACTTCTGACACTGTTTTCGTGCATTATTTTGTGCATTAACCTCTTTATGACTGCTCCATAACAGATTTACTGTTACAGGGCGGCCACTGTATGCAGAATCACGTATATATATGTGATTCTGCACTTCCAGGTTTTGGGGCACGAGTGCGCGCCGTCGGCCGATCAGCGAGTTCCGGGGACCCAATGTCCGCTGGGATCCGCCGATTGTTCGATACTCTGACAGAACGACAGTCTGCCTATGTAAACAAAGCAGACTGTCATTCTGTGAGTACAGAAGACATGGATCCTGTGTTCCTGTGAATCAGGAACACTGACCCATGTCTTCAAGTAGTAAAAGCACCTCCCCCCACAGTTAGTGAACACTACCTAGGCACACAGTTAACCCCTTGATCACCCCTGATGTTAACCCCTTCCCTGCCAGTGTCATTAGTACAGTGACAGTGCATATTTTTAGCACTGATCACTGTATTAGTGTCACTGGTTCCCAAAAAAGTGTCAGTTAGTGTCCGATTTGTCCGCCGCAATATCACAGTCCTGCTATAAGTCGCTGATCGGCGCCAATACTAGTAACAAAAAAAAATGTCCCATAGTTTGTAGACGCTATAACTTTTGCAAGAACCAATCAATATACGCTTATTGGGATTTTATAGCAGATGATATAGCAGAATACATATAGGGCTAAATACATTTTTTATTGGATATGTTTTACAGCAGAATGTAAAAAATATTGTTTTTTTTTTTTCAAAATTGTCTTTGTTTCTTGCGCAAAAAATAAAAACCGCAGATGTGATCAAATACCACCAAACGAAAGCTCTATTTTTGGGGAAAAAAGGACATCAATTTTATTTGAGTATAATGTTGCACAACTGCGCAATTGTCAGTTAAAGCAATGCAGTGCCGTATTGCAAAAAAAGGCCTTGCCATTAAGGGGGGTAAACCTTCCGGAGCTGAAGTGGTTAATGCAGGTTGTAATGAAGCTGCTGCATTATCTTCCCCGCAGCACACCACAAAGCATAGATAGTTCCCGTCTGTTCTTCGCGATCTGCTAAAATGCATGCGTGTTGCATCATTTTGGATAGAGTAGAAAAGATTAGATCCTATGTCACCACCCAAAGATTCTAATTCAATTGTAAACTTTATTTGTGAAAACAGTCCAAAACATTTTGTATATGTTCCCAACATGTTTCAGGGATAGAACACCCTCTTTATCAGGACTTAGAATATTGCTGGAGACAAGAGATGGATTCTGGGGGTGAGGAGTCTGGTTGTACCTGCACAGCAATAGAGCTTAAAAGACGTCACCTGTTTGAGTGACAACTGTTTAAGAAAGGATTTCGCTTACTCAAGAGCAGTGGTAGTTAGAGCCCCTCATGTGTGGCCGCTAACATTCCCAGAGAGCTGCATATTTGAAGATCATTTTGATGCATTGTATTGCATTACATAAGATTAGACAGCACATTCAAAATGAATAGGCTGCAATGCACCTCAATGCTCAGAAACTTTGATGCTGCTGTATTTTATTTAACACAACATGCACTGAAGAGAAAATGGGAGTAAAATTGGCCCAATTGTTGGTGTCAGTGTGAGTAATAGTAACTCCCAGCATTGGTGTCAGTGGCCACAGTAGTATCCCTCAGAATTCGTGTTGGTGACCACAATCAAAACCCCCAACACTGGTGTCAGTGGCCACAGTCATAACCCCCAGCATTGGTGTCAGTGGCCACAATAATACCCCCAGCATTGGTGCCAGTGACTGCAATAATAACCACCAGCATTGGTATCAGTGGCCAAGATCATAACCCCCAGCATTGGCGCCAGTGACTGCAGTAATAATCCGCAGAACAGGTGTCAGTGGCCACAGTCATAACCTCCAGCATTGGTGTCAGTGGCCATAATCATAACCCCCAGCATTGGTGTCAGTGGCCACAGTAGTATCCCTCAGAATTCGTGTTGTTGACCACAATCAAAACCCCCAACATTGGTGTCAGTGGCCACAGTCATAACCCCCAGCACTGGTGCCAGTAATCACAATAATACCCCCCAGCACTGGTGCCAGTGACTGCAATAATAACCACCAGCATTGGTATCAGTGGCCACAATCATAACCCCCAGCATTGGTATCAGTGGCCACAATCATAACCCCCAGCATTGGCGCCAGTGACCGCAGTAATAATCTGCAGCACAGGTGTCAGTGGCCACAGTCATAACCCCCAGCATTGGTGTCAGTGGCCACAAACATAACCCCCAGCATTGGTGTCAGTGGCCACAATCATAGCCCCCAGCATTGGTGCCAGTGACCGCAGTAATACGCAGCACAAGTGTCAGTGGCCACAGTCATAACCCCCAGCATTGGTGTCAGTGGCCACAGTCATAGCCCCCAGCATTGGTGCCAGTGACCGCAGTAATAATCCGCAGCACAGGTGTCAGTGGCCACAATCATAGCCCCCAGCATTGGTGTCAGTAACCACAATCATAACCCCCAGCAATGGTGCCAATGACCGCAATCATAACCCCCAGCGTTGGTGTCATTGGCCACAATCATAACCCCCAGCATTGGCGCCAGTGACCGCAGTAATAATCTGCAGCACAGGTGTCAGTGGCCACAGTCATAACCCCCAGCATTGGTGTCAGTGGCCACAAACATAACCCCCAGCATTGGTGTCAGTGGCCACAATCATAGCCCCCAGCATTGGTGCCAGTGACCGCAGTAATACGCAGCACAAGTGTCAGTGGCCACAGTCATAACCCCCAGCATTGGTGTCAGTGGCCACAATCATAGCCCCCAGCATTGGTGCCAGTGACCGCAGTAATAATCCGCAGCACAGGTGTCAGTGGCCACAGTCATAACCCCCAGCATTGGTGTCAGTGGCCACAGTCATAACCCCCAGCATTGGTGTCAGTGGCCACAGTCATAGCCCCCAGCATTGGTGCCAGTGACCGCAGTAATAATCCGCAGCACAGGTGTCAGTGGCCACAATCATAGCCCCCAGCATTGGTGTCAGTAACCACAATCATAACCCCCAACAATGGTGCCAAAGACCGAAATCATAACCCCCAGCGTTGGTGTCATTGGCCACAATCATAACCCCCAGCATTGGTGTCAGTGGCAACAATCATAACCCCCAGCATTGGTGTCAGTGGCAACAATCATAACCCCCAGCATTGGTGCCAGTGACGACAATAATACCCCCCAGCATTGGTGCCATCAAACGCAATAATAACCCCCAGAATTGGTGCCATCTGCTGCGATAATAATACCTTCAATAAGTTCACCAGCGTTTGAAATAGCCTAATAACAATTGTTTTTTTTTCCCTCTTCCCACAGAACAAATATACATGCACTTTCACTGGGTGGAATTGCTATGCAGATATTTTATATATACACCCCATAGTGTGTTTGTGTTAATGTGTCCATAAATGTTATTTGAGAATCTTTCCAAAATTGTGGTGCTTTGTCAGATGATAATACGTTCTGACCGTCTTGGATATTTTCAGAGGTTGGAGGGTGAAGTGGACCTTAGGGGATGAAACTGACTGTCAATCGGGATGCTGACACACACATCTTCATGCTCCTGGGGAAGGGTCACTGGAAGAGGAGGCGCTCCGAATTCTCCGGGTCTTGGGAGCCGAAGTGAATGGGGAGAACTTTGCCTGGGGCTCCTTGCTCTGTTTTCTACAACAGACAGATCAGTTAATGTCAGGGTTGTGTTAAAATAAAGAGGAAGGCTAGATTCACCCTCGGGGTGATAAAGAACCGTGGATTCTGTTTCCGGCGACAATAACTTGCTATCTGAGGAGTGCTGTCTATAAAGATCACTACTTAATCCATTCAGTGTGGCCGGCGAAGTGCTCAGACTGCAACCTGCAAGACAAGGTTTAGATAAAAATCATTAAAGTAGACATAATCGCTAAATGAATGACAGTTTGCTAAAGCGCTGGGTATCATAAGTTATTGCCTTTTTACCACTTGAAGACCAGGCCTTTTCTGGCACTTCTTGTTTAAATGTAACAATCTATATTTTTTGCTTGAAATTTTCTTAGAACCCCCAAACATTACATATTTTTTTTAAAGCAGAGGCCCTAGAGAATAAATTGGTGGGTTTTGCAATTTTTTTGTCACACGATATTTGTGCAGCGGTTTTTCAAATGTGATTTTTTTTTTTCTTTTTTTTTCACCATTTCATCTTTTGTTGCAGCTCAGTGTTGATGATCTCTTTGCAGCCTCTTTGTGGCCACCTCTTGTCTACATACACTGCAGTGATAGCTGTATGGCATTTCCCAAGGTGGGTGTCCCGATTAGGGCTGCCACCTTTTCTTCGAGCCAAACCCGAACACTTCAGCAGGGCCTGGCCTTTTTTTTTTGTAGCATACACCATGAGATTGTAAAATACCTGGGACACCTCCAAGCAAAGTCATTTCACAGAATTAAATAGACTGAGCTCTTCAGGACACAGGACCCAATGTCCCCTTTAAAGTGGTAGTAAAGGCTAAAGGGTTTTTTTTACCTTCATGTATTCTATGCATGGAGGTAAAAAAAAAAAAAAAAAACCACTGTGTACTGCTCTCCCCACAGCCCCATAATACTCACCTGAGCCCCCTCTCGATCCAGCGATGTGCACAAGAGCCTCAGCTGTCCCGGGTCTCCCTCTCCTTATTGGCTGAGACAGTAGCAGGAGCTATTGGCTCCCATTGTTGTCAATCACAGCCAGTGAGCCAATGAGGAGAGAAAAGGGATGGTGCCGAGCCACGGTTCTGTGTGTCTTATAGACGCGAAGAGCTGGGCTCGGGAGCGAGCATGCACCAGTGCCCCCATAGCAAGCAGCTTGCTATTGGGGGCACTGGTCAAGGGGGAAGAGCCAGGAGCATCAGCGGAGGACTTAGAAGAAAAGGATCGAGGCTGCTCTGTGCAAAACTACTGCACAGAGCAAGTAAATGTAACATGTTTGTTATATAAAGAAAAGAAAAAAGAAAAAGCTGAACCTTTAATACCACTTTAAATATGCTGACTTTAGCCCAGGATGGATGGCAAACTGCACTCAGTCTCTAGGATCTCTCTCACCAGTCTGCACTCACAAATATGCTTGGAAAATTGGTTGCCTTCTTCCAATATCCTTGTGACACTTTCACCCTGTGATACCAGACTAAATCCTCAGATGACAGTCTCTTAGTCAGTTTTTCGCAACGTTCAAAGCCCGAGTCCAGGTAGGCCACCTGTGGCTTTGACACTCCGCAGGGACATGGCGGCATGGCCTAGGGGGATAGAAGCCCCCCCCCCAGGCTGTGTTCTTCTTCTCAGAAAAAAGACCCCACTACTCTCAGTTCCAGGGTATTTATACAGACTCCCAGTCACCATCTGGGCCCCTCTCCCAAGGGATTGGCCAGGGCTGTATGAATATTCAGCTGCTTCCTGTCCACTAACTTCCAGAACATTTCTGGACCAGCCAGGGGGAAGCAGTCAGTCCTGCAGCCACTGAAACATAGAACAGGCCAGAACAATCAACACAGCTACACTGATTACAGTCAGCCAGCACTAAATTTACCTAACAGTGAACTGTGGCTCCACTGGATACAGTGAGCCAGAACTAACTTTACCTAATCCTAGCACCTTACTAGGAGGGTGCTACACTTATGGGAAAAATTTGTGAATATTTGGCGAAAGTTTGGTCAACATTGGATGAAAACATTGATAAATAGATGCTTTAGTTTCAAGAAATGCTTAGTAGATGTAACTTAATATTATACATGTTTAACCCCTTGAAACCTAAGCCTTTTTCTGACACTTGTTGCTTACAAGTTAAAATCAGTACTTTTTGCTAGAACCCCCAACTATTATATATATATATATATATATATATATATATATATATATATATATATATATTTTTAGCAGAGACCTTAGAGAATAAAATGGCGGTCATTGCAATATTTTATGCCAAATTGTATTTGTGCAGCGGCCTTTCAAATGCAATTTTTATGTAAGAAATACACTTTCATGAATTAAAAAAATAAATAAAACAGTGAAGTTATCCCAATGTTTATTTTATAATGTGAAAGATGATGTGATGCTGAGTATATAGATACCTAACATATCATGCTTTAAAATTTCTTTTACGGTTACCAGTTTAGAGTTACAGAGGAGGTCTTAAAAGCATTCAAAATGCCAAGTTTGGCTGTTTTGAATTGAGTCATTTTTTAAAATCTGGTGCCTTTAAGGCTTGAGTAAACCGGAAGTGATGTCATGACATCGCTTCCAGGTTACTAGATCCGAGACCCGATCAAAGCCGATTCTGGCTTTGTTGGGGTCTCCGGCCAGCTGACAGACGTGCCGGCTTGTCACTTGGGCCTCACGGTGGGACAGGAGAGCCCGGGCGAGACGTGGAAGGCGGCAGGAGGGGCGGGCATCCCATTACCCTGCTTGTAATAACAGCTGAGTGGCTGATTAGACGCATCAGTTGTTATTACAAGAAAGCCGACCGTCGGCTCTAAAAACGGTAATGGGGTGATGCGTGCAGCTACACGCATCACCCAGGTACAACCCATTGAAGGAGAAGGCTGTATATTTGCGTTACGTTAGCGCAAAGGGGTTAACTATCATTTTTGTCTTGATTTATGTTTCTTTCATTATTTCTTTTCATTGTATTATTACATCATAGTGTTTGAAAGTCGATTGTAAGTGCCAGATGAAAACCGCATGGGAAATTGATAGGTTTGTTCTCAGTCTAAAGACCCCGAGGCTAAAATATACATCACAAGTAGTATAAAAGAATACAGCAATCTCTCCTAAGACCTAATAAAGACTTTGTACTATCTTCAATACACAGCTTTATCGTTTACTCTACCTCCTGGCTACATTACAGCCTTGAGCGGGACACACTTACCTTTGCTGAATTCCAGTCTCTTGTTTTTCAATCGGAGTACCTCGTCTGTGATCTTATCAATGAGAAAATCCTGCGTTCGTAGCAGTCTAATTGATTCAATCAGCCTGTCAAGGCCTTTTGGGTTTTTCGCCAGTCGATCCAGCAGTTCGCCCGCTCTTTTACTGCTGGTAGTCTGGTTCATAATTTCCTCCGTGTCGTCCTTGTTTAGTATCCTATTTGAACGCAAGTAATCAAAGTGCCTTTCCGCAATCAGTTTGTCACACAGGTAGTGACGTAGGCATTCGATGGCCTGGAAAACAACCGGTGGAATCAAGAATGTATGCGTAGTCTTTTTGATGTTTTTTTTTTAGACAGGTTTTAAGCAGTATTAAACCCAAAAGCAAGGATTTATTATATTTCAGCTTACCAATTGTTAGATATGATGGCTGTATGTTTCCTTTTTTTTTGTCTTTCTTTCTTCTATTTTCATCTGGTGATCTAGCCAGCAAGTCTTCAAATTGCTAGTGTATTTAAATCTGCTGGTACATTTACCCCCCCCCCAGCCTGACAATACAGCTGGTGCGAGTGAGGGGGGGGAGGGTGGCCGTGGTGCGAGTGGCGGAGGTGCGAGTGAGGGGGGGGAAGTTAGTTTGCTGGTTATATCACTATGTTGCTGCCTATTGTTTTCCATGCTGGAGAGGAAGCTGTACTGGAGGACCTGCATAGCAAGGATCCCCCTGCTGCTTCATGAATATTCTACCAGTCAGATAACCATTCATCAGTGGTCAGATCTGGCATGAGAAAGCAAAGTCTTGGTCCTCTACCAACATGGCCTCCTCCACACAAAGACAGTGCCGAACAAGGCATAATAAATCAGTAATGGGGAAAAGATTAGCTGCAGGGAGATCACGGGTGACAATTCCTTTGCACACTACCTGAATTTTTTTTTTGGACACAGCTTCCAGAGTTCAGGTCCTTTTAAACCCTTTGAAAATACCCACCACCCCTCTTTTACCCTCCACACATTCTTGGCGCCTTCTGCCCAGATTTCCTATATACATAACAGGAAATGAAAGACATATCAGTCCAAAGTGTGGAAAATCTCCTCTTAGACAGTTGTCACTGGAGAAAGTGTCCCAAATTGAATATTTCCACTTTCTGTTCCAATGACATCTGGATTTGGAGTTTTCATCCTTTTCTGTCCCACCAAGACAAATGGAGAGGTCAGATGTCCCCAACAGCAACAAAAACCTCCATATGTTTCCTTCTCCGGTCAAGAGCACACGGCCCATGGTGACACTGTCAACAACCATTCAAAAATAATGGCAGCACAATTTTAAATTGATTGTAAACCGTTTCAAATACAAATGTGTCATACTTACCTGCTCTGTGCAATGGTTTTGGACAGAGCAGCCCCAATTCTCCTCTTCTTGGGTGCCCTGCCGGTGCTCCTGGCTCCCACCCCCCATCGAGTGCCCACCATAGCAAGCCATTTCAGTTAACTTCAGAGCTGGATCTGTGTGTCCATAGACCTACAGAGCATTGCTCGGTCCCTCCCCCCACTCCCTCCTCACTGGCTGTGATTGACAGCAGCGGAAGTCATTGGCTTGAGAGCTGAGAGAGCAGCTGCTTTCGTGCACAGATCAGGTTCAGGTAAGTATAGGGGGGACTGGGGGAAGGAGTAGCACTCAGAAAGTTTTTTACCTTAAAGCTGAGTTCTACCCAAAAATGGAACTCCGCTTTTCGGAATCCTCCCCCCTCCGGTGTCACATTTGGCACCTTTCGAGGGGGGGGGGGGGGTAAAACAGATACCTGTCTAATCCAGGTATTTTGCTCCCACTTCCGGGCATAGATACAGTATCCGCAGATATCTACGCCATGTCCGGCACCTCCTCCATCCCCCCCGCTGTCTTCTGGGAGACACACAGGTCCCAGAAGACAGCAGGGACCAGTGGACTTGCGCATGTGCAGTAGGGAACCAGGCTGTGAAGCCGCAAGGCTTCACTTCCTGATTCCCTTAACGAAGATGGCCGCGCCTCCACCCGAGAGCCGAAGGACAGATCGGCTTCGGGTGCCGACATCGCGGGCGCCCTGGACAAGTGTCCATATTTTAAAAGTCAGCAGCTGCAGTATTTGTAGCTGCTGAGTTAAAAAAAATAAAAAATTGGCGGAACTCCACTTTAATGCAGAGAATTAATTAAGGTAAAAAACATTCAGCTGTTAGAAACACTTTAATGAAATCAAATTGCAAAAGCCATGCACAAAACTGCAGAGTCAATAATCAATACCACCAATGAGAAGGACCCCTTTCTTAAGGTTGCAACCAGAGCAACAAAAACCTGATTCTAATTTTTCTCTGCTTTTCCAAATTGAGAAGAAAAAAAAACAGTTTGGTTATAGATACACTTTAAAATGAATGAATGAATTTCTGTTATTTGCCCTTTCTGTGCTGTCTGTGTAGCATTGGGGACGAATGTTCCTTTCACTTTCTTTACCAGAGGCCCAACAGGAAGTTAAAGGATATATCCCAAAGTGAGGGGAATTCTACTCTCAAGTTAGAATCTCAGACAGATCTGCAGGGACTGGCTAAGATTCGATCCATGTATGGGCAAGCTGATTGTACCCAAGTCAATCCATCGATCGATCAATCGATCCGAGTACAACCAGTATGTCAGATTTCTGGCATGAGATTATTGCCACCGGCCATAGCCACTAGCAATAATTACTGAGTTCTCTTGGCAGGGGCTATACACCCAACCTGCCCACCCCCCCCCGCACTTGAAGAACACAATAGCTCCGCGAGGAATTCCTCCATCAACAATGACTGCATTGATAGGGGAATTAAGTGATTTTCCTGTGGTTGGAGGAAAGAAAATCACTTCATCTATGAGATATCAATAGATTCCTCCCTGCATTCTAAGTGGCATAGATTGAGGAATGTGCACTGCTGGCTATTGTATAGGAACTGTATCTGCTAGGATGCAGTCACTGTTCAGCTGACACGGCTTGAATTTCAGCCAATTCAGCTGAAATCAGATGAAATTCAAGCCATGTAAAGCTGGCAAAAGATGGATTGAAATTCAGCCAGTTCAGCAGGGGCCGGTTTAACTTTGATCCATGTGTGGCCACCCCCGCTTGACAGAAATTAATCTAACAACTGACTTCTGTCGAATGGGATTGTTGGAAATGTTTTCTCAATCAGTAGCTGCAGCCACTGATCAGTGTATTCTGACAGCGGAGCGAGTCCCTGCTTTCAGAATTCAATGTGCCAGCGGGGAGGATTCCTCTATCCACCTCGATTCTGTGGCTGGAGGAACCCATTCATTTTTTTGGGCTGAACGAAAGAAAACAGTCCATCTATGGGCAGCTTTACGCTGGCATTAGACAGATGTCTCCAGAACAGCTGTCCCTGATGGAAAATTCTCCCTTACCTTTTGTTCTAAGGACAACTGAAATTTTAGCTTTCTCCTTACTTTCTGTCCCGATGACTATAGTAATCTCCTCAATGTGGACATAAAGTGCAATAAAGATTTTTCAGAGGGTCCAGCCCCAACCCAAACCATCCAAATAAATACAAACTTTAGACCTAGAGCAGGGGTCTCCAAAGTTTCTGAACAAAGGGCCAGTTTACTGTCCTTCAGACTTTAAGGGGCCAGACTGTGGCCAGCGTGAGTCAAAAATGCCCTGGTGTTAATGGGAGTAAACAATGGCCCATCAATGGTATTCGTGAGAGAAATATTGCTCTATTGTTGGTATTAGGGGAAAAAATAGTGCCCCATCATTGGTGTCAGTGGGAGGAATAGTATCCCATCATTGGTGTCAGTGGTAGGAATAGTGCCCCATCATTGTTGTCAGTGGGAGGAATAGTGCCCTATTGTTGGTACCAGTGATAGGAATTAGACAGATGTCTCTAGAAGAGGTGTCCCCACTGAAAAATTCTCCCCTACCTTTTGTTCTGAGGACAACCAAAATTTTAGATTTCCCCTCACTTTCTGTCTCGATGACAATAGTCTTCAGGACAAATAGAGAGGTGAAATCTCACCAATGTGGACACAAAGAGCAATAAAGACTTGTCAGGGGGTCCGGCCCTAACCCAAGCCATCCAAAGTAAATAAAACCTATAGCCTAGAGCAGGGGTCTCCAAACTTTCAGAACAAAGGACCAGTTTACTGTCCTCCACACTTTAAGGGGCCAGACTGTGGCCAGCGTGGCTCAAAATGTCTTGGTGTTAATGGGAGTAAACAATGCCCCATCATTGGTATTCGTGGTAGGAATATTGTCCCATTGTTGGTATTAGCGGAAGGAATAGTGTCCCATCATTAGTGTCAGTGGGAGGAATAGTATCCCATCATTGGTGTTATTGGGTTGAACAGTGCCCCATCATTGGTGTTATTGGGAGGAACAGTGCCCCATCATTGGTGTCAGTGGAAGCAATAGTGCTTCATCACTGATGTCAGTGGAAGGAATAGTGTGCTATCATTGGTGTCAGTGGGAGGAATGGTATCCCATCATTGATGTCAGGGAAGGAATAGTGTGCTATCATTGGGGTCAGTGGGAGGAAGAGTATCCCATCATTGGTGTCAGTGGGAGTAATAGTATCCCATCATTGGTGTCAGTGCAAGGAATAGTATCTCATCATTGGTGTCAGTGGGAGGAATAGTGTCCCATTATTGGTGTCAGTGGTGGGGAATAGTGTCCCATAATTTGTGTCAGTGGAAGGAATAGTGCCCCATCATTGGTATCAGTGGAAATAATAGCGCTCTATTGTTGGTATCAGTGACAGGAATTATACCCCATTGTTAGTATCAGTGGGAGGAATAGCACACCAAGGGCCTGATCAAGACAAGGAAAGGGCCACATCCAGCCCCTGGGCCACAGTTTGGAGGCCACTGGCCTAGAGAGACTCTTTAAATTCGCCTTTACATGCAAATAGCCAAAATGGCATTATTTCACAATTTTATCTAAAATTTTGGGAAACAAAACCTCTTTATTTTGCTCATCCCTGACAAGGAAACATAACCAGGGTTGGATATTAGGTGGCCCTGTAATGTCTGTGTGTACTTGTATGGGACTGTCTGTGGTGCACTGTATCATCTCTGACTGATTTCGTAAGCAAAGTGGCCCTTACATTTAAATACGTAAACCTCGTCTGCTGAAAGCCAAATTTTTGTACTTACATCCCTTTTAATTTCTGCCATGTCATCCTCATCCAGCCTCAGTGTAGTCATCTTGGCCTCCCCCCTCAGGCTTTCCTGTTCATACAGCATCCGGCAGAGGGGCAAACTGAAGTCAGGTGTTTGGGGAAGGGAAATCCGGAAAGGGCAGAAACACGGAGATATATTGAATTATCTCTTACGTGAATGAGCCGGCCTTCCCTTTCCAGCTGCACATTGGTTTCTAGTGTTTTCTACGAGACTTCCTGTCACAAAAAGGTGAACTGAACAAGAAAGTCCCGTCTGAGGGCTTCCTGTCAGTGAGGTTGCCACAGGCATTGTGCTCAGCACTTCCTCATACTTCTGTCAGTGACGTGTTCGGGCACATTTCCTGAATTCCTTTGGTACGCAAACACAACATGGCTGCAGATTGCTAGCTGTTATCTCCCCGTATCCGTATCTTCCAACCTGTGACATCATGAGGGGAATTAAAGGGGTGCTCTAGATCAGTGTTTCTCAACCTTTTTTCAGTCAAGGCACCCTTTAAAATTATGGACAATCTCAAGGCACCCTTTAAAATTAACAGAAGGAGGTAGCTCCAGGGATTCTATGGACATGGGAGGGAGGTAAAACCAGACCATACAAGAGTATAAAAAAATACATTTATTGAAAAGACATATAAAGAGACATAATATATTAATAATAATTAATCATTTAAAATTAAGGACAGTCTTAAGACGCCCCATTCTAAAATGTAAAAACGATTCTAATAGTTGTACACAATGCAGCACATCCACACGTAGGACACCCAACCTAAGAGGTGATTTATTCTTCCACTGCAACACTTTTGCAAACTACAATCGTGCTACTTCAGCGTGATTTCAAAGCCGCCGGTCAGTGCGGTTTGCTGACATCTGTGCGACTTCGTGCACAGATGCCAATGCAAGTTGCATATGAAATCACCAAAAATAGTGCAGGGACCTTTTCAAAATCAGTGCTGGAGTCGCACCAATATGAACGGTTTCTTAGCCAGAAATAGGGTGGGACTTGTCATGCGACTTTGATCTGTCAAATTGCATGACAAGTGTGAACAGGGGCTTAAAGTGTATGTAAAGTCAAGACTGTTTTTGAAAACTTTGTGCAGAATAGGGAACGTTTTTTTTTTTTTCTTTTTGAGCCCGTGGTGAGGTATGCAAAATCTAAACACCAAAAGTGTACAAAACAAGTGCACTTAGGTGTGTCTTAGTCCCCTCCCAGAGAGGAAGGACCCTGCCCTGGCCCCCGGGGTGCAAGACTTCTGACCAAGGTAATACCTGGTACACACGGTAATTGTTTTTTTTTTGTTTAAACCAGCATGCTGAGCGAAAAAAATTGAGGTGCTCACCATACTAACTGTGCGATGTTAGTACAGTGATCCCCCTGCTGTGTTTTGTGTTCTGACAGGGGGACCGCCCCCCCGCCAGAATACACCGGTCAGCGCTCGCAGCCATTGGCTGCGAGCGCTGATCAGATGCGGATCAGCTGCTGGCTTTCCAGCATGCCCGTCAGTGGTGGCTGGTGCTCCATTTTTTTTTATGGGGGCGGCAAGGCTCTAATCATCAAAAAAAAAAAAAAAGCTAGTAAAAATCTATGCATCCGGCGCCCCACATGGAGATTAGGGGCCGGTGCAAGGAGATTAAGGGGGCGGTGCCCCTTATGGACCGGCCGCCGCTGAGGCCCGTTCTACAGAAGCCGGCCTAATGTGTGCCTTCTGTCAGACAGGCTGCTGTATACACTGGCCCAGAGGTGGCCAGTTTCTGTTGAACCGGCTGATACCTTCCAATATTCGTCCCGTGTGTACACTCAGGTCTACCTAGCCAAAAGGTCTGGTGATCCCCGATCCTCATGGTCAGCTGAAGTGGACCAAGGCCAAGACCAAGGAGTACTAACTGAGGGGCTCTCCCAAAGAGGGACCCCCCCAAGGCAGGGGGGGAAGGAACCTGATGGCTACACATCCTCCCTCTAGACTTCAGAGTAGGCCTGAAGACCCCCAGCCTCCACCCCGAGTGAAAGGAAAACACATAAACAAGTGCAGGGTGACAGCAAATAAATATGCAAAAATAAAATAAATTTCCCTGTGCAGGTGGATTGGGTAGGCCTTGCGGCCTGGTAACAAAAATTGGTTATTAACCGCTTGCTGTCCGCCTCGCACAGATATACTGCGGCAGAAGGGCTCGTACAGGCAGAATCACGTACCTGTACATTGCTCTTTAAGAGGCGGCCTGCGCGTGCCCGCAGCAAACTCCGTGAGCCACGATCGTCTCACGGAGAGGAAGAATGGGGAGATGCTAATGTAAACAAGCATCTCCCCATTCTGCCTAGTGACAGTGTCACTGATCTCTGCTCCCTGTGATCGGGAGAGATGGTCAGTGACGTGCCACACACAGCCCCTCCCCCCCACAGTTAGAAACACACCCCAGGACACACTTAACCCCTACAGTGCCACCTAGTGGTTAACCCCTTCACTGCCAGTGTCATTTACACAGGAATCAGTGCATTTGTATAGCACTGATCGCTGTATAAATGACAATGGTCCCAAAAATGTGTCAAAAATGTCCGCTGTGTCCGCCATAATGTCGCAGTCACGATAAAAATCGCTGATCGCCGCCATTACTAGTAAAAAAATATATATATTAATAAAAATGCCATAAAACTATCCCCTATTTTGTAAACGCTATAACTTTTGTGCAAACCAATCAATAAACGCTTATTGCGATTTTTTTTACCAAAAATATGTAGAAGAATACGTATTGGTCTAAACTGAGGAAAAAAATGTTTTTTTAATATATTTTTTGGGGGATATTTATTATAGCAAAATGTAAAAAAGAATGCGTTTTTTTCAAAAATGTCGCTATTTTTTTGTTTATAGCGCAAAAAAGAAAAACCGCAGGGGTGATCAAATACCACCAAAAGAAAGCTCTGTTTGTGGGGAAAAAAAGGATTTCAATTTTGTTTGGGAGCCACGTCGCACGACACGTGCAATTGTCAGTTAAAGTGACTCAGTGCCGAATCGCAAAAAGTGCTCTGGTCAGGTAGGGGGTAAATTCTTCCAGGGCTGAAGTGGTTAAAGAAGTATATCTAAAGTCAAAACCCTTTTTTTTTTTTTTTTTTTTTTTACTTTGGATACAAGTGTAAAGGGTTAAGACTACTGGAATTTTTTCTTTCTATCTCATTAGGGGATTCCCCTTCACTTCCTGTCCTGTAGAGTCAACAGGAAGTGAGGTAATCCCCTGTCAGAGTGCTTTCACATGTGTGGCTATACTGCCACAATGGATTGTTTTTCAGAGGGCATTTGACAGGTGGTAAGGAGGTAGTACATCATCCATTTACTGCCTGCTGCAACTCTTGAAATGCTGTACTGCCGTGCCAAAGCCGTGTGTATTTCATGTGGTTGCAGGGTGGTTGTGGCATAGCTCCATTACCTTAACCACTTCACCTCAGGAAGGTTTTACCCACTTCCTGACCAGGCCATTTTTTGCAATTTGGCACTGCGTCATTTTAACTGACAATTGCGCGGTCGTGCAACGTTGTACCCAAAAAAAATTTATGTCCCTTTTCCCCAAAAATATAGATTTCTTTTGGTGGTATTTGATCACCTCTGCGGTTTTTATTTTTTGCGCTATAAACAAAAAAAGCGACAATTTTTTTTAAAAAAACAATATTTTTTACCTTTTGCTATAAAACATATCCAATAAAAATATGTAAAAAAAATCTTATTTCTTCATCAATTCAGGCCAATTTGTATTCTGCTACATATTTTTGGTTAAAAAGAAAAAAAAAAAAAATCTCAATAAGCGATATAGCGCCTACAAACTATGGGATAGATTTATGGACTTTTTTTTTTTTCTATTGTTTTTAATATTAATGGCGGTGATCAGCAATTTTTAATGGGACTGCGACATTGCGGCGGACAAATCTAATCCTGAGAGCCCTTTCACACTGCCAGCGCCCGAGCATCAGTTTTAGCGGCCCTTTACCGTCGTTTTTGCGGCGCTTTTTGGGCACTAGCGGCCGAATAAAGGGTTAACCCCGCTAGCGGCCAAATAAAGGGTTAAAAGCACCGCTGCTGAGGCGCTTTGCAGGCGCTTCGGCAGAGCTGCCCATTAATTTCAATGGGCAGGGGCCCTTTTTTGCACTGTATACACCGCTCCTAAAGCGCCTCAAGGAAGCTGCTTCCTGGACTTTTTTTGACTTCCTGCCAGCGCAGCGCCCCAGTGTGAAAGGACTCAGGCTTTCACACTGGGATGGCAAATGAGGCTTTTTTCAGGCGCTTTACAGGCGCTATTTTTAGCGCTAAAGCGCCTGAAAAACGCCTCCAGTGTGAAAGGAGTCCTGGTGACACTTTTTGGATGCCAGTGACACCAATACAGTGATCAGTGCTAATAAAAATGCACCGTCACTGTATAAATGACACTGGCAGGGAAGGGGTTAACATCAGGGGTGATCAAAGGGTTAACCGTGCTCCTAGGGAGTGCTTTCTAACTGTGGGGGGGATGAATGCCCTAGAAGAAACCCAAGATCTGTGTTCCTGTTTAGCAGAAACACAACATCTCCATTTTCCTCTCTGACAGAACGGCGGTCTGCCTTGTTTACGTTCTGCCTCTCAGAATGATTGAAGCGGCCATCGTGGCCACTGGACCCACTGATTGGCTCCCGCTGTGTCCATTCACAGCAGGAGCGGGGCTCCGGCGATGCGCGCACGCGCCCCCAAATCATGTGCACAAAATCAAGTACAGATACGTGATTTTGTGACTGCGGTGGGCAGTCTGGAAGCCGTTAAATAACCTATCCATGCAAACGTAACATGCGATTTACATTTTGTTGTGGCGGCGAAGCATTGCAGCCACGGCATGGGTACAGCCCCGAGCAGCAACTTTGATTTTTTTTTAAGTGGGGTGGTAAAACCGCAGCACAACCGCTTGCTTATACCATCTCTCGCCCTTAGACAGTTTTCACAGGTACAAGTGTCCCCATTGGTAGATTTTTCCCTCCTTTCCTGTTCTAATGTTAAATCAAAATTGTGGATTTGCACTCACTTTCATCCCCGGTGATGATGGTGGGTTCACCAACTATTAAATTCTAGGTATTCGAATTTCCTTTCAAATTAAAATAACGAATACAAATGGAATGTAACAAATTAATAATAATAAATAATAAGATTAAAAAGTTTTTATTATTATTATTATTAATTTGTTATGTTCCATTCGTTTAGATGCGGGCTTCTTTATTTCGGATAATTTGTTACTTCGGTTAAATTCGTATTCACTACCAGCCAAATTTTAAAGGAAATTCCAATACCTATAATTTACAAGTTAATAATAGTTATTATTTCAGATTTTCAAATTTTTGTGGTTTCAAATTATTCAGATTTTCGTTCTTTGGAATTTTCGGGTTTTCAAATCTTCAAATTTCGTATTTTCGAATTTCGTATTTTCAAATTTCGTATTTCCTGAAGTTTTGTTTTTGGAAAAATTTGTTAAACGGGTTTTCGTTAACTCAAATATTTCCGGATTAACGAATTTCATCGAAAAACTAATTTGGAACGAAGCGAATTGCACATGTCTATTGGAAGATTTCCACTCTATTCCGGTTTTGGCACCAATCCAAAATGTAGGATTTTCTTTTACTTTTAATGATAACATTACAAGTAGAGAGGATGAATCGCCCCAGGCACAGGCAGCATTAAAAACCTGACAGGGGGTCTAATCCCTCTCCATTATATCCAAAGTTACAAAAAACAAAAACAAAATGTTTGTCTTTAGATATATTTGGATAACTCCAATCCAGAGCTTTAGGGCACTTTGAAGTCTTCAAGGAAGTTGCCTGAAAACTCTGCAGATATAGGCAACTCTGATCTTGGTATCGGGGGGGATTTTAAGGGGGTCTATCGATAAAGCAGTAAAAGTGACTTTCACCAAACATTCTGGAGACTCAATCACTGCCATTTAAAATACATGGGTCTGGGCGATTCTCCTGCAGAGAATGTGTGCCGAGCCCTCGAGCACATTGAAGCGACTTGTCGCATGACAAGTCGCATCCTATTGCTGGCTATCACACTGTTCAAATCAGTACGATGCCGTCTTTGTGGTGCCACATCAATTTGAAAAAGTAGTTCCTGCGCTACTTTTGGCAATTTGGGGTGCAACTTGCAGAGACTTAGAAACTTCCAAGTCGCACCCAAAGTCGTACTGACATGCAAATGTTAAAATTGTGTGATTTCAGATAAAGTCACACGATTTCAAAGCCACAGTCAATATGAATGAAGGCGTAATGTCAGGTTCAGTGCATTGTAAAAATGCCCCTCATATGTTGGTTCATCAAGGCTGCAATAAAAAAATAAAATAAAAAAAAAAATAACCAGCAGGAGGCGCACATGTACAATCTATTTTCTTTGCTATAAAAAGTATTCACGTGATTGCGCACAACTATTTACTGTGTTTCAGTTCAGTGTACCTGTTGGTCATAAATTACTAATTTTTTTTTATTTATTTTTTTTTTTTACGTTGTTACATAAACCTGATGTTTCTGACATATATGAGCTAATCAACATGTGTTGTAAAAACCTTATTTTTTATGTATCACTTGTAACAATATCATAGTTGCCAACATTTCAATGAGGAGGGGGACAGGAAGGTGAAGAGGTGAAGGAGGAGGAAGGAGAGGTGAAGAAGGAGGAAGGAGAGCTGAAGAAGGAGGAAGGAGAGGTGAAGAAGGAGGAAGGAGAGGTGAAGAGGGGGACAGGGAGGTGAAGTGGGGAATGGGAAGGTGAAGGGGGGGAAGAAGAGGAGAAGAGGGGGACGGGAAGGTAAGGTGAAGAGGGGGACGGGAAGGTGAAGAGGGGGACGGGAAGGTGCAGAGGGGGGCGGGAAGGTGCAGAGGGGGACGGGAAGGTGCAGAGGGGGGCGGGAAGGTGCAGAGGGGGGCGGGAAGGTGCAGAGGGGAAGGAGAGGTGAAGAGGGGGACGGGAAGATGAAGAAGGGGACAAGGAGTAGGGGGGAAGGAGAGGTGAAGAGGGGGACAGGGAGGTGAAGTGGGGAATGGGAAGGTGAAGGGGGGGGAAGAAGAGGAGAAGAGGGGGACGGGAAGGTGAAGAGGGGGACGGGAAGGTGAAGAGGGGGACGGGAAGGTGCAGAGGGGGGCGGGAAGGTGCAGAGGGGGGCGGGAAGGTGCAGAGGGGGGCGGGAAGGTGCAGAGGGGAAGGAGAGGTGAAGAGGGGGACGGGAAGATGAAGAAGGGGACAAGGAGTAGGGGGGAAGGAGAGGTGAAGAGGGGGACAGGAAGGTGCAGAGGGGAAGGAGCAGAGGGGGGCGGGAAGGTGCAGAGGGGAAGGAGAGGTGAAAAGGGGGACAGGAAGGTGCAGAGGGGAAGGAGAGGTGAAAAGGGGGACGGGAAGATGAAGAAGGGGACAAGGAGTAGGGGGGAAGGAGAGGTGAAGGGGGGGACGGGAAGATGAAGAAGGGGACAAGGAGTAGGGGGGAAGGAGAGGTGAAGAGGGGGACAGGGGGGTGAAACTGGGAAGGAGAGGTGAAGAGGGGGACAGGAAGGTGAAGAGGGGGTGGGAAGGTTAAGAGAGGGACAAGGAGTAGGGGGGAAGGGGAATGGAGAGAGAGATGGTTGGTAAAAAGGGGAAAGGTGGGGGAGATGAAGATGAAGCTCTTGAACCCAGTCCTTGATGAGGAATTGACTTTGAGGAAGATCTCCAATGTCTTGGAATAATGGTACTTGTTAAGAGGAAGATGTAATCACTTTTATAATATTACAGCTTAGACCCCCTTCACACTGCGGCGTTTTTCGGGCTAAAAATAGCACCTGTAAGGCACCTGAAAAACATCTCCCCTGCAGCCCCAGTGTGAGAGCCTGAGTGCTTTCACACTGGGGCGGTGCACTTGCAGGACGTTAGAAAAAGTCCTGCAAGCAGCATCTTTTTTGGGCAGTGAAGGAGCAGGTGTATACACCGCTCCTCCACCGCCCCTGCCATTGAAATCAATGGGCACCGATGCCGAAGCGCCTGCAAAACGATTCGGCAACGGCGTTTTGCTGGCGCTTTTAACCCTTTATTCGCCCACTAGCAGGGGTTAAAAGCGCCCCACCAGCAGCCTGAAAAGCGCCGCTATAACAGCAGTAAAGCCCTGCTAAAATTGGTGGCGTTTTACTGCTAACATCCCTCCGCCCCAGTGTGAAAGTAGCGTGATAGCCCTCTTAGAGGACAAGTGCAGTTTTAGTAAAATGTCCCCCCTCTCTAGCTCTACTCACCTAATCTAAAACCACCACCACCACCCGGCTGCCTACTAACCTTACTGAATAGCATTTTAATTTAAATGGGTTCAAATCAGCTAAGGCCAGTGTACAAGAAGAAAAACATTGACGTAGGGCCACATGACTGGGTATAAGGGATTTAGGAAGAGTTTTAGAAAACTAAAAGTAAATATAGTTTTGGGGTACTTATCTGATTGGTGGGTCAAACAGGAGGAGATTCAGGGGTTGGTTACAGAAAGGTCTTTGGAGAATCTTCAGTTGGAAGGTTACCTGCCATCGGGAAATCTTACAACCCTCCCTGCCCTCTTATGCCCTGTACACACGATCGGACATTGATCGCACATTCCAACAACAAAATCCATGGATTTTTTCCGACGGATGTTAGCTCAAACTTGTCTTGCATACACACGGTCGCACAAAGTTGTCGTAAAAATCTGATCGTTCTGAACGCGGTGACGTAAAACACGTACGTCGGGACTATAAACGGGGCAGTAGCCAACAGTTTTCCTCTCTTAATTTATTCTGAGCATGCGTGGCACTTTGTTCGTCGGATTTGTGTACACACGATCGGAATTTCAGACAAAGGATTTTGTTGTCGGAAAATTTTATAGCCTGCTCTCAAACTTTGTGTGTCGGAAATTCCTATGGAAAATGTGTGATTGAACCTACACACGGTCGGAATTTCCGACAACAAAGTCCTATCACACATTTTCCATCGGAAAATCCTATTGTGTGTACAGGGCATTAGGTCTGATTCACACCTATACATTTTTAGTGCTTTTTGCATTTTGCAGATTTGCACTACAGTCCATTTAACATGGTTTCCTATGAAACACGTTCTGTAGTGAAAATCTGCAAAATGTAAATAGCACTAAAAATGCATAGGTGTGCATCAGGCCGAAAGTATTTTTGATAGTGTAACCCTCTTTTCAGGGGGCTTATGAGAAATGCCCCTCCCCAAACAGGATACTGCGCTAAACCTGAACAGAACCTTCACATGGATTGAAATTCAGCTGGTTCAGCAGGGACAGGATGAATTTTGATCTATGCATGGTCAGGGTAGTTGTACAGAAGTCAATCTATCGAACCAAATTGCTGCTGCTTGATCAGCGCTGATGGCTATAGCCTCCCCGCTGTTGCCTTACGTCGCTTCGCGTTTTAGCCACTAGGGGCGCGTGCCCGGAGCCGATGGGAGTGCCCGGCGGGTGCAATGACCGCCGGGTACCCGCAATCGCTCGTGACCACGGAACTGTGTGTGTAAACACAAATCCAGGTACTTAAAGGGGAGAGGAGACAGATCGTGTGTTCATACGAAGTATGAACACCAATCTCTTTGCTCCGATCTCTCTGCTCCCCTAATCAGTCCCATCCCCCCCACAGTTAGAACACACCTAGGGAACACTGTTAACCGCTTGATTGCCTCCAAGTGTTAACCTCTGCCAGTGACATTTATACAGACAATGTATAATTGTCAATGGTCCCAAAAACGTGTCAAAAGTGTCCAATTTGTCCGCCTTAATATCGCAGTCCCGATAAAAATCGCAGGTCGCCGCCAGTACTAGTAAAAAAAATAATAAAAATGCCATAAGTCTCTCCCCTATTTTGTAGACACTAACTTTTGCGCAAACCAATCAATATAGGCTTATTGCGATTTTTTTTTTACCAAATATGTAGAAGAATACATATCGGGCTAAACTGAGGAAAAAAAAAGATTTTCTAAAAAAAATGTGGGATATTTATTGTAGCAAAAAGTAAAAGATAGTTTGTTTTTTTTTTGTTTTTTTTTGTTTGTCGCTCTTCTTTTGTTTATAGTACAAAAAATAAAAACTGCAGAGGTGATCAAATACCACCAAAAGAAAGCTCTATTTGTGGGAAAAAAAGGACGTAAATTTTGTTTGGGTACAGCGCCGCAGACCGCGCAATTGTCAGTTAAAGCGACGCCGCGCCGTATCGCAAAAAATGGCCTGGTCATTGAGCAGCCAAATCTTGCGGGGCTGAAGTGGCTAATATTTACTTTTTATTAAAGTTTTTTTTTTTTTTTTACAGTTTTACAACATACAAGCATTACATCAAAACAAAACACTAATTCTACAAAATATATTTTTTTAGATCCCAGACTATTATTTCAGACAATCTCCAAAATAACTATATGCCACAAAGGAAAAAAAAAACCCCACCATTACCTCCCCAGACTACCACTATTGATCCTCCCATACCTTTTAAAGCATCATATCTGGCTCGTATTTACCTATTACCTCATATTTCATACTGTAATGTTCTAGAAGAGGCCAAAGAAAATAAGGCCAGTCCTGAGGCTGTTAACCAGGGTCCCCACAGCTTATCTCATATATCTAGTGTACCCCTATTCTGATAAACCTGTTGTTCCATTAGTATTGTATAATTTACCTGGGAACGCCATTCCTCAAATACTGGTATAATATAGAAGATATTCATTTTCTGGCAATTAACTTGCGAGCTATAAATAATAATCTACCAATTGGTATTAATGTTTCCCTTGAATATAGCTCTAAAGTAACCCAGTAGACAGGTCTTAGGTTTCGCTTCAATATGGGTACTATAGGCTCCATTAATTGTGTTCACCATCTCTCGCAAATATCTGGCCAGTTTAGAGCAGTGGTCATCAAGTCCTGTCCTCAGGGGCCACTAACAGGCCGGGTTGCAAGATAACTGAAATACATCACAGGTGATATCATTTGTTGCTCAGTGATTGCAGTATTCTAGTCTGCATCTCCCCAAGGTAATACATAAAACTTGGCCTGTTAGTGGGCCCTGAGGACAGGGTTGAGGACCACTGGTTTAGGGCATTTCCACAAAATATGGAATCGATCAACCGGGGATCGCTTACACCACGGGCAGTTTGAGGTTTCCCTTCGCCTCCACTAACTTTACCGGGGTCCTATATGACCTTTATATAATAACCAATTGAGATAAACATTGTGTAGGTGATAACGATACTAACTGGGCCCTCTTAATGATATTTTGCCATTCCTCCTCCGATGTGACCCCAGATCTGTCTCCCATCCCTTTCTGCCTGGATTGTCTAAAATATCTTGTTACTTCATCATAAGTTGACTATAAACTACTGAAATTAAGACTTTTTTCTTACAGCCCCTGCCAATAAAGATAACAGTGGCATAGATCTTATGTTCATCCCAACACCTTTAAACTGTGAATGGGCCGCATTTCGTAATTGTAAATATTTATAAAAATTATTATGAGGCAATTAAGACTCCTGTAACTCCTGAAAAGACCACATAACATTTTGAGCATAAAGCTGAGGAATATATTGTATTCCTTTAGACCGCCAATGCTCAAACCCTCCAGTTTACAGAGTTTTTCATAGTGCCTATTCCCCCATTTTGGTGAAAATTCTGACACCCCTTCATATTTCATTATGCGTCTCATTTCCTGCCATACTTTTTTCATAAGTACCATTTTTGGGCTAGAATGGGTACAGGCAAATGATCCTGATTCTAGCTGAGCCAGGGCTGCCATCGGGGGGGGGGGGGGGGGGGTACAGCCGTTACAACTGTAAGGGGCTCCGGGGGGCTCAAGGGGCCCGCCCGGGCCAGAAGAAGGTAGGTTGGGTGAAGGGGAAGAAATGATCTCACAGTTTCTGCAGTTCTTGTTTCATTGATTTTAGACATCGAGCTCTTTACTGCCACCCCTGGCTACTATGTGTATGTGCACCCCTCATGTGACAGTGATCTGCCTGTACTATGCTTCTCAGCAACACGTCAGCTTTGTAATTCTACAAAATATATTTTTTTAGATCCCAGACTATTATTTCAGACAATCTCCAAAATAACTATATGCCACAAAGGTGTGTGTGTGTGTGCACCGACATATATACAGGTGTGTGTGTCTGTGGGGAGGTGAAATATATACAGGTGTGTGTGAGGGGGCTGACATATATACAGGATTGGGGGGGGGGGGGCTGAGTGCGTACAGGTGAGGTGGCTGGTGTGCGGATTCGGTAGGATGGCCCATAGGCAAGCCCTGGGGAATGTTGGTGGTCAGGCTGGGGGGGGGGGGGGGGTTGCGGAGGTTCCAGGTCTAAAGCTGTGTAAGGGGCCTAAAAATTTCTGATGGCTGCCCTAAGCTATAAGATTATAGCGCAAGCAGTGGCTCAGAAGCACAGCCTGTATGGGGTCTCTCCAATCTATCGTCCCCCACCCAGCAAAATACTGGGCTGCTTTAGTGAAAGAATGGGTTTGATAATGAAGTTGGCAGTGCTAACACCCAGGACGGGGCCTCTGTGAACAGAGGGGATTCCCTTCCTGGGAAATTAAAGCGGAGTTCCAGGCTTTTTTTGTTTATTAAAAGCCAGCAGCTACAAAAAGTTTAGCTGATGACTTTTAATAAACAGACACTTACCTGTCCCGCGGTCCAGCGATGCGGCCGCACGGAGCCTCGCTCCTTTTCCTCTCCTCGACGCCTCCAATGAAACTGTGGGCACCTGGCCATGACAGCTTGCGGCTTCACGGCCGGGCGTGAGTGAGTCGTGCTGCTCTCTCCAAGTGGACAGGCAATCTTCTGGGACCTGTCACATGTCCCAGAAGATTGCAGAGAGGGAGGGGCCGCCTAGGCGGCCCGTAGGCGGAAGCAGGAAGTGGGACAGAAAGTCCCACTCAAAACTAGGCACCCACTCCCCCCAAAAAAATTATACGCCAAAAACGAAAAAAATCAGATGTACATAAGTATTTACAGCCTTCGCCATGACGCTCAAAATTTAGCTCAGGTGCATCCTGTTTCCACTGATCATCCTTGAGATGTTTCTACAACTTGATTGGTGTCCACCTGTAGTAAATTCCGTTGATTGGACATGATTTGGAAAGGCACACACCTGTCTATATAAGGTCCCACAGGTAACAGTGCATATCAGAGCACAAACCAAGCCATGAAGTCCAAGGAATTGTCTGTAGGCCTCAGAGACAGGATTGTATCGAGGTACAGATCTGGTGAAGGGTACAGAAAAATTTCTGCAGCATTGAAGGTCCCAATGAGCACAGTGGACTCCATCATCTGTAAATGGAAGAAGTTTAGAACCACCAGGACTCTTCCTAGAGCGGACCGCACGGCAAAACTGAGCAATTAGGGGGAAGGGCCTTAGTCAGGGAGGTGAACAAGAACCCGATGGTCCCTCTGACAGAGCTCTGGCGTTTCTCTGTGGAGAGAGGAGAACCTTCCAGAAGAACATCCATCTCTGCAGCACTCCACCATTTAGGCCTGTATGGTAGAGTGGCCAGACAGAAGCCACAGCTCAGTAAATGGAACATGACAGCCCGCCTGGAGTTTGTCAAAAAGCACCTGAAGGACTCCTCAGACCACGAGAAACAAAACTCTCTGGTTTGATGAAACAAAGATTGAACTCTTCGGCCTGAATGGCAAGTGTCATGTCTGAAGAAAACCAGGTACTGCTCATCACCTAGCCAATACCATCCCTACAGTAAAGCATGGTGGTGTCAGCATCATGCTATAGGGATGTTTTTCAGCAGCAGGAACTGGGAGACTAGTCAGGATTGAGGGAAAAGTTAATGCAGCAATGTACAAAGACATCCTTGATGAAAACCTGCTCCAGAGCGCTCTGAACCTCAGACTAGGGCGAAGGTTCATCTTCCAACAGGACAACGACCCTAAGCACTCCAGCCAAAATAACAAAGGAGTGGCTATGGGACAACTCCGTGAATGTCCTTGAGTGGCCCAGCCAGAGTCCAGACTTGAACATCTCTGGAGAGATCTGAAAATGACCGTGCACCAACGCTCCCCATCCAACCTGATGGAGCTTGAGAGGTCCTGCAAAGAAGAATGGGAAAAACTGCCAAAAATAGGTGTGCCAAGCTTATAGCATCATATTCAAAAAGACTTGAGACTGTAATTGGTGCAAAAGGTGCTTCAACAAAGTATTGAGCAAAGGCTGTAAATACTTATGTACATAAGATTTTTTTTTTTTATAAATTTGCAAAGATTTCAAACTTCTTTTAACGTTGTCATTATGGGGTGTGTGTTTGTAGAATTTTGAGGAAAAGAATGAATATATTCTATTTTGGAATAAGTTTGTCACATAACAAAATGTGGAAAAAGTGAAGCGCTGTGAATATTTTCCAGATGCACGGTATACCTGGGTACAGTTGATTGTCGCATCAAAGTCCAGTTGCAGGGGCCCCTGAGGATGATGATGGTGTTCATCTCGGTGTTGAAGTTTTGAAAATGGAATCAGTGATGATGGGGAGATCCTCTAGCCGCTGTCCAACCAGCCTGGAACACTGCTTCTCACCCGTAGAAACCTTGGTGTGACAGTGTAACTCAGAATCAGCCTATCTACTCTGCGTCCTAGTCCCTAGTAGCTTCCAATCTGCAATACAACTGGACCTCTAACTGCCTATGGGCTGTCAGATGCCTAACCTGGTTTTAGCCTATGCTGGTTACAGAGCCCTGAGCCAACACTAGCTATAGAATCCCTGACTAGTAGGGACAGGTTTAACTAGAATAACAACTGCATATAAACTCTATTGCAATAAACAGGTTCACCTACCAGCATACAGCAAAGTGACCACAATACACGCACACTATGGGGGTTATTTACTAAAGGCAAATCCACTTTGCACTGCAAGTGCACTTGAAAATGCACTTGGAAGTGCAGTCGCTGTAGATCCGAGGGGGACATGCAAGGAAAATAAAAAAAACAGCATTTTAGCTTGCACATGATTGGATAAAATCAGCAGAGCTTCCACTCTTTCACATCTTCCCCTCAGATTTAGAGCGACTGCACCTCCAAGTGCACTTGCAGTGCAAAGTGGATTTGCCTTTCGTAAATAACCCCCCATTGTCACAGACTGAATTATCTGGTACAGGGCATGTGAGAAAGCAGCAACACAGCCATCCAGAGAAAGGAAGTGCTTGTACATAATTAACTCTATATTAGGCAGCACAGTTATTTACAAATACAGACAGTAGAGAGCAGCAGATCCCTATACACACACACACACACACACACACACACACACCACTTGTGCAACCCCGTGCTAGTAAACATGGCCCTCACACAGGGTATGCATTGATATGCATGGGGCTCAATCTCCCTAATAGGGGAGACAGCAATACAAAATTGACAGGGGTTCTAACCACTCATCAGTCAATCCAAAACGAAAAAAAAAATCTTTGGCTTTAGATACACTTCAAGAATGAATACAATCACACTACAATGTGCACACAGGGTGTTTTATCACATGAGTTATGATGTTAAAAGCCAACTTGGGCTTTAAACATGAGTTGCCAGTGATCTATATAGAACCCCTAATAGCCCCTATGCACTCTGTGCCACTTGAAGGGGGACACCACTCAGCAGTAATAGGAATTACTTACCCTTTGTGGCCTCTGTATCTCCCTCTGGGTGCCACTCAGCAGTAGTAGAGATGCTTTGAACCGAGGCGCAGGAAAGCTCAGTTTTGGCCCAACAAAAATCTTGTTATACATTTTCTTTGCCTTCTGCATGCTATTCCACAAATTTCAATTAGTGTTTGATTTTTTTTTCTTAACTGATGCAAGGAGTACTCCTGATGTGTGGAGGCACTCTCAATGGAAGCCGACACTCCGGATTTGTAATGCAGGACTCGGATGCGTAAAGGGGCACTCCTGGTGTATAATGGAGAGCTCTGATAAATGTAATGGGGGTCTCTGATGTGTACAAGGGCACTCCAGATGTGTTAAGGAGGGACACTCCTGGTATGTAATAGGGGACTTTGACATGTAAGGGGGCACTCCTGATGAGTAAGAAGGCATTCTTGATGTATAATGGGGGGCACTGATGTGTTAAAGGGGCACTCCTGGTATGTAATATGAGACTCTGATATGTAAAGGGGCACTCCTGATGTGTAATATGGGGGCTCCAGTGTATAAGGGAGCACTCCTGGTATGTAATAGGAGACTCTGATATGTAAAGAGGCAATCGTGATGTGAAAAGGGATATTCCTAATGTGTAAAGGGAGACTTCTTATTAGTAATGGGGGCTTTAATGTGTACGAGGACACTCCTGGTGTGTAATGCCCCCCCTCGTACCCCCCCCATTACTAAGGGGCACTCCTGATGTTTAATTAGGGGCACTGGTGTGTACCACCTCGTAATGTGGGGGCTCTGATGTGTAAGGGGCACTCCTGATATGTAAAAGGGCATTCCTGATGTGTAATGGGGGGGTTCTGAAGTGTAAGGGGGCATTCTTAATGTGTATAAGGCATACTCCCTATAATTGTGGGCACTCCTGATTGATAATGGGGGGCTCTGATGTGTCAAGAGGGGCATTAATGTGTAGGAGGGCACTCCTGATATGTAATGGGGGGTTCTGGTCTGTAAGCAGGAATTCCTGATGTGTAATGGATGGGGCTCTGATGCATTAAGGAGACACTAAATGTGTAGGGAGGCACTCGTAATGTAGGGGCTCTGATGTGTATGGGGGGCACCCCTAAAATGTAATAGGAAACTCTGAAATGTAAAGGGGCATTCCTGATTTATAATGGGGGGACTCTGAAATGTAAGAAGGCACGCCCGATGTGTAAGGGGGACTCTGAAGTATAGGGGGCCACTTCTGATGATTAACATGTTTTTACATTTTTGAGTTGATATTATAGTAAAGTTAACTAAAATATCAGTCAGGTGTTTGGACAAGGGCACAATGTCAGTTCTTGCCATGGGCGCCATTTTCCGTAGATGTACACTACGTAAGGTGCTGTGCAAAGTGACATCACTATATAAATATCTGTAATAGATAAACCAATGCAGCTCTGGCATCTAAGGACTGGTAAACTGCATATTTGTTCTTGAGATTAGATGCAAGTTAAAATTCACAACAAAATTGCAACTGCAGAAATGTCTTAATAAATCCCTTATTGTAATAACTTTATTTTTCACTGACAGTGTTACATTTTTATACATGTGCAATCACAGTTTCTTGGAAAACGACAACACCCACATGTACAAGATTAATGCTAGAAGTCTAGTTCAAGTCTAAGTCAAGTTTGCTCAAATTACAACATTTATTTAGTAGAACATAAAAAAACAAAATCACAATAAAATTTGCTCTCCAATTAATTTACGACAGTTTTAGGGGATTAGCGGCAGCCAAGTTTGCGGCGAGCGAATGTTCAGTCTGTTCGGTCAGCACAGTGATGGCAGTAGATTTCCACAGAGAGGGCTCAGCTTGCAAACCAGTTGCCGCTTTGACTGCAAAGGATCGTTACATTTCAAGGGGAACTTTCATTTGATAAAAAACATAAAAAGGTTTAGTCCTCCTAAAAAGTGTTAGGCCACTGCCTGCGTCCCAGGCTGACCATTTGAATGCGATTGCTGCATGAGCGATTACAGGTGAGTGGCTGCGATTAGCTGCAAGAGCCTTTCATTGCTTTCAATGAGGCTGACTCTCGCAGCTAATCACGGGGAACGCTGGGGTTCTCACATCTAATTGCAGTGTGGGTCCATTTGCAAGTGTGAATGCACCCTAGAAATTATGTTCCAATTTTGTGGAGAAGCTGTAATGCCAATGATGGGCACAATTTACAGAATTTTCTAACCATGTAAACGCATATGTGCGGAAGCAGGGAGGGTGGGCCTTGATGTCCATGTGCCGCACATATGCGTCCCATAGGGATGGGGGGTTTCTGTGCTGAGAGGGTGCTCACTGCGCGCTCTCAGTGGCGTGCCCGAACTGTCGCAGACAGCTTCCGGCCTCTGTTTATGATCGGGAGCTGTTGAAAGGGGCTCCTGGTCATATGACCACTATGACAGCCAATAGCCGTGATCATGTGATCTTTAAAGCGGTTGTATACACCGCTTGGTCATTTTTAGCTACAGATAAGCCTATAATAAAGCTTAACTGTAGGTAAAATGAATATTTCCTAAACCTGCACAGTTTAGGAGATATTCACCCTGCATGCTGACATCAGCGGCTTGTGCCAGAACTTGCCAGAATGGAGGACTCGTGCCCAAGTGACCTCATTGCGGCTCCGGCCACTCACAGCGCCGGAGCCCACGAACCCGGAAGAAACGCTGAGGGAACAGGTCAGCCCCCATAGCGGTCACTGGACGCGCTGCAGGAGCTTCGTTCTAAGGTAAGTATTTCATAATATGCTAGTATGCGATGCATACTAGCACATTATGCTATTGTCCTGCAGGTTTTTTTTTTTGTTGTTTTTTCAGCGGTTTACTACTGCTTTAAGGGCTCATTTAGATGTGCGTTAAAAGACATGGTTGAGCTGCATTTTTAGACAGTGGTATTCACATGCTGCGGTTGTAATTCTTTGCTTCACGCTTGTGGCAAAAAATGATCCTCCCTTTGACATTTGTTGTGTAGTACCACCACCGAACACGATCATTCAAGCAATGCACGCGGTTGCAGCACACTGGAGCATTACAGGGTTCACACAGGTAGTGAAGAAGCGTCATATCGCTTCCCCACTGTCGGTCAAACACCTCTGAAAAATGATCCAAATGCAGATCGCTTTTCAGAGGGACAGCAATTTAGGCCGCACGTCTAAACCTAGCCTTAAGCCAGCCATTCACGGGTGGGGAATAGGTGGCGTTTCCGCCTAGAGAAGACAGTGATTATTGCAAGCAGCTATACCAGCCGCTAGCGATATTCACATGTAAAATGCAGCAAGCTGGTTGTACCCAAGTTAACCGATCAATCAACTTTGTACATTCAGCCTGCCCATACATGGTTTGAATCTCAGCTGGTTCCTGAGACTGGAACCATCTATGGCCAACCTTAGTATGTCCTTCCTCCCGGAGTTAAGACCCATTTAAAGGGCTGCCAGGCGGGGATGGAAAGGGGGTTCAAATTGAATTAGTTAAACTCTTATCCTGGTTTGTTCGCTTGGAGAATTGAGCCAAATGTCTCTCTCTCTCGTTTTATTTTTGAGGACTCCAGCGGGGGTTGGTGGTTGTTCCTGGCTCTGCCCTTTAACAGTATAGAACACAATTTAGAGGTCTCACTCCTCCTGTTGCAGTAGGATAAGATAAAGCACGCCTCTCACTGCATTCTCAGTTAAAAAAAAAAAAAAAAAGTAGCTGCATCAGTTTAGTAGACATGGAAATTTAGAAAAAGATCATGCTGGTGGGGTCAAGAAGATTGGTGGCTGACCCAACCTGCTGGCAGCTACCCATTGATTGTTTTTTGGGGGACTAACTTAACCAACAGACAGTTGGAATGATTTATTCAGATTAAAGATATTAGCTATATCTTGGCATCACATGACCTGCCTTATCATCAAACTCCACCCAAAACAATATCACTCTTGCTTGCTGGCAAATGAAATCCCAAGCTGGTTCCTTAGATCACTCAGAACCTCAAATGGCGAGATTGCCACCACTGCTATTCACAGTTTTGCCCAACAGTCATAGCCATTATATAGACAAAGGACGGTGTCACTCTCCCATGGACGGGTTAACAAAAACAATAAATAAATTAGGGTGGCGAGTTGCAGGAGAGTGACATCTTCATCGTAGCATTGCAGGTATAAGGGACAGACACAAACTACTGCCTGGGAAAACTTTCCGCCTGAGTTTTTAAAGCTGGCCACACACATTATAACTTCTATAGAATCTCCTTTAGATGTATTATCAAATATGTTTTGCAAGAACCAGGCTAAACAATACATTTTGAGTGAAATGAGTGAGATTTTTATCGAAATGTCAGTAAAGATTGGGAGATCTCTCTGAACCTTCACCAGTATGATGAAATGCATTGGTGTCAATGGGTAAGGCAAACATTAAAGTGGTTTTTGGGGGTTTTCAATTGTGTAATGGGTTTGAAATGGCCCCCCCCCCCCCCCCCCCCGAGTGCTACAGAAGCTCCTTTCATCTATCCTGGGCCTATTGTTGTGCCAAAAATTAGCCCCGCTATTTTATTTAATTTTTTTGCACAGAAAAATTAAAACATACATTGTAAAAAGTAAAACAATTGAAGAATTAGTGTGCATATAACAATCAAATAGACTATAAAGAAAAAAACAAAAAAAACACCAAGGGCCCATTTTTTTGTTTTTGAGGTGCGCCAACACACATACGTCAATGTTTGTTATGTTAATGCCTTTCCCTAAAATTAAAGTTCATTAAAATAAATGGGCTGCAAATGCACCCCAACATGCCAAAAACGAGACATTATCAGAAATGCAACACAACGTACATTCATGCATTGCATCGCTCTGTAAGACAGGTATGTTGCCCATCTGCATTGGTAGCTACATTCAAAATAAATGGCGCCGCAATGCAGCAACGCGCGTAATGTTACTACATCGCAAAAGTGTAAATGGACCCAAAATTAAATAAGCTAAACTACTCTTAAATACACAAAAACCCCACACCCTCCAAAGAAAGAAAAACAAAAAGATTTTTCACGTAATCTTTGCCTAAGCGGCAAAATTGGGAGCTCCCGCTACGAGAAGATTTTGCCAATAGTGAAATGAACTTTTCTGAAATCATCCCACCCATCCCTATGGTCTCAGACAGGTGTCCGTGCTTACTGCCCTCTGGAAAGCATACTGGGGTGGATTGCTTTTCAGACGGCAGTAGAGCAGCAGCTGACAGGCGTTCAGGAGGCGCCACTGCCGTCTGTTTTTTTTTTCTTATTTAATTGGTTTCTATGCAGAGCTGCACCAAACAGCAAAAATGCCACAAAATATGGACAACCCTGTCAAGCTATAGGCCGAGTTCACATATGTGCGGTCGCAGGTTCGTGCCCGGGGCCCGGTGCCCATGTGTTCACTGGTTCAGGTGCGATTCAGGTCTGAATTTTTGGCCTGAATTCGCATCTAAACTGGACCCAAAACACGCACAGGACCCTTCTACAATTCACTCTGCGTCCGCCCCCCCGACCTGTGAGAACCGGCTCCATTATGAGCTGATCACACTCGCCTGTCATGCGAATTGGATGCTGGGAAAATCCAATTCGCATATATGTGAACCCAGCTTTAATGTTAGCATTTTGGTCAGTGGCTGGGGGGGCAGTAAAGCCACAGAGTTACTGTCTGCTTTTACTGCCAGCATGTGAAAGAGCTCTATTTGTTTTATATCTAGTAAGGGTGACAATCATAACATAGTTGTCATTACATCTACAAGTGATTATGTAACCAGATTGTAATGTGTGCAGTCATCTTAAAGGTATAATTCACCTTTCAAGAAACAATGTGTAGGTGAACTAAGAGCGGCCACCCTCTCCCCCCCCCCCCACTGTCAGCACCCCCGAAGGCACTCCACCAGTCTGGGGATTTGAAAGACCCACTGCTTCCGGGACAGACCAGTTCTGATTGGTCGGCTCCGTCAATGTTGTGACACTGACCAATCAGAATTGATCTGGTCCATGCTACCCTGTTTCCCTGAAAATAAGACCTAGTGTGATTGTCGGTGATGGCTGCAATATAAGCCCTACACGCCAAATAAGCCCTAGTTAAAGTCCTTGTAGGTCTTATTTTCAGGGTAGGGCCTATTTTGGGGGAAACAGGGTAGGGCTTATTTGGGGGGAGGGCTTATATTGCAGCCATCACTGACAATCACGCTAGGTCTTATTTTCGGGGAAACAGGGTAGAAGCACTGCAGGACAAGATGGAGAGGAGCTGGGATTTTGAATCCCTGGATTGCTGGAGCAGGTGTGGGGGGTGCCGATCCTGGAGGTAAGAACAGCGGGCATCGATAGGTGGGGTGGATGGCCCCACACCCCAAACCTATACACTGTTTCTGTAAGCCTGGGTTCACATTTCAGCATGGCCTTGAATGTAACTTCTTTAACAGAAGCCAATGCAAGTCATACCAAAAACAGTGAAGGAACCTTTTTCTAAGTCGGGGGGATTTAAGTCGCACCAATTAGAATGGTTCCATTGAATAGAATGGGGTAAGACTTCTAATGTGACAAGTGCTCCAAATTCGGAGCGATTGTCGCATCAGTGTGAACCGGGCCTAAAAGGCGAACTAACCCTTTAAGATATATAAGAAATCAGAAGCAGATGCAAACACACTGGAGTCCACTTAAGACTGAAATACCAGTTGGGGTTAACCTGTAAGGGGGACCTCATAGAAAACTGGAAATCCCTTGTCCGTGACTCATGCATGAATAAACACAGCATATTCCCATCACACGGCTGGCAGCTTTGGGCTGTACTAATACAGCCCATTACAAAAAAACAATAAATCCCTATAGCGATTGTCACATTTTTATGGTTGTCCGCAAATCACTGCAAACAGCTGGATGGGCCTCTTTCAATGGCATCTTTCCACATTGCTGTGTCTGACTATGCATTACACAACATGAGTCACTGCCCCGCCCCCTCCCAGTACTGATGGAATGAGAGTTCTGGAGCCAGCAGAGTTGGACCGGCACCACAAGAGTGCAAAACATTGTTGGGTGGAGTTTTTTCTTGAATGGGCAAAAATGTGTGAAATTCTGACAAACCCACATGCTGTATAATGATGAATATTTATTAATACAGAATTACAAAACAGGCTCTTGTGTTCATGAATTTAAGGCGTTCATAGATGAATAGAAAGTGATAGAATAAGATGATCTAGTAATCAAAATCCAGCCCTAGATTTTTTTATTTTATTTTTTTTCTCACAAGATGTGTCACTTAGTATTAGTAGCTTAGTGGTAGATTGTCAGATTAAAGGGCATTACAGTAGTGGCCACAGGATTGAACCGGTGCCGTAGGCATGGCGGAGTCCATCATCTCAGAGGTCAGGTGACTTGTTTATCAGTAGGGAGCTGCAGGTCAGACATCCGTCCACTTTGGCTAATTCCGAATTGGCTACGGGGATCAGCATGTGTTCCTTCAGCTTCTCAAACACCTGCAAGAGGAAAAGTAGCAGAGTTATCGGTGCTTGCCCTGATTTAAATTTCATTAAAGTGGTTGTAAACCCTTTACAACCACTTTATACTACAGGCAAGCCTATAATTAGGCTTAACCTGTAGCTACACTGGATAGCACATGCGCACTTAAGCAAACTGAAGCAATGGCACGTACGTGCCTTTGCTGCAGTTGTATTGTGCCGTTACCGGCAGTGACGTCAATGCGGCTCCGGCCAATTACATAGCCGGAGCCGCGATACCCAAAAATAACCCCCCAGAGAGATGTAGCCACTCCGGGATAGATGGCGGCGTCGGAGGAGGCGAACAAGGACCGCTGCGGGGGCTTCAATCTCAGGTAAGTAATTCATAATGAGCTAGTATGCTATGCATACTAGCTCATTATGCCTTTGTCTTGCAGGTTTTTTTTTGGAAATTTTTTTAAGGGTTTACAACCACTTTAAAAAGGAGAAGTACTTCTGTGGATCACAGGAATGCAGTTCGTTCTGCGCTCCTGTGTCCGGTTTTCAGCAGACAGCGGGCTGAAGCCCTCTGTCGGCTGATGTCACTGAGCCGGTCCAGGCTCAGGAAGGATCGCAACCATATAGTCAGGATCCACCAACATGCCTGGACTGGCATCCAGCCCAGCCACTTAGTGAGCCCCTGAGAGCCTGAGCCGGCCACTCCCGCCCCCTCCACAGCCCAGCGCTCCAGTGAGATTGGGGGGCAGAGCAGAGAGCTGTGATTGACAGTCAGCAGCTCTCTGCTCAGGGAGCTCTGAGAACCGAGCAATCGGCGGTGTTCGATCGCTCGGTTCTCTGTGTTAAAGCTGGCGGCGGACGCATGCAGCATCGTACCGATGCTGCATCCAGCTAGGTAAGAATCAGAAAAAAAAACCAAAAAACACCATACTTTTTTAAAAAACATATTTAAAGCCAAGATTTTTTTTAGTTTTGAATAGGGTAGCAAAGGGTTACAATTTATGTCAGGGCAAAATAAAAAATAAATAATAATAATAAAAACATATGCAGCACATTTCTGCAATGCGTGAACAGGTTTTATCGCTTTAACCCTTTCACTGCCAGAGCCGTTTTTGAATTTTCTTTGCACACAAGCTAAAAAATCATTTTAGGCCTGAAGATTATTTAAAATATTATGGGAGATATTTACTAAAACTGGAGCGTGCAAAATATGGTGCAGCTCTGCAAAGAAATCAGGTTTGAACCCCCGTTCACAACGGCGCGATTTGACAAACCACAGCCTTTTGCCGGCACTGTCCCAATCGGTGGGACGCCGACTTTGCAGTGCCACACCGATTTCCAAAAGTAGTTCCTGCGCTACTTTTGGCGACTTGGGGGGAGATTTTAAAAGAAATCTGTGCACGAATCCGCACAGATGTCTTTCAACTCACCACCGAACTCGCACTGAAATGCGGGTTTGAAGTCGTGCGAGTTCAGTGCGATTTCAAACCTGCGTTCGGTGTGAACGTTCCCTTATTGTCAATGCTTGAACAAGCTGAAGTTAGAAGCGGATTGGCTACCATGCACAGCTTCACCAGATTCTGAGTGCTCCAGTTTTTGTAAATCTCCCCCTATATATTTTCTGAAAGCAGACACATTGATGAATAGCGGTTGTTCCAATTTCTTATGGCACACAATATTTGTGCAATGGTTTATCAAGTACTAATTTCTTTGGTAACATGTTAGAGGAGACTATGCCATGTACATAGATGCCCAACATGACAAGCTTTAAATCTGTGTGTGCGCCTGCAAAACAACAATAATCTTCAGTAACCTCTAATTTCCACAGGTCATCAAATTAGAGATAACCATGAATAGTGACCCTAGAACTATTGCACTCATTGCGGCATGCATTTCAATATGTAACATTTGTATTGCAAGCAAAGTTTTCATATGTATAATCATTTTTAAGGCAGGTTCTCTAAAATGAGAAATCCATGCCCTTTAGATCCCTGATGTCTCACCTGCCTTCTATTGTGTGCCATTAGCTTCTCCCCTAGCCCCAAGAGCCAGGGAAAAGTGTCACCTGAGACCATTCCTGATAGGGGAGATCAGCAAACATATGCTCGCTGGTCTCCCTCCCCGCCTCCCAGCAACACCCGCCACGCAGGTCCCAGGCCCACAGGTGGGACAGAAGAGCCTGGGAAGCATGGCGAGAGTCGCACTCCATGGGTCGTGGAAATCAATTGGGTGGCCCACCTGATTGCTATCATTATAATGCCAACAGTTGGCATGTGGCGTGTACACACATTCTCAGTGCTGCAGCTGCCAGGAGTATGTGAAAAACCCCTTGCTGCCACTGCTGTAAGCCTTACAGCAATGGCAGTAAAAAAGGTTAATGACCATGCAATTACAGAAAAAAACCTGTTGGTAAAAACAAAAAAAAAAAAAAAAAAACATGTTTCATACATCTCTACAATACATGCACTTCATGTTTTAATATTAAAGCAACACACACACACACATGATGTAGGCAGCGCTATTATAAACACCAGAGATGGTGTGAACTAAATAACTCTATATATCATACAAAAAAATTCATGCGATACACAAAGTCAATAAAGAGCATAAATGATGAAGTCCATAATTAAAATGATAAACAGTTCATAGGGTAATGCAGAGTGAAGTTTCTTTAAGATAAAGATGGCTAGACTTTCACCGATCCCCCTCTGAATAAAAAACTTACCAGAACTAGTAAGGTAGTAAGCAGGTTAATGGCACTTGTAAACACTCGTTTTGGTATTCGATTTCCCTGGAACAGCTTTATCATAGGGGCTTGATCACACACATAAATATCCATGTCCAATCATATGAAAAACAGAAATAATTCCAGTGTGATTCTGTATAAAAGTATTTATTTCCTCATAAAACAGACACCTCCCTCTTTAAGAATTGCACTTACAGCAAGAAAAGTAAACAATGAGTATTGCATCACATGAAGCAGTTGTACCAGTTGGAACAGCCAAGCATGAATCAAAATGTCAGGGTATCTCCTACCGCAATCAGCTCTATCTACGGTGGTAGTGAGACCCGTGTCTCTGAATAGTGTGCTGGAATGTAGTATTGATTGTCGCTGAGACACACCCCAACGTTTCGTCGTAATTGACATCATCAGAGGGCTGATTGCGGTAGGAGACACCCTGACATTTTGATTTATGCTTAGCTGTTACAGCAAGAAAAGTAAACGATGAGCATTGCATTTCATGAAGCAGTTGTACCATTGTAAGTGCAATTCTTAAAGGGGGGGCGTCTGTTTTATGAGAAAATAAATAAATACTTTTATACAGAATGACACTATGGAATTATTTCTGTTTTTTTCTCATATGATTGGACACAGATATCTATGTGTGTGATCAAGCCCCTATGATGAAGCTATTCCAGGGATATCGAATACCAAAACGAGTGTTTACAAGTGCCATTTACCTGCTTACTACCGTGTTTCCCCGAAAAAAAGACCTAGTGTTATTTTCCAGGAAGGCTGCAATATAAGCCCTACCCCGAAAATAAGCCCTAGTTTAAAAAGCTTGTAAAATCCTATAATCCACTCTATTACAGTAGTATATAATGTGCAATGTGTGTGTTTCTGTAATATAAATGCGGGGAAGAGAGCTCCGGCGGGTCACAGAAGCGCAGAGAGGCGCTATAACGAAGGTATTTGGCACAATTATATTATAAAAACACACACATTGTACATAATATACTACTGTAATAGAGTAGATTATAGGATTTTACAAGCATTTTAACTCAGTTCACACTGGGGATTCCTTTCAGGCAAAGAGAGAGAGGGGGAGAAGACAGCACATTACATGGTAAGACCTGCCCCAAAAATAAGCCCTACTGTGTCTTTTGTTGCCAAAATTAATATAAGACCCAGGCTTATTTTTCGGGGAAACACAGTACCTTACTAGTTCTGGTAAAGCCGCGTACACACAAGCAGAATGTCCGAAGGAAGCTTTTCACCGTCTATTCCGATCGTGTGTAGTTCTCATCTGACTTTTTTTTCAAAAATTCTGATGGACCTAGAAATAGAACATGTTCTAAATATTTCCGACGGAACCAATTTCTATCGGGAAAACCGCTCGTCTGTCTGCTGTTCCAATGGACCAAAAACGACGCATGCTCTGAAGCAAGTACGAGACGGAAGCTACTGGCTACTGAACTTCCTTTTTCTAGTCCCGTCGTAAGTGTTGTACGTCACCGCGTTCTGGACGGTCGGACTTTGGGTTAACCGTGTGTAGGCAAGACCGCTTGGATGAAATTCCGTCAGAGTTCCGTCGGAGAAACCTTCGGAGTTTATTCCAACGGCAAAACCGGTCACGTGTACGCGGCATAAGAGTTTTATTCAGAGGGGGATGTGAGTACTCCCCTTGCCTTGTACGTGTGGTGGTGTCGTGAAAGTCTAGCCATCTTTATCTTAAAGAAACTTCACTCTGGATTACCCTACGGACTGTTTATCATTTTATTTATGGACTTCATCATTTATGCACTTTATTGACTTTGTGTATCGCTATGATTTTTTTGTGTTTGATATATAGAGTTATTTCGTTCACACCATCTCTGGTGTTTATAATAGCGCTGCCTACATCTTGTGTGTTGCTTTACTATCTGTTTAAGCCTTGGTAGGCCATAAGGTAGCAGCTGTTTGCCTTAATTGGCTATATTTTTTTTTTTTTTTTGTGTTTCACCTTATCCATGAGCGCTTGTTAATGTAGGAACTAGGCGTTGATTCTGATATTTATTTTTAGCATACATGTTTTAACATTAGAGTGATACTAAAGTCTCTTTTTTTGTTAAAAGTAACAAACATGTTGTACTTCCCTCCTCTGTGCAGTTGGTTTTGCACAGAGCAGCCCAGATCCTCCTCTTCTCGGGTCCCTCTTCGGGGCTCCTGGCCCCTCCCTCCTGTTGAGTGTCCCCACAGTAGGCAGCTTGCTATGAGGGGCACCCGAGCCGAGCCATAGCTCTGTGTGTCCATTTAGACATGGAGCTGCGACCGCCCCCGCCCCCTCACTCTCCTCATTGGCTCACTGACTGATTGACAGCAGCGCTAGCCAATGGCGCCACTTCTCAGCCAACCAGGAGGGAAAGTCCTGGACAGCTGAGTCTCTCATGCAACATTGCTGGATCGAGATGGACCTCCGGTAAGTATTAGGGGGGCTGAGGGGCGGCTGCTGCACACAGAAGGCTTTTTTTTTTATCATAATGCATAGACTGCATTAAGATAAAAAAACTTTCTGCCTTTACAACCACTTTAAAGTCGCAAGTATGAAATAATTCCTGTTGATGTGCCAGAAACATAGTATGCTCCCACCTTCCTCTTTGGCATGACAACTCAGTGTCATTTTGGTTCTGAATTTTAAGCACATGGTGTCAGCCCTGCCTACTTTTTTTTCTTCTAGTGGATCACAAAGAACACTGCCCTCTCCTCATCTCCTGTACCCTTGCTCTTCTCTCCCCCCCCCCCCCCCAATCTCCATAACCCCTCCTTAGGCACAGAGCACAAGACGTTATTAGCGCACAAGATTTCTGACAGGATCAACAGGTATTTTTTGCAATCATTGAAAAGATATAACCTGCCTCTGATTGGGACCTTTCTGAAGAAGTAGTACTATTACACACCCTAGTAAGCAATTACCAGCTAGATCTTGACAGTTAACATGTGCAATATGTGGGACAATGTTTACTGGTCTAAGGCTGTACTTATTTTTAGGTTACCTTGACACTTTCTGGGAATTCCTCAGGTGCTCTGTGTAATAGTACATGGCCTTTTCCTGGTATGTTCAAGTAGATGCAATTCGCAGCCGCATCATCGGGGACAGTCAACTTATCATAACGGTGATCACTCATTTGCTGCATAGTCTGCCAAATAATTACAGTATTATCAATTCTTGTCTGTTCACATACCAGGTTAACAAACATAACTTGTAAACTGGAAATACAATCCATTTAACATTGCACTTGTGTTAAGGTTCAATCATGCTACCTTAATCTGAGTTTTATGCAACATGTCACGATCCTTTACAGCCAGATGATTCAGCAGGACTTTCACAGTGCCCACGAGTAGGAGGCAGGCTTCTCATAATCATTCTGAACTGTGCAAAGACTTTCAGAGCTACACACCTCTGCATGTAATGTTTCCGCAAGACAGTAATGAGGGTAGAGTGGGTCATAAATATATTTTGGGAATGGACAGAGGTGTGTATTATTACACTGCAACAGTCTCAAACTGAAATGGAACAAGGCCAAATCAATGGAACAAGGCATCAGCCCCTCCAATCCCTTAAAATGGACATTGGCAAGGGATGCAATGGACACATAGATTGCCTGTACTGGCATTGCCCTATAACACCAACAGAGCATGTTCACTTAACTTTCATTAACTACTTCCCGACCACCCCATAACAGATTTACTGCTACAGGGTGGCTGTTCTGTGCAAAATCACCTATATATGTACACACATGATTCTGCACTTCCAGGTAGGGGGGCGCTAGTGCACCGCATCTGCTGTGATTAGTCACTGCAGAAGCTGATTAGTCGGTACCAGCCAATGGATGTCCGCCAGCATCCGCTTATGTTCGAGGACAGAGATTGGACGAAGCCAGGGAATAAAATCCATCACATCTCTTATTGAAAGCAGCACAGAGTACACAAACACTGGCACACATTTAACCCTTTGATCGCCCCTGATGTTAACCCCTTCTCAGCCAGTGTCATTAGTACAGTGACGAAGCATATTTTTTAGCACTGATCACCGTATTAGCGTCTCTGGTCCCCAAAAAGTTTCAATTAGTGTCAGATTGTCCGCCACAAAATTGCAGTTCCGCTATAAATCGCTGATCGCCCCCATAACTAGTATCAAAAAAAAAAAAAAAAAATCCAAATATATTATATATATATATATATATATATATATATATATATATATATATATATATATATATATATATATATATATATATATATATATATATATATATATATATTAGTAGACGCTATGACTTTTGCGCAAACCAATCAATATATGCTTATTGGGATTTCTTTTACCAAATATATGTAGCAGAATACATATTGACCTAAATTTATGAGGAAATTCGATTTTTTTGAATTTTTTTAATTGCCCATGTTTTATAGCAGAAAGTAAAAAAATCTGTCTGTCTTTGTTTATAATGCAAAAAAAATTAAAAACCCAGGAGGTGATCAAATACCACCAATAGAAAGCTCTAAATTTATAAAATTTTATTTGGGTACAGCATTGCATGACCACGCAACTGTCAGTTTAAAGAACGCAGTGCCGTATTGCAATAAGTGGCCTGGTCACGAAGGGGGGGGGTAAATCTTCCGGAGGGCAGAACATGCATTCACACATAAATGGTTCATACAGAAAATTCACTTGAAAGTGTTCTACTTTAAAGTTTCTACAGAAGATACTAGGGCACTTGTGGATAAAAGGTTTAACCTCTTCATGATGAAAGGATTCTTTACTGTTAGAGTTGCAAAAAAATGTAGAACAGTCCTCCATAGGAACAGCTTAAAAAAGGGCAGGAGGTATTTCCTAATATACAAAATATTGTTTTCTAAAATTTCTAAAGAATGCATTGCAAATGTCAATCAGATGATCCATATGTTCATTATCCGACTGCCTATAGGGATTAGAAAGGATTTTTTCCTATTAGAGCAAATTGGGCCACACTTTTTAGAGACGTTTTACCCTTCTCTAGATGACTATGGGTTAAGGGTTTTGTCCAGTTCAATTTTTTTTTTTTTTTTTTTTAATATCAGGCAAATGTACAGAAGAAAAATAAATATTTGCTACATAAATGTGACAAAGGTCTATAACCTTATTAAAAATAACTAATGGAATAAGAAAAGAAGAGGATTAAATGGGAGGGTAAGTGACTCTATAGAACAAAAAAATGTCCTGCTTGAGCAGATGTATGAAACTCAAGAATCCCAAACCTTCTGGAAATCATCTGTTTTATCATTTAAAATAGCTGGGAGATTGTCACTGATTATTACCCAGTTCAGTTTTGAAACAATCCAGGTAAAGTTAATTGACGTTGAGTTCCATGACCTACCAATTGTAATGTTGGCTGCAAGGAAGACACAAGAAATGCCTTTACTGGAAGGCCTAGGAACGTTGGGTATAATGTGGTTAAGAGGAGCCATGACTATGGGTCAAGGGTTTGATGATGCAATGCTTTTCTGTTTTTAATGGTTAAATCTGATGAACATGTGTTGTCTTTCACTGTAATTATATAACATGCAGATAGAAATAATAGGCTTTTTGACTTACCATAAAGTCCTTTTTCCTGAAGTTCATTAAAGTGGAACATTACCCAAAAAGGAGGGGGGGGGGTTTCACATTTCCACCTCCTCCCCCCACACTCTAACTTTTGGGCACTTTTTTTTGGGGAGTGAATACCTAGTTTTGATTAGGTACCCGCTCCCCAGTTTGCGGAAGTTTGGCTCTCACTCCTCTTTGCCCAAAGTCTTCTGGGACCTGAAGGCTGTGGGACCATTCACAAAGCACAAAGCACAGTGGAAAGCTGGCTTTATAGCTGCAGGTAATCACAGCTTGCTTCCCACACTAGACATGACGGCGCCGGGGACCCCAAACCCAGCGAGAGCTGGCCCAGGTGAGGACAGGGCTGGATTCCTGGACAGGAAAGCATACTTTTAAAAGTCAGCAGCTATGGTATTTGTAGTTGCTTACTTTAAATTTTTTGGGGGGCGACTGAAGATCCTCTTTAAAATTTAACTTTAGTCAGAAAACTTCAGGCTGACCCCTTTTACAGGTATAGCTATGTAGAACATTAAAAATAAGTGACTATGCTGTTTAAAATCCAGTAATACACTGTCCCACCCTGTTCTGTACATGCTCAGTTGCTCTTTTTTTTTTTTTTTTTTTTTTTTTTAGGCACTGTACCGAAATTGTAGAGGCCGATCTGCTTACAGTCTAAAGATTTACTGCTGTTCAGGGGCTCTGGGCTTCAGGAAAAAAAAAAAAAAAAAAAAAGGAGTAGCCTCCAGCAAGAAGAAACACTAACAATGTTGGAGGCGATTTACAGCACACACTAACTTTGGTTGCATAATTATTAATGGGGATTGTATGTTCCTTTCTAAATAACATTATTTTTATCAAGTTGTTATCGGTAAAAGTTCCAATTTAAGAAAGATTCTGGGACAACTGAGTTATACTGCCACCAACAGTTGGATTGGACACTGGCAAACAAAAAGATGTTGGTCAGCTATTAACTCCTCCCACTCCCATCATGTTTTAGTTTGTGCAAAAGAAGTAGTAGGAGTGAGGCATAAAGACAGAGGGGGTAGGACATGTGTCCCTTAATCAATTCCAAGAAAAAGGATTTGAAAGGAAATCATTTTTTTAATCATTCATTAAAGGTCACATGGTCAGAAGAATTCTGAGACAGCTGGGAGTCCAACTGAGGGGTGGGCAACAGAAAACAAAATGCTAACAGGCCTGCAAAAACAAAGCAAAATCGTGTGCTGCCCGCAGTTCAAAGAGCAGGCTGAAGGACTTTGTGTTAGAGGCTGGCATCAGATAAGGCCTGACATTCCCCTGGTAAAATGTGGGGAACATGCAAACATCCTAGTAAGACACCTAAGTTAGTTGAAAGCCCAAATATATTTCTTTATCAGTAAGAATGGAATAGATTGCACAGGGACACAGGATTACGGGGAAACCTACAGTATGTGCCATAATCACATAGTCCTATCATAAGATTGAGGACTATACTATGGGATCTAATGAAATGGAAAAACAAAAAAATAAAGTGAAAAGAAACCAAGCTTCAACTATGCAGGAGAGAGGTATCCACAGCTAACCCCATCTATCACTCATAATAATGTGTAATGTCCCATTCATTGTGTTAACCATGTGGAATACGGGTCTTCAAATGGAAAATCCAGAAAACTACTCTCCTGCAAAAGACAGCGAGACACATCACCCCTTTTGGAGAGCGTATTTGAGTGGACCTAGACAGGAAAATGGGGGAACTTTATCCTTAAGCCTATAGGCTTGAATGGTGAGCTGCCTAAGCCACCTAGAAATGGAGGAACGAGATGCAGATTGTTCCTTAGGGGGACCTTCAGGAATGAATGAATGAATGAATGAATTATTTGTATAGCGCTGCACATGCGAACTGAATCGCCTCAAGGTGCTAGATCTCTCCTGTGTTGTCCAGCTCCTTAGAAGAGGTAGGTCTTGACTTTCTTCCTGAAGGCCTGATGGTTTTCTTCCATGCGGATGTGAGTAGGAGGAGCGTTCCATAACCGTGGTCCTTGGACTGCGAATCTTCGTTCTCCTTTTGTTTTGTAGCGGGTTTTTGAAATAAGGAGGAGGTTTTGGTTTGAAGATTGAAGACTGCGATTGGGTGTATAGTGCTTTATTTTCTCGCATAGGTATTGAGTAGCATTTCCTTGTATACATTTGTGGGTGAGGCAGAGGGTCTTGAAAGTGATTTGGTTCTTTACGGATAGCCAATGTAGGCTCCTCAGGGAAGGGGAGATGGATTCCCAGGGTTTTTTCCTGTTAACAGTCTTGCCGCCGTGTTTTGGATGAGTTGCAAGCGTGCAAGCTGATATTGGGGTAGTCCTATGTAGAGGGAGTTTGCGTAGTCAAGTCTGGAATTGATGATTGTTCCAACTACTGCTGCTTTGTCCTCTTCTGGGATGAAGGGGATGAGTCTACGTAGCAGGCAGAGGAGATGGTGAGATTGGCTGACTACTGATCCTATTTGTGCATCAATTGACATTTCTGAGTCAAAAATGACTCAGAGACTCTTGGCTTTGGTGCTTGGAGAGATGGTCTGTCCGAAGATGGTGGGTGGTGTCCATGGGGTCTTAGTTTTGGAATTTTTATTTGCGTGTAGGAGAAGAAGCTCAGTTTTTGATCCGTTGAGTTTAAGAGAGCTAGTGGTCATCCAGTCTTCTATCAAAGTGAGGCATTTTTCTAGTTGCTGATGATGGTCTTTTTCTCCAGAGATGCGAAGGTAGAGTTGGGTATCATCAGCGTATGAGTGGAAGCAGAGGTCCGAATGAAAATGATTGTCCAGCTTGAAAGAAGATGTGGCTGAAAGACCAACTTGAACAGCTTGTTCAAGCAATGGAGAGAACTTGTATTGGGATGTACTGTATTGTACCTACAGATTAGGAATGTCTCTGACAGGGTCAAAGGGTGGTCTTTGAAGAGCCAACAGAGCTAGTTGTAGTAAGGGAAAGGGATCACCGCTCCAGGTGGAAATGTGGATATAGAACTCTTCTCGGAACTGGAACACCAGGTGCCGGCTAAGCATATAGCAACATGAGGCAAAAAGGAAGTTCTGGACAGCCGCATTCCGGAATATAGCCTTCATTAGTAAAAAGTCCAACAGATACAAGCCACAGCAAAAAAATGGGACAAACAAGCTGACGCGTTTCATACTTAACAGTGCTTAGTCATAGCTGCCCTACCACCAAAAACAGTGCAATATATACACTAAAATGTTTCAAATATGTGACTCCATGTGTAGGTAATTGAGTCTAATTACTCAATTAGATCTTCAATTGGAAGAAACCCTTGATTAACAAACGTGCTCAACGTGTGTGAGTTGGGGGAATACACATGAATATGTGAATTCAGTGCAAAGATGAAGCAAATGCTTTTATAATGAATTAAATTAAATTTAAACCAACTAAAATAAAGTGTCTAAATAACTTATTTTGTTTTAATGAATTGTTCAAATGAACTGTGAGCTGTAAATATGTCCAATAAATATGTGAACACCTAAATAGTTGGTGAAAAAAATGAAATGAAATAAAAATAAAATGTGATAAGAATTAAACATTAAAATAAAATGAGTGACTTTATGATAATAATAAATCTGTGTTAATAATAGTGAAATATATATGTGTATGGGAATGGCTAGAGAAAAGATCTATTCTTTGATGGTACTCAAGGCCAGCATCAATCAAGACCAGACTGAAATGGTAAAGATATGCTCTACAGAGTATTTCCTAGAATAGAAATGCTTTTCCTCGCACCCTGTGAAATATGCTTTCCGAGTGCGACGGTGGACCCTGGGAGAGGTGGATTTCCTAGCCTAGGACACTAGCACAAAACTGAAGCATGATGGGATTTGATGAAGTTATTCTTGGCTGACTTAAGCTGGCCATAGAAAATAGTATAGATAGTCACCTATCAGTTAGCGAGCAAAAAAATAAACATATTTCTCCATCCTTCTAACCCTGTGCCCCTTAATGAATGATTAAAAATAAATAAAGAAAAAAAAAGAAAAAAAAAAAAAAGCAGGCTACTATAAATTACCTCCTTCTACAGATGCTATGTGCCTGGCTGTCCCTAGCACCAATACTTTGAGTCAATGATCTAGAGGAAGCATAAAGAAAGTGAGTTTAGCCTGCAAACTTGCTCTAGGTCATTGTCTTAGAAAATACTAAAGCCATTGGATCAGTGTGAGAGCCAGGCAATTCACATTTTCACAGGGAGAAATCAGCAATGGCCGCTTGCTCGTTTCAGCACAGTTTTTCCAAGTATATATGATTTAGTGGAAAGTGTACATATTGTACTTTCCATGGCGCCTTATAGATAACATTTTCCATTTATCCCTCTAGCTTGTTCGAGTGCATCAGCTCCCCAGAGGTCTGGCAGGGCTGCTTAATGTTTTCCAGGTCTATTTGCAAACGCTTAAAGATATCAGTAGTTTATCATTCTTTCAGAGGTAGAGTAAGGTTGCAGGCAAATATTTCCATTGCATCTCATGGATTAACCTTAGTACAATATTGTCTATAGGAGTCCGAGAACAAAGAGAAGGCATTTTGGTGCACATACCGTACGTGTACCAACCATGAGTCTAGGGGTACTTCAAGACTTTTATTACTCATATTTGTCTAATACCAACATATTCCACTGTGCTTTACAGAACACACAGAATTGCCTACATCAGTGTCAGGGCTGGGCTCAGCCCTTCCTTCTCTGAGCTGGCCGCTCAGCAGTCGGGTAATTGCCAGCTCCTATCTCGCCACAGTTATTCAGCTGTTAATTATATCCTGCTCGTCAGTCCTGCCTACTTAAGCCGTCCAGTCCAGAGGAGCTCTGCCTTCACCTTGGTCAACATCACAGAAACTATCTCCTGCGATCCTGTTCAAGACTTGCTTTGCTGACATCCCTTCCGGCTCCAGATCTTGCTTGCTGTTCCACTACATTGATCCCTGACTTCTGGCTTGGCTGACTATCCGTTCCGATTACTGAACTTTGGCTATGTTTTGACTACATTTGTTCTTTTTACTTTTATTATTAAACAAGTGTGATATAACTGTACTTCTGTCTTGGTCTGATTTCATGGTTTCTGACAATTGGTCACGGAATCAGTGAAGCTTATAGGCGAATGTGCCTAAAATAGTCAGCCAAATAGACAATAGGACCCCAAAGTTTCATAACTCCCCCAAACCTACACATAAATCATGATCAGGAAAATAGTATAAAAATTTAAGTTGAAATCAGGCTTAGGCATTATGCACACTGCACGTTTTACAGCTGCTCTTAGGGGCGTCTGGCGGTTTTTTTTCCTGCCTCTAAACTCCCCTGCATGTTATCCTATATATCCATGCACACAGACGTTTAGTAGCAGGAGAAAAAACCCTACTGCCAGTGCATCCAGGAGCAGCGGCCTTTTGGAAGAAATAAATTGGCGCTTGTAAACTAAACATTAGGTGTGTGTAGCACTTGAGCATTAATTCATTTCAATGTCCAGAATAATAATTTATTTACATGAATTAACGCCCAAGTGTTTCGATGCCTGTAAACGCATTACGACCTTTACAAGCAGCAGGCGTTTTTCTATACATTACTAACCAGGGGGAGGGGACTCACAAGGGGAGGAGACCGATCTGTGTTCCTCTGTACAAGGAACACACCATCGGTCTCCTCCCACCTGACAGGACGTAGATCTGTGTGTTTACACACACAGATCCACGGTCCTGCTCAGTTACCGGGTGCATGGCGGACATCGCGGCCACCGGGCATGCGCACCGGGACCCGAGTGACGTGGCGGACGCGCGCGCCCCCTGGGGGGCCTGGAAGGCTGTCACGTCATATGACGGTGGCCCAGGATAACAGCTGCACCGTCCCGCCGTCATATGATGGTGGGCAGGCAGCAAGTGGTTAAAGGGGATCTATTTTTTTTTTTTTTTTTTTTAAATAACAAACATGTTATACCTACCTACTCTGTGTAGCTGGTTTTGCACAGAGCAGTCCAGATCCTCCTCTTCTCGGGTCCTGGCCCCTCTCTCCTATCGAGTGCCCCTTCAGCCAGCAGCTTTCTATGGGGGCACCCGAGTCAGAGCTTCGTGTATCCATTCAGACACGGAGCCCTGACCTGGCCCCGCCCCCCTTTCGCCTCTGATTAGCTGACTGATTTTGATTGACAGCCGCGGGAGCCAATAGCGCTGCTGCTGCGTCTCAGCCAATCAGGTGGTGTCAACGCAAATACGCATCACGCATGTGGGTTCTCAGTTTAAACGGCAGGGGTGTTTTTTCTTGCATCATCCGTGTTATGAACTTTATGTTTTTTTGCTTTTAAATTTAAATAAATCAGCCAAAGATTTTCTACACCAGTGGAGTCTCTTTTTCTTCTTTTGGCACTTATGGTTCATCTTTGCTGGATTCGTGGAAGCAACTACTAACTGCTCTATGTGAAACGATCCTGGGACTGCACCTTGTGAAGCACTTCAAGTTGTTGCTAACGTGTTGTCCATGAAGGAGGTTGGTGTTTCTTCTCAGCAGTGCCTTCCGGAGCATACCCACGGTGGTCTACATCTTTCTACTAAGCCTGTTTTGACCCCCCTGAGTAAGGGCGGTTGCAGGCTTTTTGGTAAGACTCCATTACTTTATCATCAGATGGTGGGCGGCACTAGTGGTGGAATACTGACCCTGGGCCTCGTACTGAATACCAAACATATCACAATTTTGGACTTTTTCACTTTCATCAAATTAATTTATTAATTTTAATTCATATGTTCTTGTAATACTTATGAGCACTTAATTGTTGTTGATTTGTTATCAGTGATTGGAAGTTATTCACTGTGGTTTGTTATTTGATCAATTGATTTATCACTGTTCACATAATTTTATGTTACATGTCCAGCGCTGCACTTTCTATTTTTAAATCAGGAGGTGTGTCCCGGACTGCTTAGACATTCGTGGACATCACAGGAGAGAGAAGGGGCTCAGGTAAGTAATTAGGGGGTGCTGGGGAGGCTTCTACATACAAAAGGTTTTTTTATCTTAAAAAAAAAAAAAAAAAAAAGAAAGAAGAAAGAAGAAAGAAAGAAGAAAGAAGAAAGAAAGAAGAAAGAAGAAGAAGAAGAAGAAGAAGAAGAAGAAGAAGAAGAAGAAGAAGAAGAAGAAAAAAGAAGAAGAAAAAAGAAGAAAAGAAAAAAGAAGAAAAGAAAAAAGAAGAAAAGAAAAAAGAAGAAAAGAAAAAAAGAAAAAAGAAGGAGGAAGAAGAAAGAAGAAGATTTAGTTTTCCTTTAACAAACATATCATACTTACCTCCCCTGTACAGTGGGTTTTGCACAGAGTGGCCCCGATCCTCCTCTTCTGGGGTCCCTCAGTGGCGCTCCTAGCTCCTCCTCTTCTGGAGTGCCCCGGAGAAGCGATCTCCCTTGGGGCACCCATGCGGGCGCGCGTCCATTGACACAGACAGCAGGACTCGGCTCCGCCCCCCACATCATTGAATTTGACTGACAGCAGCGGGAGCCAATGGCTGCGCTGCTATCAATCTATCCAATCAGGATCCGAGACACAGGCTGGAGTAGGTGTGCTCGTCCCCGGTGCAGGAACAATCGGGCTCAGGTAAGTAAAACAGGGGCTCTGGGGGGCAGCTGCACTAAAGAAGGTTTTTCACCTTAATGCATAGAATGCATTAAGGTGAAAAACACCGAAGGTTTACAACCCCTTTAATGCACAGAATGCATTAAGATAAAAAAACCTGCCGCCTTTACAACACCTTTATTGCTGAACTCCAGGTAGATAAAAACACAAAATTAATCAATACATTGCATATAATCTGTTCAAAGCACCTAATGTAATGTAACCTACACCTAAATTGTGTTGGGATGCGATTCAAGATAAACAGACCATTTTGTGTATTAACATGCTAAGTGAAATATGAAGGCTGCCATAGTTGCCAGCATATCAAAGGCTGCTTTCAGTATTCTACAGATTAAGGAAGCCCTAGCATTAAAAAAAATTATCTAGGCTGCATTCTGAAAATTCTAAGCCTGGCTTTCATGTTGATTCCTGTTGCTTTGATACTTGTATTAGAGTCATAGGAGAAGGAGGTCAGGCTCCATAGTTCTCTCAGCACAGTTTTCTTTAAAACTGAATACCAAGCAAGCAGATCACTTCATATATACATACACACACATATATACAGGGCCGGGACATGGAGCAGGCAGGAGGGGCAGTTGCCCTACGTGCAATGGTTTACTGGGGGTGCCTTCCTTCTGTTGCAAGGCTGACAGGAGTGACAATGGCAGTGATTCTAACAAGTGAGTGACTGCTGGCAGAGGCGTAGCTTGAAGCTTGAGGGCCCCGATGCAAAAGTTGACCTGGGCCCCTCCCCACTACCACCCACCACTTCCACAGTGCGTGCAGATACACCCACCACATGCCAAGATACTCAAAGTGGCTTAAGAGTTTGAGTTTCCACACAATATATGTTGCAATACACTGGCTGATAGAATACCAGTGGAAATCCCCATTGGTACCTCTAGTCCATTTGAAAATTAGAACAATATTAATCTCATGGAAAAATATTTCAAACCTTACATAATACAAATCATTTATATGATAAAAAATGGGACCCCTGGTTCAATCATTCTAAACACTTCTTAAACCATGAATAATAATACTTTGATTAGAGATCATTGAAAAATATAAGTTGTTTATGGTATTCAAGGATATTACTGTTAACATGTTAGTCAACTATAACAAAGTACATCCATCAACTACTCTATACTTTACCAAACCTCCTTACTTGTAAATCTCATGTAATGCATTTCTCTTGACATATGATATCACTTTTTTGTACCCAATAAAAATAGTTTGTAAACAGAAAAAAAGAGTTTCCAGAGTTCCTCCTTACATCAGAGGACAGGGACCCCTGGCAGGTCACTTGGCAGAACTCCTTTCCCATCCCAGCACTATACAGCTCCTCCCCCCACACTACACAGGGCTGAAATCACATTCCTTTACACACAGTCTGTCAGCTTTCACAGGGTGTATCTGGCTTTTATGTTGCCCTTCTGACATGTAAAATTCTCTGGTCGGAACGGCAGTGTAGTTGCAGTAGGCAGATACACTCTGTGCAGATCGTGGCTGACTGGCTGTGTTGTAAAGGAATGTGACTGCAGCCCTGCGGAGGAGAAGCAGTACAGAGTGCTTAATGGGAAAGGAGCTTAGCAGCCGGGCATAGCATCCAGGGTGGAGGGGCGGTCAGGGGGCTTTGGGGGGGGGGGGGGGGGGGGCGCAACTAGGATTGGGGGGGGGCAAAGCCATGTGACACAGCACAGACCCTTTCCCACCCTGAGCGGTTCTCACCTCATGCTCCTCTCAATTCAGGAAATGGCTCGCAGCTTCTCCCCAGCCAATAAGAACGGAAGGGTGTAGACTGTGGAAGGCAAAGTGGAAGCCCAGTATTGGAGCGTGGATGTGGGGCCCTAGGGCAGATCGGAGCTGGACTTTGTGGAGGATATGATAATATGACAGGGAGGCTGCAGGGGCCCCCTGGTGATAGGGACGGGGTTGCTATTGTGACCCCTGCAACCCCTTATGCTGCACCCATGACTGCTGGGTGTAGGATCCTCTAAGTTTGCACATCATGAATAGGGGCCCAGTTTGGCATCTTTGCCCTGGGCGCTGGATGACCTTGTCCCAGCACTATGTGTATGCGCATGTGTAGATATAGATATAGATATAGATATAGAGAGAGAGAGAGATAGATAGAGAGAGAGATAGAATTTTTATGTGCCAAAGGATCCTTAACTCTGTTCAGCCAGACCTGTGCAAGACAACATTTCCAGGTTTGACTCCAGTCTTAAAGAAAGAAGAAAGAAGGCAAAGCCTCTCATGGTTAAAGCTAGTAAATTGGGTTTACTGAAAAAAAAACGCTGCGCGGACTCATGCATCTGATGTCACCAACTCTAATGTTGCGTACACACGGCCGGACTTTCCGACAGAAAAAGTCAGATGGGAGCTCTTGGTCGGACATTCTGACCGTGTGTATGCCCCATCGGACTTTTTCTGTTGGCATTTCCGACAGACTCCGATATAGAACATGTTCTAAATCTTTCCGTCAGAGATGCCGACAAAGTTTAGCCCGTTGGCAAATCCGCTCGTGTGTACGCGGCATAACACGTTTCACTTCTACATAAAAAAACACCCTAAGAGTTGCCAACACCAGATGCATGAGTCTGTGCAGCGTTTTTTTTTTTTTTTTCAGTAAACCTAAATACTGGTTTTTAAGCATTAGTGAATGGCTTCCTCCCCTTTTTTTTGAAAACCGGAGTGCTAAATATGGAGCAGTCCACGACTGTTGGGAACTTGCACGATTAGGACTAGAGAGAGGGAAGCCATTCCTGTATGGGAATAAAATTTCTAGCATGACCAGGTTCTAGACCTCCCTAGAGACTACACAGTGCTTAAGAAATACAGCCTGTTCCGAGACCTGCCCTAACCAGTGATTGGACATAGAAAGAGCATCAGCACAAGGATAACATCACTCTTCTTCTCTCCCCACCTATAAGATATCTTCCTTGTAAGCAACAGAGCCCCGATTGGCTCATAGTTCCAACCCTCCCTCTCCCAATCTTAGTGCTTGGTGTTATATCGAGACTCAGTTTTATAAAAGTTTTATAAAAGTTTTTTTTTTTTTTTTTACCATAACTTGATTAACCCATGTTTCTTTTTTTCTGCCTGGAGTCCAGCTTTAAATGCCAGGCCATTTTGTTCTTACCCAACCTACCCGGTTTCAGATCCGGCTTGAATTTGATATACAGGATGCACACAGTAGAGTGAAACTCTCAGGAATGTTGACAGTGATCTAATACATGCTTTGGCTTTGATCCCTGAGATCTAATAATGCCAAAGGTTTTATTTTATGATCTGGATATATGGCACCAGCCTAAGAAGCCACCTAGATTCTGCCCAAAGGCTTCATGCGGCCAAGAGGTGGGGGCGGGGGTGATTAAACATTAATCTGGCAAAAGGCACAGAGCCTCTTAGAGGTATAATACGGGTTACATCATTCCAGATACCGAACATTAAACAGCATGTGAGGATGAACAGACATCTTTCATTCCGGTTACATTGTTTCACGGGGCATGCAAAACACCCACTTCCCCCCGACAGGTCCTGCCCTGGGGCTTGTGTGCAGATATTTTTATTAAGTCTAGTATTTACCTTCAGAGCTTTCTGTGCAGGCTCGCTTGAACCGATGACGATGAGGTTTGGTCCGGCCATACTGCAAAAGCTTTTTAAATGCAAATTGTCCAACACGGGGACTGTGGAAACAGCATAATCCTGCAGAAAAGAAATCAGAGGAATAAATACTAAACTTCCTCTAGCAGCCTGGATTACTTAAGCAAGCCATAGGTGATGCAATTTTTTTTTCCTGCAACAGGCAGAAGAAAACCATGATTACTTGTGGTGGCTCTAGCCACTGGCAGTGATGGCATGCAAACAATACGACAGGTTGGTTGTACTGAAGTCAATCCATGGATCGACTTCAGTACAACCAGCCTTCCCATAGATGGATCGAATCCTGGCTGGTCCCTGCTGAACCGCCTGAGCTTTGTTCTACCTATGACTGGCTTTTACTAATTGACCTCCAGAAACTTCACCCCCCTTCATGACCAGGCCATTTTTTGCGATACTGCACTGCGTTACTTTAACTGACAATTGCCCAGTCATGCAACACTGTATCTAAATAAAATTGATATAAATTTTTTTTCGCACAAATAGAGTTTTTTGGTGGTACTTGATCACCACTGCGTTTATTTTTTGCGCTATAAACAAAAAAAAAAAAAAAACACGAAAATTTAATTTTTTTTTAAAATATTTTTTATTTTCTGCTATAAAACATATCTAAACTATGGTATTGGTATAATAAATAATATATATATATATATATATATATATATATATACACACACACATACATATATATACACACATACATACACACACACGCACCTACACATATATACACATATACTGGAATTTTAATTTATTGATCTGTTTTTTATACTAGTAATGGCGCCGATCACATCGGACACTGACACTTTGTAGGAACCAGTGACACTGATCAGTGCTAAGAATATGCACTGACACTGGCTGGGAAGGGGTTAAACATCTAGGGTGATCAAAAGGGTAAATGTGTGCCTAGCCAGTGTTTTACCGTACTATGTGTGCTGGCTTAACCTAGGGAAGTGATGGATTTTATTCCCTGCTTTGCAGAGACACAAAATCCATCCCTTACCCCCGTCAGAATGGAGATCTGCCTGGTTTACATAGGCAGATCTCGGTTCTGCGTCTCTGCCTGACGATCGGCAGGTTCAGACGGACATCCAGTGCCTGGCACCCGCAGATCAGCTTCTGCTGTGAGTAATCACTGCTAAACGTGACTCATTCAAGTCAACCGCATGCAAATGGTAATGTGTAGCTGCACCTTTAAAAAGGTGATCCCCGGTGGCAGAGGGAATTTGACAGGTGAGGCGGTAATGTGTTGCTTCCTTGCCGCCTGTTTTAACTCAAAACATCGGACCACCGTGCTGCAATGGCGTGCATTGTATGAAGTTGCAGGATGTTTGGGACATGGCCCTATTAAACCTGCATGGGTTACATTTTGCAGCAGTATCTGCCAAATGCAACATGCCATTTTACTGTTGCCACAGCCGCAAAGCAAGCTGCAGCATGGGTACAGCCCTAAGTGGCCGCATTGCTTTGTTTAGGTGGGCGGTTGGGCAGGGGCAATAAAACCACCTGGTTTTACCCCTTCAGGTCATCAATGTGAATGAGCTCCAACACATTCCAAAATCCACACTAGGCATCATGGATAGATGGATTCCCCTTGATGGACCATTGTATCCTGACAGTTGGCACCATTGACTGTCAGACCATCTGAATGGTGGCTGCAGGCACTGTTTGGGCGACAATTTCCGCAGGATTCCTTCTAGAAAAGTTGATTGAACAATCAACTTTTGTTGAACGGAGCAGTGCTGGCAGGACCGTACACCGCTTGAATTTCACCTAAGCCAACAGGAATTGGCTGAAATTTGAGCAGTGTATGACCAGCTTAATGAGGACTACAGATGGATCAAAATTCAGACAGTTCAGCAATGACTGGCCAAATTTCAATCCATCTATGGCCGGTCCCATTCAAGTGCAGTTGATCTCCTGATCAACTGCTCACAAATAGGCTTGCTGGAAAACTTTAGTTCCAATAGGCTGCAGCTCTGCTCAGTGTAATCTGACAGCAGAAGAGTCCAGCTGACTCCTCCACTGTCAGAATACAATGACACAGCGGGGAGGATTCCCCCATCCACCTCATTTGTATTGATGGGGAAAAATCGGTTCAGTTTTTTTTGTCTGAGTGAAAAACAACTGAGCCATGTATGGCCAACCTAATGCTGCCCATACACAGAATTTCAGCCGAAACTGGTCGATTTCTGAAAGATCGTTCGACGATTGTGCGGTTAGTGAATGCGGTCCTGGCTAATGTCGATGGATCTCAAGCGAAAACTTTTATCGTTTCAACAAAAGTGTATTCCTGCATGTTAGAACTGAAACTAAAATAATATTCAGTCTTGTATAATATGTTTTTAATGTTATCAAACGATCACTTCGAACATGGAAACTATCATAGAGACTAGTTTATTCTGTCCGTTAGTGGCCAATTAGCTTTTGACTGACGAATAATCGTTCAGTCTGCAAACGGCTGAAATTCTGTGCATGTATGGCCAGCATAAGAGTGTCTTCTCTTCACACCAAAAAAAAAAACAAAAAACAAAACATGGGTCTGACCTTAAAGGTATCAGCCAGTATTTCTGCACCTCGTTGATTGGTTCTTTTTGATAACCCGACAAAGAACTCCCGTCCTGGAAAGTAACACAAATAAAACACAATGAATGAAGTTGGTAATGCTGATTAGTTAATATATATATTTTTTTCTTTTGAATAAATTAACAACAAAAAAACCCAGAAACAAAAATAAAACCAGAACACCGCCATTACAGCCGAAACCCTGTTTGTTCTTCTGATGTGCCAAAGGTCGCCCACCCCTCTCTGCCTCCAATACATTGCTACTGGTCAGCGGGGCAGCCTGTCATAGTGATGGACCAATAGGAATGTGGAGGGTCAGGAGGTAGCAGCAAGATCAGCACTATCTGATACTGTTGCAGTGTTGCTGTCAGAACAGCACAGAATTCATTTTAAATATTTTATCTTTGGGTTTGCTGAAATAGTAACTTTAATATGCCCTGTTCGTGCATGGCTTCCATCTGTCTCTGGTTTTCAGACAGTTGTTGAAATGAAAGCGTATGGAAACCCAAGAGCAAAAATGTAATACATAGCAGCTTAACATCCTTTGATGTGGTGGTTCTATTTTTTTTTTTCAGGCTCCCCCCCCCCCCCCCCTACATTTTTCCCCGGTGATTCTGCCAGTAACACATCCTGTTCTAAGGTGACAACACCCATTCACTATACTGTATCTATAGAGAAGCAGCATTATCAACCCAGAAGAGGAAGTGTGTTAGGACAACAAAACACCCCCTCCTCCTCTACATAACATGGGAAGGTATTCTGTAGTCCAGAAAGACAGTAGACACTGCGCTAAAAACATTGATGGAGATTTTAGTATTGTGATCTCAATACCTGAAGGATCAACAGGTATGTTTTGCACTTAACAGATACGCTTTCAACTGTATATTTAACAGACCAAAAGGGAAAAATAAGAAGTTCATTGCTAGGGTCTACATACATTTACAAGAAAACTCTGAACAAATAAAAAATGTAATTGAGTCCATTTAAAGTGGTTGTAAACCCTTACATATACCCAGTGGCCTAAGGTTATACACAGAGATTAAACAAATCCACCTACATAAGCCGTACCCGTTTCTCGGTGGTCTTCTCTTCTCTACAACCATTCAAAGTGCTGAATTTTTAAAGCTTGTCTGAGCTTCCAGAAAAAAGGGGGCGGAGAGCTGACATTACACTCTGCCGAGCTCAGTGGGGCGAGCTCTGAGAGCTGATTGGAGGAAAAGGGACATGCCCCCTTCACACAGCACACAGGGACAGAGCTGAGTCTGTCAATCAGCTGGAGGTCCCTCCCCTGTCACCATTTTTCTCTTGGTGTCAGGAAAACTTGTCAGAAGTGATTCATGCACATAGCAAAAGAACGAAGCAGCATACAGAAATGGCACTTATTGCCCTGGGTTGAGACAAGTATACACTATAAAGGGATAGGCTTTGTTCATATTTCATGTCTGAGGTTTACAACCACTTTAAAATGGAGTTCCAGTTATTTGTTTATTAAAAGTCAGCAGCTACAAAAAAGTGTAGCTGCTGACTTTTAATAAACGCACACTCACCTGTCCCACGGTGTACTCACCACAGTGGTGTTCTCCCTGTGTCCTTCCTCTGCAGCTCTGGCATCTCTATTATGGTCACCTGGATGTGACAGCTTGCGACTTCACAGCTGGGTGCCCACTGCGTATGAGCGAGCTGCACTGCGCTCTGTGACTGGTCCCGAAGTCTTCTAGGATCTGTCATGTGTCTAAGAAGACTTTGGGAAGGAGAACTTCTGCTTCCAATCGCCTAAAGAGACAGGAAAGGCAGTGGGAGCGGGTACCTGTCAAAATCGGGTACCTGCTCCCCGCCTCCTCCCTAAAAGCTCAGTTTCACAAACAAGAGCAGGGGAGGAGGCCTTAAAGTCGAAGTCCCACTTTTGGGTGAAACTCTGCTTCAAGTCTTCATAAAAAAACTTAAAATATATTTTAAAATGTGGCTTTAAGTAATCGGCTTTTAAAGTATCCTCTTATAATTCAGCTCCATTTTTTGTACATTAGATAAATGCCCAGCATGGCGACACAGAGAGGTGCAGCAGGAGATGGCGGTGTCACCCTACAGCCTAAGCAGTGACAGGGTGTCTGGAGAACATAGGTGCCTAAACAATATGACTAACTTACTGGCAGCCAAAAGAGTTGACATACAGTTCTTGAATGTATAGAGTCATCATGTGAATACTTTCATTGTCTGCTGTATGGTCTGGATGTCAGCTCAATCTACATCACTTGCCCCTTTGATATTATACAGCTGAGGCACTGGGGAGGAATACAGGCGATTTACCTGTGAACAAAACATCGCCTCCATCCAATGTCGCATTTTCGTCTGTCATCTCAACAACATTCAGCTGCAGGTCTTGCAATGCTTTCTTAACACCTTCCACCTGTAGAAAAAAATAGATTGGACAATTAATTCCCAGTTAGAAAACTGCATTGGAAACTAACTTAAGAGAAAAACAGAAGGTTAATATAAAAAGTAGTACAATAATTCTGCCGCACTCAAGGGTGGTGTAATGGTGCTGGAAGTGTCACATGTTCTTGGCGGGTTCAAAATGAATGCACAGGTTTTGCTGCCCTCTGAGGGCCGAGGGAATGAGCCCAATGGGAACACTGTAAACCAAAGAGGGCGCACCAACCTTGCCCATTACCCAAGTGATATCTTTAATAATGTATAAAAAGAGATATACTCACAAACACATAAGTGATAAAAGCATTTCAAAGTCCATAGTAAAATTAAAAGCAACCAGGTCACCAGTTTATTCCCAGTAAGTCGGAGTCTGAAGGTCCTCTAACTTGCTGGTAATAGTCTCAGTGACCCGGTTGCTTTTGATTTTACCATGGACTTTAAAATGCTTTTATCACTTTTGAGTATACAGTAAAACTTTGGTTTGAGAGTAACTTGGTTTGAGAGCGTTTTGCAAGACAAACAACATTTAATAAAATTTGACCTGAAATACAAGCGATGTCTTGATATACAAGTAGCGTCATGTCACAACTGATTATAAAAGAGAAGAGAGGCGCCTCTAAGTGTAGCAATATGGTTACATTTAATGAAGGTACAACATTTAGCAACTCATATGGTTAATGATTAAAACAGGCACATCTAAGTATGCAGGCATCCAGGGTAAAGCTGTCCACATAGCTCTCCCTCCCCACCGCCATCGACATCATCTCTTCCACGCTGCGCTCCACGAGCGGTTCAAGCCTCGCTTTCAGATCGCTCTACTGCAGGGTAGTCTTCCCGGTCATGATTACAGACTGACAGCGGTGAGAGCAGGCGGTGCAGGGGATGGCTGTGCCATGTGCCTCTTTAATCATCAACCATGTGAGTTGCTAAATGTTGTACCTTCAATTAATGTAACCATATTGCTACACTTAGAAGCACCTCTCTTCTCTTTTATACTCTGTAGCTCCTGCTGGATTTTACTTATAATCACCTTGTGGAGGCTGCCATTTGTGGATATACATTTTGTGATTATGCAACCTATCACATTGCTATAATCTTTTTTATATGGACTATAAATTGAAGCACTTATGGATTACAAGCATGTTTCTGGAACGAATTATGCTTGCAATCCAAGGTTGTACTGTATCTCTTTTTTTTTATACGTTATTAAAGATACCACTTAGGTAATGCATAAAGTTGGTGCGACCTCTCTTTGTTTTACAGTAAGTAGTAGTTGTACATAAAAACAAAAAAATTAAACATTTTTTTAAGTAGAGTTTGGCCACACCCCCAAGTCTCGGATAGGCTGTGCAACACATTACATAGCCAATAGGGACGCATGGGCGACAGAAGGAAGTGGGACCAAGCTTGACTTTTACAGATGTCAAGATTTGCATAAAGCTTCAGCTGCCTACATCACTCAGTCATCTGATTATCTCCATAAGCAGTTTTCACTGATGGAAATGTTTGCTCCTATTTTCTTTATCTAACCTCCCATTTTAAAGTTCTACAGTTTGTACCAGGTTCCCTTTAAGGGGAACTTGTATTCTGCCCACAACAACTGAAGGCAAAAGGTATTACTAGAGGCTCTGTAAGCAGTCAGATCTTACCTCCTCTAAAGCCGCGTACACATGAGCGGAACGTCCGACAGAAAAAGTCAGACGGAAGCTTTTTATCATCTATTCCGAGCGTGTGTATGCCTCATCTGACTTTTTTTTCCCCGAAAATTCTGACGAACCTAGAAATGGAACATGTTCTAAATATTTCCGACGGAACCAATTCTTATCGGGAAAACCGATCATCTGTATGCTGTTCCAATGGACCAAAAACGACGCATGCTCTGAAGCAAGTACGAGACGGAAGCTATTGTCTACTGGCTATTGAACTTCCTTTTTCTCGTCCCGTTGTACGTGTTTTACGTCACCGCGTTCTGGACGGTTGGACTTTGGTGTGACCATGTGTAGGCATGACTGCTTGAATGGAATTCCGTCAGAGTTCTGTGGAGAAACCTTCAGAGTTTATTCCGACGGCAAAACCGGTCGTGTGTACGCGGCATTAGCTGTCCTGCTACCCCGATTCCTTTCCAGAACCGTCTGAAGTCTGGTGTCATGGTTAGGGACCATATGTCTTCCAAACTACTCCACCCCGCCCCCTCCCCCTCAAACTTTAAAATTATCCCTTGCAGTAGGGCCGTACCCACACTGCGCACTAAGTTAATTGCTCATTTAGGTCTATAGGACACAGAAAAGGAGATTTACTTAACAAATCCTCTGCTCCTTCCAACTGCTAGACCGGTTCCCACAGCATCTTCTCCCCCATGCTCCACTGGTCTAAAGTCCCGATGTCATCAAGATCAGTGGAGGGTCCATAGCCCTGTGCTAGAAATGAGGACATCAAGGGACAGTCCACTGCTGGAAAGTGGGGGAGCGCCATCTGCTGAAGGATCAAGTAAAGGTTATTATCCTCTCCCCTAGATAAATTGAGCAGTCAACCCTTGCAGTGCAGGCACGACCCCCATGTTATGGGTTCCCGAAGTTGGGCTTTAAAATTATAGGTTCCCATTCAGTATGACGGAAACTGAAAGTTTTATTTTTGTCCAACATGCACAGAAAAAATAGCTACTATTGGCAAGGGAACTTTGGCATAGCATTAGGGCACCTGGGAATTTGGGGGTGGTCATCATTTAAAAATAATGATCTATTATCTGGAATGTTTAGTATCTAGAATAAATATTATTTTAATACATTTTCAAAGCCATGAGAGGGTTACTGAAATCAACATCCTGCTTTTTTTTTTTTTTTTTTAAATTATACTAAATTTCTCCTTTACTAGTAAATGATTTTAGCTCAGAGCTATAAACGCACATTGTCTGAACTCTGGCACCCGGAGCCAGTAGTCATTCACTTCCTCATACTTCTACAATTAAGGCAAGTAACGAACGGCGGATGACGTTCGCGGCAGTTTATTTACACTGCCTTTTTTAATAAAGCGGCTATTCCGAGTTCCAGAGAAACATGAATTTCTGCAATGTCTTCCCTGAGTCCCCCCAGGCAGGAGATGGCATATATGTCAGAGTACAAGGTGATACACAGCAATGTAAACATGGCAGTATATCTTCTCTAAAACCTTCACCGGTGACAGAATTATGAGGCTGACATTTGGAAGAAAACTGAAACCGTGCAAAATTTCTGAGAACATTCACAGAAGAATCTCTGCAAACCCAATCTGACAATTGGGTTACATCACTTGCAATCGTGTGAACCCTGCTTATATAGCCATCTTGAAAAAAAAAAAAAAAAAAAAAAAAAAAGGAACATTCTCATAGAAAATAACTTTTTAAGACCAAGTGTTGTAACATAGAATGGAAGAGGCCATTTTTTGGGGCTTATGCAATATTTAGAAGACTAGATCTTGTCAGTTCAGTAGAAATATGACTGGAAACATTTTACAGACATGTTCGGGAAGGAAGAGCATAGAGAAATGAGAAAATACAAAGTGCACTGAACCAACAAAACCAGCCAGATTTGTTTGCATAACCTAGATGTGTTTCTAAACTCTGACCTCTCCTTTAGGTTGCACACCCAATCACTGACCAAATTATTGCCACCTTCTCCTCCGTAACATTACCAAAATTAGCTCCTTTTGAATTACCGACACCGATATACTCATTCACGTTGTGGTTATCTCTCCACCTCCACCACTGAAACTCCCTTCTCATTGGTCTACCTATACCTCCTTCAATCTATCATGAATGTTGCCGCTAGACTTCTATTAACTGATCAATGGTCGCTGCTCCTCCCTGCCAGTCCCTTCACTTGCTTTGGCTAGGGCAACATGTACGTTGTAAAATACTAACAACTACAAACAAAGCCATCACAGCTCTGCTCCCAGCTACATCACTAACCTCCTCTCAAAATATCATCCAAATTACCTACTCCTGCCAAAATTTCCTGCTCGCTAGTTCCCTTGTCTCCTCCTTCCTTATTTAGGACTCTCTAGCCCTTTATCAGCCACTTCCTGTCTACATGCACTTACTGTCCGAATGCACTCTCAGCCACTTCCTGTCTACATGCACTTCCTGTCCGAATGCACTCTCAGCCACTTCCTGTCTACATGCACTTCCTGTCCGAATGCACTCTCAGCCACCTCCTGTTTACATGCACTTGCTCCCGGTGCCCATCATTGCTCTGAGGTAGATTGTCATAGCCACTTGTAGCCTACTCCAGGGTGCATGTGACAAAGTATATGACTGAAAGACAATTGTCACCCCAGAACAGTAATACAAATCCTTATGGCAGAATGACCTGGTATTATTTTAATGAAAGCTGCAAAATACAAAAATGAAAACGTTTACCCTAATATGGGAAAGCTTAAATGAGGCTTTACTGTATGAATAGGCAGCATGAGCATATACAATTATGCAGGGTCATCAGGAATGCATTCTCAAGCCTGTGCTGTGTAACTCTCTCTCTGTATCCTGCTTCACTAATTACATTGAAACTTCTAAGACAACTCTGAATCTGGTTGATGGCTGTGTATGGAAGAGCCCTGGGGCCATCATAAAAAAAAAAAACTGAATTCTGACTTTGAAACTCAGAATTCTGAGATTGAAATTCAGAATTGTAAGTTTAAAAAAAAAAACAGAATTCTGAGATTCAAAGTCAGAATTCTGAGTTTGAAAGTCAGAATTCTGAGATTCAAAGTCAGAATTCTGCCTTTCAAACTCAGAATTCTGAGATTCAAAGTCAGAATCGTGAGTTTAAAAAAAAAAAAAAAAATCTAACGAATTCTGAGATTAAAAGTCAGAATTCTGAGATTTAAAGTCAGAATTCTGAGATTTAAAGTCAGAATTCTGAGATTTAAAGTCAGAATTCTGAGTTTCAAAGTCAGAATTCTGAGTTTCAAAGTCAGAATTCTGAGTTTCAAAGTCAGAATTCTGAGATTAAAAGTCAGAATTCTGAGATTTAAAGTCAGAATTCTGAGATTAAAAGTCAGAATTCTGAGTTTCAAAGTCAGAATTCTGAGTTTCAAAGTCAGAATTCTGAGATTTAAAGTCAGAATTCTGAGATTAAAAGTCAGAATTCTGAGATTTAAAGTCAGAATTCTGAGATTAAAAGTCAGAATTCTGAGTTTCAAAGTCAGAATTCTGAGTTTCAAAGTCAGAATTCTGAGATTAAAAGTCAGAATTCTGAGATTAAAAGTCAGAATTCTGAGATTAAAAGTCAGAATTCTGAGATTTAAAGTCAGAATTCTGAGTTTATAAATATAGTAGTCTCTATTAGGAAGATTTTAGGACCAATGAGCAATAATGTAGTAACACCCACAGATCATCATTCTGCAGACATACATGTCTTCTGCTCTGTATATGGATATATAAATCTATCTTATTAACAGCACACAGTACAGGGAAGCAGGCAGTGCTGGGTTCTCTGGTTCTATGACTGTACTAATAGTTCCTCTGTTTGCTGTCTTATCCTTCTTCTCTGTGATCTGCTCTAACATAAAGAGCCATGCTGAAAACGTGTATTGTGTGTGAGTGGGGGGGACACAGCTTCCATAGATAACAGAACACAATGGCCAGCACCCCTCTGCACCCCAACTTGTAGAAAACATTGCACTATTGCCCCTACATTGGGGAATTGTGAATCGCTAGAAGGCAGCAGGACAATGTGTGTCTATGGTTATAACGGATTAATCATAGCAATTACTTGTCTGGAATAATAGAGGTGTTTCACACACAATTAACCTCATGTTAAATGTAAAAGCATGCTCAAACAACTAATGAGAGTTAGTGTAGTGGTTAGAGCAGCAGGCTTACAGTGGTGAAGTTGTGGGTTCTAATCTGGGTGAGACTATGGTTTTTATCTAAATATATTTAAAATAAGAGATTTGCGAGGGCTTAAATTGTATTTGGGCTTAAATTGTATTTTATTAATATATCCAAACTGATCCCAATAGAACACAATGGCCAGCACAGCACAGCTCTGCACCCCAACTTGTAGGACACATTGCACTATTGCCCCTACATTGGGGAATTGTGAATGACTAGAAGGCAGCAGGACAATTACTCGTCTGGACTAATAGAGGTGTTTTACATACAATTAACCTCATATTAATCATAAAAGCAAGATAAATCAACTAATAAGAGTTTAGTGTAGTGGTTAGAGCAGCAAGCTTATATTGTTAAAGTTTTGGGTTCTAATCCTGCTGAGAGTATGTTTTTTATATAAATATATTTTAAAATATGAGATAGCGAGGGCTTAAATTGTATTTTATTAATATATCCAAACTGATCCCAAGGTATATTAACAAAGACACACTGATATATTGAGCACACAAAACAAATATGCTGACTAGTATTAATTAGAGTAGGATTTTTTTATTACAAATATGTGTATATATTAGGGTGATTAGTGTGACATCTATAGTGTTCCCCAGAGGTAGTTACCAATTTCAGTAGACTGTCACTGGGTAAAAATGTCCCCATCCCCCCACAGGTCCCAAAAGACTACTACAAGCTGCAGGGCGATCTGGAAGCAGCACATGCACACAATGTTGAGGGGTGCTTATTTTCAACTGAGGCAGAATATCATTCTACAACAGCAGAGGCTAGGTGGTGCACCCCCTGGGACAGACAGATTGGTATGTCCTGCTGTGCAGAGGCACAAGTTTATAAAAGCAGCAGTGACATGTGGCTTCGCTGCGTGTGGCGGGAAGGAAGCTGGAAGAATACCGCGGAGGAGGGTCTGTCCTTATACACGCAGCCCCCCGCCTTTGTGGCTATCCCTCACCACCACAAATTCAGGTAGGCAGTGATGGCAGAGTTTGAGAAATCTTTTGTTTGCTTAGTTAGGACAAGAAGGGACTATTCAGTCGGGCACTGTGATATAGGAACATGTTAACGGGGACTTGAAGGAGGCACTGTTAGGGAGGCTCACTAGATAGGGGCAATGTGAATGGGGCCCCTGGATCGGGTCACTCTGAGAAATTCTGATCTATATGAGAACTGTGATATAGGGGTGCTCCTGATCTGGGTACTTTGTGAATGGAGGAATCCTGATCTATATGGATACTGTTTTAAGGGGGCATTCCTAATCTACACACTCTAAGGTGGCCAATCAACTGATGAAATCCTCCAGGATCCCCTCATTTATAAAATATATGTCTCTTAATATCCTATGTGAAAAAAATGATGTAGGTGTAAATGGTGTGGTAGAAATTACAGAACCTCCCTGATAAAAAAAAAAAATCATGGCTATGACTGCCAAACTCCATTAACATCTTAAAAATTTGATATGGGACACACCAAGCTGTATCAAAGCTATACATATATAAAAAAAAATATATGAGTGACATCGGAATAATTAAAACTTTTGGCCAAGAGGTATAGAATCAAACTAGTACTGCTACCACTGGTAAATGAAGGCACCTCTCTTCTAACATACAGTGCATCTTCAACATTATATTGCAGCCTGATACTACAGTTGTTTAACCCTTTTTCCTACCTGGCTCATATGCCATACAGACATGAATGGGGGGTGGTGGTTTACACACACATGTGTTTACCTGACAAGCAGACTGTCTCCTATCAGATTGAAGCATTTGGGCAGCTGTGCTGCCACCTGATTGATTTCACACATACCCGGGTTACCTGCACATGTCCCCACAATGTATCCCAAGTTTTGCTTGCCCATCTGCAGGCCTGGGACCAGCATAGCGGGTGATCCTGGGTAGGTGAGAAGTAGCAGAGGGGACACATGTCCACTCTCCTCCCCTTCTTGTTCCTAACTGCCATGTCAGTTTCCCTGGCCAATACATCCAAAAAAGCATGTGATATAATTCAATCTGCATTGCGTTACATTTAGCGGAGCACAGGGGAGACATTGGGGGGCCTTTTACCCCTTGAATGTCTCACTAAAGAGAACCGGTCACCAAAAAAATCATCACATGGTGGATAAAAAAACATTAAGTGAATGGAAATTTTTGTAAATTGTAAAAAAAAATTATGTTGCACCCAAGCCTATATAATCCTTTCTCAGAAAAATGTCAAGGCATCCCCCCCACCCCACATATATGCATGTACTAACGTAAAGTGGTGTTCCACCCAAAAAAAAAATGCATTAAAAAATCCTAAAAAAAAAAAATAAAAAAAAACATTTGGAATTTTTTTTTTTTTACTCACCTCTAAATGCCTGTTGCTAGGTGGTCCCTCGTAGTCTGCCTCTTTTAGTGCCTGGGCTGCTGATATCACTTCCCCCTCGACATAGGAAGGGCTCAGCTCTGCTCCCTCCCTCCTGTCAATCATCTGGGACCCATTACAGGTGACTGAGCGCAGCGCCGCATGCGCAGTGGGTGCCCAGCTGTGAAGCCACAGCCCGGCGTCCACAGTTGCAATGCCGGCACCGCCGAACGGAGGGGGAGACAAGCGGGTCTTCGATCACCCGCATCGCTGGACCCAGGGACAGGTAAGTGTCCAATTAAAAGTCAGCAGCTGCAGTATTTGTAGCTGCTGACTTTTAATTTTTTTTTTATTATTATTAATGGGCCCTCCTCTTTAACCACCTCAATACTGGGCATTTTCACCCCCTTCCTGCCCAAGCCATTTTTCAGCTTTCAGCGCTGTCGCACTTTGAATGACAATTGCGCGGTCATACAACTCTGTACCCAGATGAAATTGTTATCATTTTTTCCCCACAAATAGAACTTTCTTTTGGTGGTATTTGATCACCTCTGCAGTTTTTATTTTTTACGTTATAAACTAAAGAAGAGCGACAAGTTTGAAAAAAAACACAATATTTTTTACTTTTTGCGATAATAAATATCCAATTTTTTTTCTGTAAAACACATTTTTTCCTCAGTTTAGGCCGATATGTATTCTACATATTTTTGGTAAAAAAAATCGCAATAAGGGAATGATTGGTTTGCGCAAAAGTTATAGCGTCTACAAAATAGGGGATAGATTTATAACATTTTTATTTTTTTTTTATTTTTTTACTAGTAATGGCGGCGATCTGTGATTTTTATCGTGACTGCAATATTGCGGCGGACACATCGGACACTTTTGACACATTTTTGGGACCATTCATATTTATACAGCGATCCATGCTATAAAAATGCACTGATTACTGTATAAATGTGACAGGCAGTGAAGGGGTTAACACTAGGTGGTGATTGAGGGGTTAACTGTGTTGCTAGGGAGTGTTTCTAACTATAGGGGGTGGGGACTCACTAGGGGAGGAGACCGATCGGTGTTCCTGTGTACTGGGAACATACCATCGGTCTCCTCTCCTCTGACAGGACCGTGGATCTGTGTGTTTACACACACAGATCCACGGTCTTGCTGTGTTACCGGAAATCGCGGGTGCCCAGTGACACGGCGCGCACGAGCGCCCCCTGGTGGGCCGGGAAAGCAAGGCCGTCATAGGACGTCTGCCCGCAACGAGAGCTGCGCCGCCTGGCCGTCAATTGCCAGCCGGCAGTCAGCAAGCAGTTAAACACACATGGGGATACCTACACTTGAAAATGTTGACTACACTACACATGTTACATATCACCACACATGCTGGAGTGAGAGCAATAATTCTAGCACCAGACGTCCTCTGTAACACCAAACTGCTCACCTGTAGGGGTTTTTTAAAGTGTCACCTATTAAAAAATATAGGCTACTGAAGTTTGTTTCCCTTTCACAGGCGCAGGCAAATTTAAGGTTTGACATGTTGGGTATCTATTTACTCGGTGCAACTTCAGCCTTTATATTTTACCCAACAATTGGGTCATTTATTGCGTTTGTGTTACTTAGTAACATAGTAACTTTGCTTTTGTTTTTTAATACTATGTGGTAATATTGTGTGCCATAAAAAATGGAACTACCACTATTTTTATTCTCCAGGGTGTCTGCTTTCCAAAAATGTTTGGGGTTTTATATAATCTTCATGCCTAAAATTGTGTGAAAAAAGGACACTGGCAGCTAAAGGGTTAAATTCATTTTTTTTTCTCAATCTAAACTCAGTACCCCAATGGCAAGGTGAAAACATAATTTTAAAAATGTTAGCAAATTCATGAGAAAGGAAAAATGGAAATATCACATTGGCAAAAGTATTCAGACCCTTGGAAGCAACACTTGAAATTTAGCTCAGGTGCCTTCCATTTTGCTTGATCGTTGCTGAGATGCTTCTATACCTTGATTGGAGTCCACCTGTGGTAAATTAGATTGATTGGACATGATTTGGAAAGGCACACACCTCTGTATAAGGCCCCTTTCACACGAGGCGGACTCCATTTCTACGGAGCCCGCCTCTGTCCGCCGGCTCAGTGGGAGATCTGTCCGTTCATCTCCGCTGAGCCGGCGGATGACAGGTCCCTCTCTGCTCACTAAGCGGGGAGGGGCTTGTCAGGCGCCGCTGTCGCCTATGGAGGGATCGGATGAAAACGGACGGCGTGTCCGTTTTCGTCAGATCTCACCCGATCCGATCCGCCAGCGATGGACCTGGACGTAGGGCCATCCGTCTGCTTTTAGTGGATCGGACGGGGTCGGATGTCAGCGGACATGTCTCCGCTGACATCCGACGCTCCATAGACTAACATGGAGCGCCCGTTCAGATCCGCTGTCAAAACTGACAGGTGGACCTGAACGGTCCGATCGTGTGAAAGGGGCCTAAAAGGCCTCACAGCTGACAGTGCACACTGTTATGGAACAAAAACCATGAGGTCAAAGAAACTGTCTGCAGAGCTTAGAGACATTATTGCAAGGCATAGCTCTGGGGAAGGTTGCAAAACCTTTCTGCTGCAAGAGCAGTGGTTCTCAACCCTGCCCTCAAGTACCCCCAACAGGCCATGTTTTGGGAATTTCTCTTAAAATAGCTGTACAAAATACCAAACATTGACTCTGATTTAAAGCACCTGTGCAAGATAAAGGAAAACCTGCAAACATTCCCTGTTGGGGGTACTTGAGGACAGGGTTGAGAACCACTGCCCAAGTGCATAGTGGCCTCCATATTTCCTAAATGGAAGTTGTTTGGCACAACCAGGGCTCTACCAAGAGCTGGTCACCAAGCCAAACTGAGCAATAAGGTAGAAGGGCCTCAGTAAGAGCCCTTTCACACTGAGGCGTCGGCGGTAAAACGCCGCTATTATTAGCGGCGTTTTACCGTCGGTATGCGGCCACTAGTGGGGCAGCTTAACCCCCTGCTAGTGGTCGAGAAAGGGTTAAATACCACCGCAAAGCACCTCTGCAGAGGCGCTTTGCCGGCGGTATAGCCGCGCCGTCCCATTGATTTCAATGGGCAGGAGCGGTATACACTCCGCTCCGAAGATGCTACTAGCAGGACCTTTTTTTACTGTCCTGCCAGCGCATCGCTCCAGTGTGAAAGCAGCGGCACTTTCGGGTCGGTTTGCAGGCGCTATTATTAGCGCAATAGCGCCTGCAAACCGCCCCAGTGTGAAAGGGCTCTAAGAGAAGTGACTATGAACCTGATGGTCACGCTGACTGACTTCCAGAGTTTCTGTGTGGAGATGGACAAGGTTCTAAACCAGTGGTTCTCAACTCCTGTCCTCTGGACCCATTAACAGACCAGATTTTAAAGGGGTTGTAAAGGAAAATTTTTTTTTTTTTAAAAAATAACACATGTTATACTTACCTTCACTGTGCAGCTCGTTCTGCACAGAGTGGCCCCGAACCTGGTCTTCTGGGGTCCCTCGGCGGCTGTTTCAGCTCCTCCCCGCAAGCATTAACCACCTTAATGCGAGCTCCCTCGCATGGTGGTGAGTGCTTGCGGGCGCGCTCCCGTGATACAGCCGGCGGCTATAGCCGCTCACTGTATCACTCGGCCCCGCCCCCCAGCACGCTGCGTCATTGGATGTGATTGACAGCAGCGCAAGCCAATGGCTGCGCTGCTTCCAATCCATCCACTGTAGCCAATCAGCGGCCAGGGTGAGCGGAGGAATAGCTGTCGGGAACGCAAAGCTGACTTTCGAAGCGTCAGGTAAGTAAAACGGGGGGGCTGGGGGCGGCGGTATTGTCAGAAGTTTTTTCACCTTAATGCATAGAATGTCTGAATAGGGGTCTGAATACTTTATGAATCCACTGTATGCACCTTCAACTGTATAATTCAAAAGGGCAAAAGTCCATAGGCATGAAGTGTCCAATCCAAATTTGGTATATAGAAAACACTCAAATATTGCTGTGTGGATGCATCAGCCAATTAACATCACCAACCACCATACTTTTCAGATGAATGGTTGTCCTTGGACACATTGGCTATAGAGTGTCTCCCATGTAAATATACAGCAATAATATATGGTGAAATAGCACTATTGTAGTAGAATAGTTCTTCAAGATGCCAAATTCCAGTCACTGAAATCTAAGGGACCACTCCTAATATGTATGGGCACTTTGGTCTAAGGGTGTACTATTGATTTATATGGCATTGTGATCTAATTGGACACTCCTGATCTTATACGGTAGTATGTGATCTTAGAGGATAATTATAATCTATATGGGCCCTCTAAAGGTGGATTTTTATTTGGGGGAAGATTCTAAACCGCATGCAGTAATGTTTATAGTAGTGTATACTGTAATGTTTGTGGTAGAGCACCATACTGTAAATTTTTTTGTGGAGCAAACTGCCCATCAATAAAAAGGGACATACCAACTACCAGTATAAGGGGGTAGGGGGGCACAATGCACAACCACTGTGCTACAACCGCAAATGCACACATTTGGAAGGAGGTTGTGATATGACCCCCTTCACTTAAATTGGTTGCGTTCAACAGCGGTACCACCCACCAAATGCAATATGCCATTAAATATTAGCGGTGGATGCAAAGCAAACATCACAGCCGAAGCAGGTGTACAGTATTGAGGGGCAGTAAAACCATGGCTCAACTGCTTGGCACAGTGGTGTAGTGGATAGCACTCTCGCTTAGCAGTAAAAAGGGTCACTGGTTTGAATCCCAACCACAACACTACCTGCCTGGAGTTTGCATGTTCTCCCTGTGCCTGCGTGGGTTTCCTCCAGGTACTCCGGTTTCCTCCCACACTCCAAAGACATGCTGGTAGATTAATTAGATCCTGTCTAAATTGTCCCTAGTATGTATGAATGGGAGTTAGGGACCTTAGATTGTAAGCTCCTTGAGGGTAGGGACTGATGTCAGTGTATAATTGACAGTGCTATTATAAGTAACTGAAATAATAATAATCCTTTTACTGCCCTCCAGCCACCTGTGTCTGCAAGCCCCTAGAAGCCCACTGTCCACCAATGTAAAGGGGCACATTAGGTATGGATTACCAACATGAGTGGTTATGCTGAGCACCAATGTAAGAGGAAGCACTGGGCAGCTAATGTTGTACATAGTCCTAATGCCAAAATTCAATATGCTACCTCAGTCCTGCAACGGATCAAAAAACTCACGGATCGGATCGATCCTCGGATCAGAGTCACGGATCGGATCATTTTCGGATCAGCAAAAAAAACGAAAAAAAAAGACAAATCTTGTTACACCCACCGGAGTTTTAGATTTAAAAGCTATTTTCCACACAAAACGGAGTTTATATGCATAAATACAGTATTTGTAGATCGGACGGACTGTTTAGATGTTAGATTTTAAAAGCAACAGCAAACCTGCTGACCTTACATGGTTGCTAATGTGACAGAACACCTCTGATTTTCACATTTAACATTAAATGTGAAAATCAGAGGTGTTCTGTCACATTAGCAAATACTGTATTTATGCATATAAGCTCCGTTTTGTGTGGAAAATAGCTTTAAAATCTAAAACTCTGGTGGGTGTAAGATGTCCGCTTGCCCCCTTCTAACTCTATCATTACAGTACTGTGCAAAGGAGTGTGGGGTGTAGCAAGATGGCGACGACGAAACGTCACTTCCTGACGATACAGCGGCTGCCGCCGGGTGTACCAAGATGGCCGCCGCTCCGGAGCTAGGCCGAAGCCGCGGCCTTTCCTATGGCCGAGGCAGGCGAGCTCTCCGCGGATCGGCACATCCGCGGAACGCTCGCCTGCCTCGAACGGATCATGGATCAGTGACGATCCGTTGCACCCCTAGTCCTGACCTTCATCATTGCATATGCTATGTTATGTGACTTAATGAAGAGGGCACACAGCATAGTCCTCGCTGCTCTACTCCTAATGCTCTGTTGTATGTTAAGTAGTCCTGAATACTGCACCATATATATTTTGTACATTATCATGTTCTGACATGTACATTATTTACACTGTTGTATATTGCATAGTATTGATCACTCCATATTCTATTTTGTTTGTTATAGTCCAAACAGCCATGCTGTTTATTCAAACATAGACGGAGAAACACATTTGGCAGAACTAACTCTGTGACGTCATCACGCTGAGGTTCACTGGATGACATTGCGGCCAATCTGCAACAGTGTTTGTGAAATGGCTGTTTCCGAATCTGTGTAAGTGCAATATCTTATGGAATAAATTGAGTATTTTTGTTGCGCTATGAGACTTCTCCCTTTTTAAATTTGATGCATCTGTGTGTTGGAGCTTGTTGCTGGAGTGCTTGCTAATATTTTTCATTAAATTCGGTGGACTTTGCTGCTAATTCTGTTCATTGGGGTCATTGAGCTGTGTGGAGATTCAAGGAAATGTTGGCTCCTCCAAGCCAAACAGAGTTATTACAATTATGCAGCGTACACGCGGCTGGACTTCCCGACAGAAAAAGACTTTTTCTGTCTGCATTTCCGACGGACTCAGATATAGGACATGTTCTAAATCTTTCCGTCGGAAATGCCGACGGAGTTTAGCCCATTGGCAAGTCCGGCCGTGTGTACCGCGGCATTAATCTCTATAATTTGAGATAAGGTCTGGTAAGAGGCCCCATTATCTTACTAGCACTCTGTGCGCTAGAGCACTTTGTATACTGGAACACAGAGCACTTTGTTTTGCACGTGGATGCACTCCATCTCCATAAGACTTTTGATTTATAAGTATGAGTGGTTTATGAATGATTTGTTTTATACCAATACATTTTCATTTTTGACACGTTGGTAATGAATTGCATTTTTCACTGATTTCACGTTTTTAATTATTTTGCTTGATTTGCGCACTTTTGGGTTATTTTTTTTTTTTTTTTAAATAATGTCTTTTTTTATATGCATGAAAGTTCAGTTTGATTTTTTTTTTTTTTTTTTATCACTTAGGGACAGGGTGGATATAAATCAATGATTTTTCAAAAAAAATCTATAAAATCTGATTTTTTTTATTTAAATGTTTTTTTTTTTATATCAAATTTATTTAAATAAAATTCTTTTGAAATAAAATCGATCTAAAAAATGTTTTCTATTTAAGATACATGAATAATTTTGTTTAATCAGCATGAAATGGAACTTAGTTATGTAGCATACGGCTGCATATTCTGCAATATTTAACCACTTTACAACCGGCCCTTAGCCGAATGACGGCTTGCAGGGCGGTTGCTTAACTCTGGGATCACGTCATATGACGTCTTCCCAGAGTTCCCCTCTTGCGCGCCCCCTGGGGCGCGCACCTGAACATATCCGTGACCGCCGGGTCTAGAGGACCCGGCGCATCACGGATCCCGGTAAATGGCCGCTGATCGCGGCCGTTTACCATGTGATCGCTCCGTCAAATGAGATGACGCCGGTTTGTTTACATGTGATCGCTTCGTCATTTGACGGAGCGATCACATGGTAAACGGCCGCGATCAGCGGCCATTTACCGGGATCCGTGATGCGCCGGGTCCTCTAGACCCGGCGGTCACGGATATGTTCCTCTCCTCCCCTCCTGTGTACCGATTGGTACACTGTGAGCGGAGAGGGGGATGGATGGCTGCAGCGCTGTGGGCTGGTTGTGTAGTGCCCAAAGCGCTGCACAGTGACATCCAACCATCCATCCATCCATGCTCAGCCATCCCTAACGCTCTGCAATGCCCTGCAATACTCTGCAATGCCCCAGAATAATGTGCAATACTCTGCAATACCCCGCAGTACTCTGCAATACCCCGCAGTACTCTGCAATACCCCGCAATACTCTGCAATACCCCGCAATACTCTGCAATACCCCGCAATACTCGGCAATACCCCCGCAATACTCGGCAATACCCCGCAGTACTCTGCAATACCCCACAACACTGTGCAATACGCTGCAATACTCTGCAATACCCCACACCACTGTGCAATACTCTGCAATACCCAGCCATACCCAGTCATACTCTGTGATACCCAGCCATACTCGGCAATACCCCACAATACTCTGCAATACTTGGTGAAACCCAGCCATACTCTGCCATACCCTGCCATGCTTGGCCATGCTCAGCCATACTCGGCCCCTGTATGTGGCCAGGCTGTGGAAGTCTCACACATGTGGTATCGCCGTACTCAGGAGGAGGAGGAGAATCTATTTTGGAGTGTCATTTTTGGTATGTACATGCTATGTGTTAGAAATATTGTATAAATGGACAACTTTGTGTAAAAAAAAAAAAAAATTCATTTTCTTTACACATTTTCCAAAAACTTGTAGAAAAAAATGACAAGTTCAAAAGACTCATTATGCCTCATAGATTATACGTTGGGTTGTTTTCTATCCAAAATAGGGTCATTTTGGGGGCGTTTCCATTGTCCTGGTGCTCCAGGACCTTCAAAAGTGTAAGAGGTAGTCAAGAAATTTGATGTGTAGTTTATGCTCCTAGAACGCCTGATGGGGCTTCCTGCATGTTGGTCCTCTGTATGTGGCCACGCTGTGTAAAAGTCTCACATGTGGTATTGCCATATTCAGAAGGAGTAGTAGAATGTATTTTGGGGTGTAACTTGTGGTATGCATATGCTGTGTGCGAGAAATAACCTGATAATATGACACTTTTGTGAATAAAAAAAAATCCTGCTTTTTCAAAGAATTGTGGGGAAAAAATTACAACTTCAAAAAACTCACCATGCCTCTTACTAAATACCTTGGAATGTCAACCTTCCAAAAAGGGGTCATGGGAGGGGGGGGGGTATTTGTATTGTCCTGGCTTGTTAGGGTCTCAAGAAAGGAGATAGGCCGTCAGTACTTCAGGTGTGATCAATTTTCAGTGATTGGCACCACAGCTTGTAGACTCTATAACTTTCACACAGACCAAATAATATACACCGATTTGGGTTATTTTTTACCAAAGATATGTAGCAGTATAAAATTTGGCCAAAATGTATGAAGAAAAATTCTTAATTTGCAAAATTTTATAACAGAAGCAAAGAAAAATTTATTTTTTACGGAATTTTTGGTCTTTTTTCGTTTATAGCACAAAAAATAAAAAACCCAGTGGTGATTAAATGCCACCAAAAGAAAGCTCTATTTGTGTGAAGAAAGGACAACCATTTCATATGGGTACAGTGTTGCATGACTGAGTAATTGTCATTCAAAGTGTAAGAGCTCTGAAAGCATAAAATTGGTCTGGTTAGGAAGGGGGTTAAAGTGTCCAGTTGTCAAGTGGTTAACTTGGTTTCTTGCCCTGACACCTTGCTAGGGGTTATCGATGCTGGCTCTGACACATGCTGGGCGTTATTACTAGCCCCTCTCACTTGCTGGGGACTCTCATTGCTGGTCCCAGTAAAGCATGTTTTACTTCCACAATCTCTTTAGTATACCTGAAGGCCCTGTTCAATCTATACAAAGTGGAATTGACTATACCAACGGGGTAAACATGGCACACTATGAGATATAGACTGGGAAGAAACACACTTTTTGGAGCACACCCACATGCAAAAAGTGGGTGGCATCTTGTGCGCATTGCATCAGTTCACCCTCTCATGCTTCTGTGAGTGCAGGTGCATAGCACCCTCAAACGATTTGGTCTGGAGCAACTGTACCTTCTAAAGTGCATTTGGTAGTGCCAGGCCTTCATGGTATGTTGGAAAAACACTTCACTTTCTTCTGGGTTATGTTGCACAAGCCAGAAAATCTCTTGTAAAATGAAACTTTTGGATTCTAGTAATTATAATAAATTTGTAATATTTGTTTTTTAGATTAAAAAAGTTGAACATGTCTGAGGAAAATTCTGTAATAGAATTTCTCTGAGATCGTGGACTTCCGGAAGAAACTTTGCAAGTCCTTCAAAACGAAAAGGTTATTTTTGTATTTTATTTTTTAGCTGAACAATAAAAATATTAAAGGGGAAGTCCACCTTAATACTAAAATCTCTACATCTACAGTCTACCACGATCTAAGACTAACCTATCTAGCCCTGTAAAGAGGAAATCACTATACATAAATCTTTTCTGAAGATGATCCAGTCCCACGCTTAGCTGTCAACGGCGGCTTTTCTGCGTAGGCGGGTGCAGATGAGGCAGCCCCATAGTCTATGAGTGACGTCACTCCCCATTCATTTTACAGCAGTTGTCGACTGTGTCCTCTGCAGAGTTTCCGCCTCTGGAGAATGGACCGCATCAGCTTCAAAAAGGTCTGTATAGCAGTTTCTTCCTTATAGGGTTAGATAGGTTAGTCTTAGATCGTCGTTGTCTGTAGATGTAAAGATTTTAGTGTTAGGCTTGACTTCACCCTTAATGTGTGTTGTTTATTTTGAGCTATTGCTAAATGTTGGACGGAAGTTTGCCATAATCTTTGCAGCTATTACCATTTCTAAGGGTCACAAATTATCTTTGTAAGTTAGCTCCAGGTTTTTTTATTTTGGACGAGTATGCCAGATGTATGTGTTTCATTGTAGCACAGAATTTTAGAAACCTTGGTAAAACTAGCTGGCAGTAATTGTCATTTAAAAGTGGAAGAGTGTTTGCTAGTTATGTAAAGAAAAAACAAGCTTGTGTAATATTTTTCACCATAGATAATTTGTCTGTTGCAGGGAGGTTTGATAAATGATTGTCAAATTATACTTGCTAGTTTTATATGTAGGTGGATATAACTTTATATATTGACTTTTTTATTTTATTTGCTAAATATATTCTTTCATTTTAGATTGACAGAGATATTATACTTCTCATGGAAGACCATTCGCTTTCAAAGTATATTCCATCATATGGAGACAGAATAGCTCTGTTCAACTTCTGTAGGCGATCAGAGCCACTGTCAAAGCGCAAAATGGGCCTTTTTGAAAAATTACGTAACAAAATGAAACTTAGAAAAACCCAACCTGAAAAAAGTCTTCTAAGTAAAGACCATGATGAAGCAGAGATTGAGCCTAAAAAAAAATTGTCTGTAACTCGGATGATTGAAGTAGGTTGGATTAATGAAGTGAAAGGGACACTTAAACAAGTCAGAACTAAACAAGGTGGCGGAACCAGAAAGGTTAAAATGTCTAAGGAGGCTGGAAAGACTGAAATACTACATGAAGCAAAAAAACTTTTTTTTCCTAATGGAAATTCACCAAGAGGAAAAGAATCCCTTTTTACATTTGATGTCTGTGACTTCCAGCAAAATCCTCTTTCTGATGACATTACAATAGGCAAAATGTATGAGCTTGTAAAACTTTCTGTTCTGCGTTTTTACCTGAAAACTGTTATTAAAGCTGATACTGAAGGAGGAGACTCTACCTACTTTCCTTCATTACCCACATCAGTTTGTGTTGGGGCGACTCAAAGTGAGCATTATTCCACAAATAACACACCAGTTTTGATTGAAAATATACTGATGGAAGAAGGTGATATAGCTGTGCAAGCTTCTGCCCTTGGAGAGCTAACCAACAGTGATAATGAAATTAATTTTGGTCCACTAGACACCTCTGATGAAATATTAGAAAGCACTCTTCTATGGTTATCTCCGAGTCCTGCTGAAAATGAAGAGGAATACACGTTAACTATTCACCATGCTAACTGTCTGACCGATATGATCACTGCTTTTAGTAATCCCGAAATTTTAAGGCAAAACATTCATGTAAGACGTCTGTTTCCAGACGGCTCAGAAGAACCTGCATGTGGGTCAGGTGTCATGAGAGATACATTGTGTCATTTTTGGGAGGAATTTTATGAGCGGTGTACTTTAGGAAACAGTTGTAAAGTACCATTCATAAGGCACGACTTTACATATGAAACATGGAAAGCAATTGCCAGAATCATCCTGAAAGGTTACAAAGATTGTGGGTACCTTCCTATAAAACTTGCGCTTCCGTTCATGCATGAAGTCTTATTTGGAAGTATTTATGCTGACATAATTGAATATTTCTTTGAGTATGTCAGCTATTCCGAAAAAGAAACCCTCGCCACGGCTCTGGACACGTTTTCAGCAGTTGATGAAGCAGAACTTATGGATGTTCTTGATGATTATGGATGTCGACGTAAAGTAACATCGACCAGTTACAGAGCTACACTGTTTGAGATAGCACACAAAGAATTAATACAAAAACCAATGTTTGTCATTGATGCCTGGAAAGAGATATTACAGGAAATGCAGTTTATTACAGTCGACCTATTATCACAACAATACACAGAACTCCAGCCAACATGTCAAAAAGTTCTGAAGCAGTTAGAATTCCCTATTGCCATGTCGCCAAAGGAAAATGAGGTATCAAAATATCTTAAAAAATACATTAGAGAACTCACTAAAAGCAATTTGTGTAAGTTTCTGAGGTACTGCACTGGCAGTGATTTAAATATGCCTGGGATCATCTACGTGCAATTTGAAGAAATGCCTAGTTTTTCCAGAAGGCCTATTGCCCGTACATGTGGTAGGGTCCTGCATCTTTCTGAAAACTATGAAAATTACCCTGATTTTCGATCAGAATTTAATGGCATACTGGATTGCAATATTTGGGTAATGGAAATTGTCTGAATGCTTTCCATTATGTCTTTCATTTTTTTTGGTCGTATACATCTAATTTCTGCCTTTTTTTTTTTTTTCGTGATTTTTTTTTTTTTTGGGAGGACTACTTTATTTTAATTGCCTAGCTACTTCGGTCCAGTTTGGCACAATGTAAATATGTATATCTGAGGGACTGCAGGGGAAGAAGACATTCACTGTAGTAGTTGGTGCTACTACAATGCTTGCCACTTCTGAATCCTGTGCCAAATGGCTTTTCAGTTGAATAGTGAACTCAGGGGGGTGCTTGCTAGGAAACAAGCTGCCGTTCACAGAGCACCTTGCTTTTTTTTATAACATGGCATTCTCTGATTGGATTAAGTGCATATTGTGATGTCCAAGACCCAATTCTTCATCTACTCCAATCAGAGAATGCTATGAATTGATAAAAATACTAGCCATTTTATAAATGGCAGCAGTGCCAGTGAGCAACCCCTTGTGTTTACCATGTAGAAGGTAAGCTGCTTGGTACAGGTCTCAAAAGATAAAAAGCAGTGCTTGCTTCCACAGCAGTCCCTCAGATATGAAATATGCATACTTATGTTGGTTCAAGTTGGACCAATGTAATAATGAAAATAAAATCATACCTTGTAGGTGTGTCTGAGCAGTTATGGACCTTTATTTAAGATGAGTGCCAACTCCACTGTTTCAGTTTTCACACTTGAGCTTATTCCTGCAGAAAAATATCCAAATGGCAGTATTCTGCCACCGGATCCAGAATGCACAATTGCTTCAAGATGACTTATTAGTTGGTGGACAGTGAGGACAGGCATGTAATTGCATTGATATGTGCTCAGACAATTCCTGCTTCCTCCTAAACCTCAAGAACCATGGCTGTTTTCCTCGTCCCCTGATTCTGAGTCCAGTGGATTTGATGTGAACAACTTCCACCTGGAATTGCCAATTGGGCAGTTTGAGTAGAACCTGACCCAGCCTTTGTCTTGTGTAAAATAGGTGAGGTGCTTAAGTGCACCAATTATAGAATTACAAAGGCAGATGTTGAGGCCCTGATTCATCAAGTGCATGATTCTTAACAAAAAGGCTCTAATGTAAATCTACAGTGACTTTTTCCAAGTTACTGAAAGACTAGATATGGGAGAGTCTACAACTTCAACGATGAAGTCCAGGATTGTCCCACTAGAACAATTTCAGAGTTCACAAACCGTATATTTGTGCACTCTCCTGCTGCACACTAAGGACTTAGAGGACATAAGTCACTGGAAAAAAATACAACTATGTTCACTTGCTGGAGGCAACTGAAGCTGAACATTTCCAAAACACTACAAAATTCATACTATTTTAACTACTGGACAACACTACAGACACCTTTTAATGATTGACTTGCTCCACAGAAGTCTGTACTCACGGTCACCTGACCCTGCCAGAACATGTGATGTTCTTGGTTGTATCCATTATTAATCTCAGAAAAATGAGATCTTATGTCAGGCATGGATTAAGGGTCTGGGAGAGTTTGATGGTGCACAAACAAATCTTGAGGATACTGATCCTTTAAATCTGACTGACTGAAACCTCTGTTAAATGTTCTAGTTCACCCGAAGCTCTCTGAACCCTGCAATCTTTTAGTTCCCACCTTCTCTTGTTCTGCATACATGTGAACTTTATCCTCTTTAGACTACCATTCCCATCTCACTCCTGAGAGAGATGTAAACCCACCTTTGCCCCTTGTTAACACCTGTAACCCACTCAGAAAAACATGGATGTCCTACATGGAGCTTGTATCGTCTATCCCCCTTTGACATTTTCAGCTTGCCTATACAGACTATAGTGTATAGGGGGAGGCAATCTTTTATTGGAACCCCCAGGATCTGTCAGGTTACCACTTTTACAACCTATTGGTGTTCTTCAAAGATTTTGGTGATGTTGCTATCATTCCTCTTTGGACTAGATTGTGGCTAACATGGTATGTCTTTTACAGTGCTTGCAGATGTATTTTTGTAATACTCTTAACATCTGATAGAAACCTTTGATGATCAATGCTTTAATCACATTAAACAATACACATTGGATTTCCAGGGGTTAAGGAGGGTACTTATGTTCATGCTTTGTGTTATGTGGCTATTTTCCGCCATACATTCAATGTTGGGCTCATAGATGTGAATGTGATCTTTTTGGGGAGATGTACTGATGTTTGTGTCTGGCCTGCTCTGATTTCATGCACACGAGTACTTTGCAGTGGGCCTGGCCTTTTGCCTTGACTGTTTTGGGTAGCATTATGCTGGAAATATGGAGAGTTGTAATTTTTGTTTTGTCCTCTGCAATGTCCTTTTATATGCTTATTTTCTAGCATCAGCAGGCAAAGGTGAAGACTTATGTGTGGTGAATGAGTTTAGGGAGATGTCTTTGCATTTGCAAGGTGTGTTTTGGGCTTTTGGACTGATATTCCTAAGACCGTGGTGCTTCAACAAGCAGGTTCCATCTTTATACCTCAGGGGACCCTTTAATTGCCCACGGCTTCTACCTTTGTTCTTTTCATTGTCAGTTATAAATGTTGTCAGTTGATTTGTTGTTCCTAAGTGTGCTTTAGACACTAGTGACCCTTAGACCCCATACACACCATTAGATTTTCTTGAGGTCAAACATTAAGAGTTTCAATTTGTATGCAGTCAGGCAGGCCCTTGCACTACGGGGTCTTAAGTTGACCATAGTTGATTAGAACCATCTGTTAGCGAGCTGATTGTACCCAAGTTGATCCAGCAATCATCTTGTGTACAACCAGCATGTTTACATCCAGTTATTGCCAGCGGCTATAGCCACTAGCAATAATTACTGTGTATTACCAGCACTGACTGTGTTGGAGGAAGTGAGCGTTTTAATTTACTGCAACCCATGGTTTCAGGAAAGAAAATTGCATAATCTTTGGCTTGCCTTAGTTTAAATGTTTCATTAAAGTTGTATTCTGATAAGATGTCTTGTTCTGTTTTGTTCAGATATTGCTTAAGGTCATTTGTACCTATGATCCTGTATGGAATACTGGGAGGGGGGGAATGGAGAAGGCTAGTTCTTGCTGAGCTCCAAAGCACCCTCACCATAGGTCGTCACCCACAGGGTAGTCCTTTTAAATTTAGTGAAGTGGGAGTAGATTCCCACTTATACCCTGCCCACGTTCCACAGCATTATCCTCTGTTTGAACCCCACCTTTCCTAGATCCCCACTTAACTTTTAGATCATTGCTGTCACTGTTCTGTCCCCCCGCCCCCCAAATCTTACTTTCCCTAACCTTTCACCTTTTCTTCTTTTTAACACATTTCCACCAGGCTTCAGCTCACGTTATTTGCCACTTTAAGTTGGAATTTAAAATCAATTATGCATCATTTTGGTAAAATCTTCTCAATCTGTGTGAAAACAGACTACACTTGAAAAGATGGGGGGGTTGAGAGTTAGAGAAAGGTGTTAGCAAGTTATTTAATAGATCCAAAAGGTTATCTGCAAGGTTCTGTGAGGTAAGCATTTTATCACTGTAACTTGTAGTCACTTTAGAGATATCGGAATGCTATTGCTGAGCGCAAATTGCTTCATCCAGAGCAATACCACACTTGTTACCATGCTACCTGTATTTATAGGTACCATCTTTCTCTGACTGTGCTCCTGTATCTCTTTAGTTGGACCTTACCAACCAACCCATGAGATCATGGAACTGGTGACTTAATTTTTCACTTGTTCAGGATCCTGTAAGTTGAGGATCAAGAGGATTTTCATTAAATGTGGCCCTCTACTTAAAAAAAAAAAAAAAAGAAAAAAAAAGGACATTCCAAATAGAAAAACACTTGGGGGATATCCATAACTTAGAGTCTACCCATAAGAAAACATTAGCCCTATCCATTCTTGGTAAAGTAACCATGTTGCAGAAAAGCTTTAGATCGCTTGATTTATATAGTACCAAAGCAAAACAAACAAAATGTAAAGTACTACTAGGAGCATGGTAACAACTGTGGTAAAATGACTACAAGATGGAGGGGATAAAGAGCCTACCTCACAAGATATTGAGGAAACCTTTTGAGTATAATATATGCAGTAACTTGCTAACACTTTTCTCTGACTCTCAGGCATTTCATAACATGTATGTTCTAAACAGTTTTGGACATCTGTTAGAGATATGGTTCTTCTGGTACGGTCTGATTAGGTCCTTTTGAAAGCAGGTAAGGCATATTTTAGGCATATTCATGTTCCAAATGACCCTGCCTTCTTTCTTTAGAATAATACTTATGTAAGGAAAACATATGTAAAGTCAATACTTTCCTCACAGAAAGCAACTAATGCCGCGTACACACGGTCGGACTTTTCGTCTACAAAAGTCCGACAGCCTGTCCAACAGACTTCCGACGTACCTTCGGCGGACTTGCGGCAGACTTTCTTACGAACGGACTTGCCTACACACGACCACACAAAAGTCCGACGGATTCGTACGTGATGACGTACACCGGACTAAAATAAGGAAGTTCATAGCCAGTAGCCAATAGCTGCCCTAGCATGGGTTTTTGTCCGTCGGACTAGCACACAGACGAGCGGATTTCGGGGTCCGTCGTACTTACGACGTAAAGATTTGAAGCATGTTTCAAATCTAAAGTCCGTCGGATTTGAGGCTAAAAAAGTCCGTTGAAAGTCCGGAGAAGCCCACACACGATCGGATTACCAGCCAGCTTTAGTCCGTCAGCGTCCGTTGGACTTTTGTAGACGAAAAGTCCGACCGTGTGTACGCGGCATTAGAGTTATACTCAAGATTTATAGAAACAACCTTGTCCTCTTTCCATTGCTGTGTGGTTAAAAAAAAATAAACAACCTTTAACAAATGGAAGACTTTATCTCCTATAGCAAAGATAATAAAGAACATTTTGATAGGTGTGGTTCTATTGGTGAAAATTCTGTACTGCCCAGAATACAAATTGCTTCTATAAGACAGTATTCTATATTACTAAATAAATATCCGTTATTGGGCCTTGTCCTACATGCGAGTTGGAGCCTGTCGGAGGAGATCAACCTTCAGCTGTGTGGACCATATTTTTCCCTTGCATTCCTTGTGTTTTTCTTCTCTCTCCTACCTGCCTCTACATTTAGATCCTTTTACCCCCTCCCACATCTTGTTGGGTTCCACCTTGCTTCTTCCTCCCATATGTTGTTTATTTAAAAAAACTATACTGGATTGACATGGTTCATAGAACATTTGCATTTCATGCTTTCCTGTTTGATGGACTAGCAAATACATGTTTTTATGGACTATGATTTATAACTTACTGATCTCAATGTTGTCTGAAAACTATTATTTTTGATTTTGTCTCATTTATCTTGTGAATGTTGTATAACTTTGATTATAAAAAAATTAAAAACATACCTCGAGTTGTAATCTAATGTGTAGACTTTTTTTTTTTTTTTTATTAATTATTTTAAATTATTAAAATTCATTTGACTTAGTTGACATTTTTCATTGTAAATGGGAATCAGCTAAACTGCCCTGGGTTCATTTGAAACAGTTTGACTTTAAAATGATTTAGGTTGAGCAACTGAACTCCTTTGAAGTTGCCCAATGTTAGGGATTTATCAAAACTGAAGCAGACAGAATCTTGAGCAGTCATGCATAACAACCTATCATCTCCAGCTTGTTAATTTTTGGAAATAAAATAAAAGATGATTGGTTGCCATGCACAACTGTTTTATATTCTGATTACGCCTGTATTGATAAATTCTCCTCAATCCTAGCTGAATCTGTCAAATCCGAAATGCCCATTTTTTTAGGCAAATAGGTAAAGGGCTGTCTAAAAAATAACGTGGTGTGTTGGTAATGCCCTGGAGAACTTGTAGCAATGCAGAATTTTAAAAATACATTGGGCCATTGAGAAGTGTTTTTTTTTTTTTTTTTTTTTTCAATGCGCCAACATTTACATTTTTTATGTAATTTGCCAGCAAATGACATTTCCCTCCTGGCGTCTTTATTCACTTCCCTACTGGCCTATTGCAGAATGACGTCCACAAGGTGGCTCAGTTATCCAAACTGGGCATCAGATGACATCTAGCAGGATAAGCTGCTCCTGGTCCCCCTCGGGGCATGCAGAGCAGCGATTGGTGTTGCAGTGTATCGATCTGACACACCGCATCTCCGAACTTGGTAAAGAGCATATGACATACAGTAGGCTCTTTATCATGTGATCAGCTGTGACCAATCACAGTGGTAACCAGGAAGTGCCGGTAATCAGCTTTCCTCAGTTCACACTAACAAGACGCGAGCCCAGCCAAACGGCAGCTCTCCTGACGGGGGGTCTGCGCTGATAATCACTGCATTGATTATCAGCGCAGCCCCATCAGTAATGCCTATCAGTAATTCAATACCAGCCATTTAATCTGAGCATGCAGTCAAGTTAGCCAGAAAAGAGGTTGACATGCATGCACCCTACCCACCCTGAACCATACTGGGCCACATGCCCTCAACATGGGGAGAGTATCTTGCCAGGGGGAACCCTTGGTAAAGCTCTATGTCCTCATTTTAATGAGGACAAGGGCCTTTTCCCACAGCCCTGGCTAAGTGATGTTGGGGGCTTTTGGCTTCTGGAAAACTTTAACAATAAGAGGGCACCCAGATACTAACCCCATTCACCTATGTGTATATATTATCTCTAATCATAAGGAAAAAAATGAAAAAAGTCTCACAATGTACATTAACAATGACCGAAGAGCTTAACTCCATGACATCACTTGCCAAATAACATCTCCCTGATCGTTAATATACGGGGAAGGCCGTTGCCATATTCAGGCAATGATGTAACACCTCGCATTCCCTGCCCATTTAGTTACTTGGCTGGGGATTCCTGCCCATGTAAGTGAAATGGGCTGAGTAACATCAGTGGTTGGTAAAGATTTGATGGGTGCTAGCCTCTGCTGCTTCCTTAGTAATCATTGACAGCCAGAAGCTGCCACCTTTGTTCAAACTGCCTTAAAGTGGTTGTAAAGTCAAGGTATTTTTTTTTTTTTAATGCATTCTATGCATTAAGATAAAAACCTGTGTGCAACAGCCCCCCTAAAACTTGCCTGATCTTCCAGCGATGTACACAAGCTCTTTGGCTGTCCAAGACTCTCCCTCCTGATTGGCTGAGACACAGCAGTGGTGCCATTGGCTCCCGTTGCTGTCCATAAATTCAGTTAGCCAATCATGAGAGGGGGTGGGGCAGAACTGCAACCCCATGTCTGAATGGACACAAAGAGCTTCAGCTCAGGTGCCCCCATAGTAAGCTGCTTGCTGTGGGGGCATGTCACAGTAGGGAGAGGCCAAGAGCCTGTGAGGGATCTGAGAAGAGGATCTCTGCTGCTCTGTGCAAAACCACTGCACAGAGCAGGTAAGTATAACATGTTTGATATTTTTCAAGAAAATAAAAGGAAACTTTACAATCACGTTTTAATTTGTGAAAACATCTGAACACTGAGCTCATCCCTAATTGTGAACAGGTTTCACGTTCAGATCACCGTAACTCATCCACTAATCAATTACCTCTGAGCAAATGTGTTCTTGGACACTATTTAAATAATCCTGATTTGAACTGGTAAAGTTATGAAGCACCAAATTGAAACCTGACACAGTCCTGGATTGAACGTAGCTCACAGGTCATCTCTAAAGCTGCGCATAGACTAACCATAAATTGAAATGATTCTGAAGGGACTGACTATATTTTGATTCAGGTGTCGCCTTCCCCTGTTTGACTGAGGTCGATTGTTAGGTCAAGTTCTGTTGAATCATGTGCAAGCAAAAATGCTGTTTTTATTTTTCCTTGCACGTGATTGGGTACTCTGCAAAGTGAAGCTTTACCTCATTTACTAAGCGCTTGAGCAACTGCACTTTGCAAAGTGCACAGTCCATTTGCCTTCATTAAATCAACCCTGTTGTCTGACCGAATTTCTAAATGTAGTGGTATTGTAAACCATTTAACCCTGTCCATTACCTAATATGCTTGCACAATGAAAACATACCATGAGAACAGGCCATGATTGTCAGGTGACTGCAATGAGGCCCATTAACTTGAATGGGTTGTGTCCTGCACTAGTGTATGTCAAATATTACAGGGGCTATAATTGCTGCTGTGGAGCAGATCATCAAGGATTTTGCATGTGTACTCATTCCTAGCTGCTGCGTTGTCAGCTAAAGAGGGAGCAGTTTGGGAGCCCTTATAACACAGCTCAACCATGTGGTTAAACAGCCCCCCCCACCCCCCAAGTGTGAATGAGCCCTTAGCGTTCAGATAATACTTGCTACAGTTTTTTTTTTAACCAGTTCCTGACCATGCTATTGCCAAAAGATGGCTACAGCATGGTCGGCTAGTTCTGGGAGGGCATCCATGGACATCTGCTGCACTCTGTGATCGCAGTAAAGGGCCAATCACAGTGGCCTTTTACCATGCGATTGGCTGTGTCCAAACATAGCTGATCACAATGTAAACAAAGTTATCAGTTATCAGCATTTCTTTCCTCACGTGATTTTACAGGGTCAGGCGTGAAGAGCCGTTAACCGGCAATTCTGACAGGGCACATATACCGTATTTTCCAGTGTATATGACAACCTTTTACACCAAAAAAATGGCCAAAAAGCGGGGGTTGTCTTATACGCAAGCCGCCTGCTCGATGACAGCCCTCCAGATGCTTGCTGAATGTGCGGTAATACTGTATACATTATACACCGCTGAGCTAATCCCGGCAAGAGATGTATTCTATTAATGAATACAAAGTCTGCTCGGATTGGAGTAACAACCTCTGCCAATCCGAGCAGACTACATACAGTAGTCTGCTCCGATTGGCTTTGAGAGTCAGAGGCGCGGGCTGATGATGTTACAGCCTCTGCCAATCTGAGCAGTCTTTGTATTCATTAATAGAATACATTGCTCGCCGTGATTGGCTCAGCGCAGTAGACTTTGAGACAGTATGTTACCTGTTACCAAAGCTACTGAACATACGGCATTACTGCACATCCAGCAGGCTGACAGACTGGTCGGGAGGGGGTCGTCTTATACGGCGAGTACAGCAAAAAGACAATTTTAAATGGAAGATTGGGGGGGGGCGTCTTATACGCCTACCCGCCTTATACGCCGGCAATTACGCTACGTTGATAATCAGGATACCGGTTGTAAGTGCAGCCTCAACAGTACACATCAGTGAAGGAGAAAAATTGCTTGTTTGCAAAAAATTTTAACATAAACTGAGAAAAAAATAAATAAAAATTTTACATTTTTGGTCTTCTTTTGTTTATCAAAAAAAATGGTGATTAACTACCATCAAAAGAAAGATCTATCTGTCTAAAAAAAATTAAATAAATATGAGTACAGTATTGCATGACCGCACAATTGTCATTCAAAGTGCAACAACGCTGAAAGCCCAAAATTGGACTGGGCAGAAAGGGGGTGAAGATGACCAGTATTGAAGTGGTTAAATGTGCTGCCCTCAATGAATGTGGAAAACCAGCAGATGCTGCCCACTGAAGTAACAAAGACGGCTGCCCTGTGTGTTAAATCGTACACCCGCTGCCTGTTGAGTGCAGGCTCCATGCCACTGAGCTAAGCTCCTTGCCGGACCTCTGCGACAGGCAGCTGTGGCTGCACTGTACCTGCCATGAATGCTGTCACAGAGACCACTCCAAGCAGTTGGACAGGGGACTCAGCTCAGTGACATGGAGCCTTAACTAAAGCATTGCCCTGATTCACCATGTGAAGCCGGTGTTCTGTCGAGATGTGCCTACCCATCGAATAGTGCCCGGGACGAACTGCGCATGCGTTGTACGTCGAAGCACAACAGCTGTTTTGCCTATCAGCTGGGCTGACGTAACCATGGCGCATGCGCACATCGTAGGAGGTATTTCTCGATGGGAGATACCACAATTTAAACCTATACAAACAGCAGGGGTAGACAGAGGTTCTCAGATTGTGCATCGCTGCTGCTGGAGGGTGGCATGTGGCTGTGTTGAAGAGCTGGTTTTGTCTGTGTTGCAAACCACCGTTTCACACAGGCAAAACCGGCTGTTCAACACATGCAAACCCACCCTGCAACATAGACAAAACCAGACCATCAGCACACTGTAAAGCCGCCCCGCGAGGCACAATGTGAGAACTACGGTCTCCCCCCCCCACTGTTTGTATAGGTTTCAATCAAGGCAGTGAAATGGTATCTCCCATCGAGAGAGACCTCCTAAGATGTGCACTTGCACCCTGGTCACGTCACTCCAGCTGATCGGCAACTCAGTTGGAGTGCGGCTCTGTCCTGCGCATGCGCGGGCACTATTTGATGGAGGCCACTTCTTGACAGAACACCGACACTTGAAGTCACCTTATGGGAATTAGGCACCCCTGACTTTCACAGAAGTTGGTTGAGTCTAGATATACAGCTCTCTGCATGACAGGAACACCACTGACACAGATGATTTCAAAATAATAACTATATTATCTCCACATTTTTCAAATCTTGAAAAAGTGACATATTTATATACCAGTATTTGATTTGGGTAACAAATCCAAATTCTAATTGTATTATTCAAAGGTTTTGAAGAATGTTATTCCTCAACTGAAGGTATAGATCAACAGCTGAATATGGGTCTTCTGGTGCATTCCAGGAATTCTCTTCCATAATGAGACAACACAACTCAAAAACAGTTTCATCACATGAGTATCGACCTTTTGGGAGGCATTCCTCCTTGCATATGGCTACTTCATCTGCATCAACAGGCATTATTCTATTCACTGTGCCACGAGTTTCTGGATACAGATATAGTAAAATGGGCCTTCCACCTGAGCTGTCCTGTCTTTTGCATTTTCGCATATTGTGAGAATTCCAAATGTATACAACTTCATCAAGTTCAGCCTGAAATAACAATACTGAGAATTAGGGTCTACGAGGGAAATAAGAAATATTAAACAAAATGTTCCCATACTTCTTCATTGAAGAAAATTACATTGCTAGCTTGTCAAAGAGATCTATACCTAATTGTGATGGAGCAGTAATTCAAAGGTCCTGTATATATTTTAATTTAAAGGATAAGTTCACATCACATTAAAAAATCAATAAATACATTTTTTGGCAGTTAAAAAAGTGTATTTAATGTGTTTTCCATAGGAGCCTGAAAACATTGCACCCGGAATCAACAGATCAAGGGTGCAGTGTCAGGCTCCTGCAGACTGTGTAACTATCTGCCCATGTCTTTAATATGGACAGGCATACTCAGTCCAAGAAGAATCAATAAACTCCAAGGATGCTCACCAGCTCCCTCATTGTGCACTAAAAGCTATCAGCTGCAAAGGCTGTTGGTGTTTGGAGTTTATTTGTTCACAAAATGAATGATGTGACCGTGTGGGCGGAGCCCTGCATGGCTAGGTTCTTTTCAAATTGTAAAATTAAAAAAGCTGCGCTAAAAAAAGGTTTCAATCAGTGAGTCCAATTAAACTTTAAAAGACAGGAAAGTCAATATAAGCCACTTGGAATTCTTGATATCACCGCAATGTGCACACACAAACAAGAAAGTGCCCGATCACCGTATTTATATAGTCTGCTTACCAGATGGCAAGCATAAACGGCAGGTGGCTATAACCCAGCCATGGCCTTTAGCTTGTAGATGATAACAATGGTAGAGGTAAACCGGATCATGCAGATCACTCCCTCTATTCAACTATGATGTCCGTTATGGCTCAATGGATAGCGTAATTTAGTCTAGATAACAGTTTATTAAAATGAGGTATTGCACAGTTAGGAAGAAATGGATATGCATATAAAAGAAATGCCGGCCAGCACAAACACATGAAGCCCGTCCTCCTAGTTCAATCGTGTGGTGACGCCACTACGATGTCACGCTTTAAAATTGCTCACACTTGTGGTATGACGCAAAAGTTCAGTACTCAAAAATCTTCATAGGTGACGCTTTACATTTTTTTACAGGTTACATTTTTATAGTTGCAGAGGAGGTCTAGTACTAGAATTGTTACTATCGCTCTAACGTTCATGCTGATACCTCACATGTGTGTTTTGAACATTGGTTACATATGCGGGCGCGACCTACGTATGCATTCGCCTCTGCGTTCAGGGACAGGTGCGCTTTAATTTTATTTTTATTTTTTTACACTTTCCCTTTCAAAAAAATGGTTTTGATCACTTTTATTCCTATAATGTAAACATGCCTTGTAATAGGAATGGTGCGTGATCCGTCCTCTTAATGGAGAGATGTGGGGTCTATAAGGCTGGAAAGCATCAGATCAACAAAAAAACATGAACGATCTAATGCTTTTCTGCCGTGTCCCAGGCTTTTACTTACGCCGGACTGGACATGACGTCATAATGTCACGCCCGGGCCCCCGAGAGTCATAGAGATTGCCTGGGACCATCTATCCCTCAGCGCCAAATTCTTTCTCCGCGACGCCGATCGTACGGGTGACCCGGGAGAAGCACCGGAGGGCGACGGGAGGGGGGGTCATCCCCTCTCGCCAGCTGTAAGAATGATCAAGTGGCTGAATAGCCGCTATGATTTTGCTTACGGTGAAGGGAATCACCGGCAGGAAAAACAACATCTGAATGATGGTTGCAGCTGCAGGTATCATTCAGATATAGGGTTGCCACCTGTCCAGGATTCACCTGGACAGTTCGGCTTTGGAATCATGCGTTCGGGTTTCAGACTGCCTGAAACCAGGACACATTATTTAGACTGGACTATTACTTCCCAGCAGCTTCCACCCCCCCCCCCCCCCAAACACTCCTACCCCTCTGTGTCTGCCCACACTCCAATCCCCAGCGCTGTGCCTCAGAAAAGGAAAGTGGGGGCTGGAAATTTGAAGTCCAGCAGCCTCAGATACATCTGGATGAGAGGTGCCGACTGCGAAGGGGTGAGTGAACTCACCATCCATCCCTGTCTGTGTCTGAAGTCTCCCCCCTTCTCTCTCCTGCCTCTGAGTGAGTACACTAAGGCAAATCAGGGTTCTCAGAGCACCCCTTACATCAGAGTTCCCCTTTACACCAGAGGCCACAGTGTTTCCCCTTACATCAGAGTCCTCTCTGTACATCAGAGTTCTCAGTGTTCCCCCTTACATCAGGGTTCCCAGAGCATCCCTTATGTTAGAGTCCCCAGAGTTCTCCCTTACATCAGAGTCTGGACAGTTCCCCCTTAAAGTGAAAGGGGACTCTGCGAGTTCAGATGTAAAAGGGGAACTCTGTGGATTCCGATGAAAAGGGAAACTCTGTGGATTCAGATTTAAAAGGGGTACTCTGTGGACTCTGATGTAAAGGGGGACTCTTGTTATTAACTTCATATGAATAGAAATATTTAATAGCAAAATATATGTATAGTTTATACTATAAAAAAAATTGCTGTGCGGTGCTAAAGTGTTTGGGTTTGAAAAGGTGGCAACCCTATTCAGATATCACCACTGAAAGACCAGGACGTCATATGATGGCCAGCCGTCGTCAAGTGGTTATAGACAGCTTACACATTTAATTGCATGTATGACATCCTGTGTCACTAAAATGTAACCAAAGAAGTATGTTTGGATAAATATGCTAGCTATTTTACATTAGGAATGAGACAAACATACCCGGGTTGGATTCGATGGCCATTTGGGGAGCATGTCATACATTCTGCTGAAAAATCCGAACCCCTTTTGAGTTGATGGGAGTCAAATCTGTCAAACCAAGTATCGCCATTTTAAAAGCTAATGGCAAAAAGGGCATGGGGGCTGGACTCTGCCCTGGGGGACATGAACCAATGGAAATGTATTTAAAAAAAATTAAGAGTTTATTGGGAAAATTGATTTTAAGGCCTTGTTTACAAGGGCTCTGTTTGCCTGCACAGGGATGCACAAATGTTCCATGCACAGCCACTGCTCCCAATGTCACAGCCGTTTAGGTGCGGGTGTGTGTCCCTGAAGAAACACACACACAATGTCAAAATGGAAGCAGCAGCTGTATCCATGCCGCTAATGTGTCCCAATTGACATGAACAGAACTGCCTGCATAGGAATGCACAGTACGCCTGTACATCCCTGTGTGGGCAAACACGCCCTCACACAGGAATATACTTAAGTACACCCGTGTGAACAAGGACTAATAATGCATAAAGCAAAAATAAATAAATTTAAATAACATGACTGTGGGTGGCCTTAAAGCGGTAGTAAATGTAATTAAATAATTAAAAATCCAGGCCCCCTGCATGCTAATGTCATAATGTGCTAGTTTGCATCACACACTAGCACATTATGAAATACTTATCTTAAAGCGAAGCCCTCCTGGTTTGCGGTCTCTGACCATTTGGCTGAGCCGCTATGATGTCACTCCTGTGCGTGCGCACGGGAGTCATAGCCGTGACACAGAGCTCTAAAGGGACGGCATGAGCATGCTGTCCCATCAGAGCGCATGTACCGGTGATGTCATCAGCCGCAGAAACAGTGAATATCTCCAAAACAGTGCACATTTAGGCGATATTACTTGTATCTACAGGTAATCTTTATAATAAGCTTAACTGTAAGTACAAGTATCCCAGTGTTTACTATCAGTTTAGCCTGCCTGTGAGCAGTGTTAATTTTGTCGACTAAAACGACTAAAACCTTTTAGCCGACTAAATGAATACTATTTTAGTCTACTAAAATACGACCAAAACTAAAACAACTGAGATGACTAAAATACGGCTAAAACTAAAATGGCATTTTAGTCCTAAGACTAAGACTAAAACTAAATTGAAATTTGCTTCCAAAATTAACACTGCCTGTGAGGTGTTGCATCTGTATGATGTATAGAACCTCCTGCAGCAAAACTAATATTTGCAGCATTGCTGTATGGTGGTTTAAATTGCAAGTAATTTACTTTTTAATGCCAGTTACCTTTATTTTAAAACAAAATGCATAGATACCCCACTAAAATACATTTCAAACTGTCAAGAGACATAAGGGTCTAGTATGCATTTTGGGGGGTTCCTGTGCACCTTTTTTGGGTACGAAATAAAAGAGGTTTACTGTGAAAAGTAAATTACCCACTGATGTATTTTTATATCTAAAAGGGGGGGGGGTTGTCGCAGAAAATCTATACTAGACCTCTCAGAACAGATTTTAAGGGGGTAGCCTGTGCAAAGTACAAGAAAAGAAAAATGACATAGGGTTCCCCCAACTCTATACAACACCCTTGATCCTAGCACACAGCCTGGCAGGCCAGGAAAGGGGGGATGAGTGTGCGTTCCCCCTTCTGAGTGTGCGTTCCCCCTTCTGAATCCTAACAGGCACCTGCCTTCAACATAGCAAGATTATGTTGCCAGGGCTATAATTGACCAATGCAATGATGGTTCTAGACATGCATTTTTGGGACAAGTTATTCCCCCAAATGTCCCTAAGGTTCGGATCAGTATCAAAATTCCAAACAGACAATGTTCATCTCATCCCCATTACACATTACTGAGGTTTTTTATTATCAGCTACTGCAGTCAAATTTAACATGTACCTGTTTTGTAATTCTCAAGAATAAGCCAAAAAACCAAGCATGCATGTGACAATCATGAATTTAATTGGCTGTAAATACTTGTAGAATATATGTAGTCAATGAGCAACTCTTCAATGGTAATTTTATAGTCCTGCCCTGCTTCCAGTGGTGTACCTAGCACACCTGACACCCGGGCTAGACATTTTTTTTCACCCCCCCAAGAAAAATGGTATGTGGCAATATAACCAAAACTGTGGGTGTGGTCAGATTGCATCAACAGTGGGAAGGGTTTAAAGGGCCATATGCTTTAAGACTGTGCCACAAGCGAGTATGTATCAGACAGTACAAACCTCAGTATACTCATTTTAATAAAAGAAAACTGTTCTATTGCATATCCTTTACTACACACAGCTAACCATAAAGTGATATTATAGTCTTGATTTTTGTTTGTTTTTTCTAAATAATAAACATGTTATACTTACCTGCTCTGTGTAATGGTTTTGCACAGAGCAGCTTGGATCCTCCTCTTCCTGGCCCCTGCCTCTTTCTGGGTGCCCCCACAGCAAGCACCTTGTGTCTATTCACACACAGAGCCATGGCTCGACTCCACTCCCTCCGTCTTCTGATTGGCTCACTGGCTGTGATTGACAGCAGTGTGAGCCAATGGCTCCCGCTGCTGCCAACAGCCAATTAGGAGTGTGAGTCCCCAGACAGCCAAGGCTCTCGTAGACATCGCTGGATTGAGAGGGTTGGGGAGGCTGCTGCACACAGAAGGTTTTTTACCTTTGTGCATAGAATGTTGCACCTTTACAACCACTTTAATAAAGAATGCGCTGTACTTAGAATGCTGTAGTCAGGATAGGGTTGCCACCTTTTCTTCAAGCCAAACCCGAACACTTTTGCGACGCACGGCAATTTTTTTGTAGTACATGCTATATGATTGTAAAATACCTTCTGTTACCCAAAGAGAGTAGTAATGAGGTGTGCTACAGTGAACAGTGGCTGTGGCCCAATTGCATTAACAGTGGGGGGGGGGGACTTAAAGGGGCATGGTTAAATAAAACAAAAGCATTAGTGTACCCATAAAATATGATTCGATTAATAATTAATAATATCACTATGGCAGAGGACGGTGTCAGTATGGCAGAGGACAGTGTCAGTATGGCAGAGGACGGTGTCAGTATGGCAGAGGACGGTGTCAGTATGGCAGAGGACGGTGTCAGTATGGCAGAGGACGGTGTCAGTATGGCAGAGGACGGTGTCAGTATGGCAGAGGACGGTGTCAGTATGGCAGAGGACGGTGTCAGTATGGCAGAGGACAGTGTCAGTATGGCAGAGGACGGTGTCAGTAAAGCAGAGGACGGTGTCAGTAGAGCAGTGGACGGTGTCAGTAGAGCAGTGGACGGTGTCAGTATGGCAGAGGACGGTGTCAGTATGGCAGAGGACGGTGTCAGTATGGCAGAGGACGGTGTCAGTAAAGCAGAGGACGGTGTCAGTAGAGCAGTGGACGGTGTCAGTAGAGCAGTGGACGGTGTCAGTATGGCAGAGGACGGTGTCAGTATGGCAGGGGACGGTGTCAGTAGGGCAGGGGACGGTGTCAGTATGGCAGAGGACGGTGTCAGTATGGCAGAGGACAGTGTCAGTATGGCAGAGGACGGTGTCAGTATGGCAGAGGATGGTGTCAGTAGCACAGTGGACGGTGTCAGTAGAGCAGTGGACGGTGTCAGTATGGCAGAGGACGGTGTCAGTATGGCAGAGGACGGTGTCAGTAGGGCAGGGGACAGTGTCAGTAGGGCAGGGGACGGTGTCAGCAGGGCAGTGGACGGTGTCAGCAGGGCAGTGGACGGTGTCAGCAGGGCAGTGGACGGTGTCAGCAGGGCAGTGGACGGTGTCAGCAGGGCAGTGGACGGTGTCAGCAGGGCAGAGGACGGTGTCAGCAGGGCAGAGGACGGTGTCAGTAGGGCAGAGGACGGTGTCAGTAGAGTGGATGGGGTCAGTAGAGTGGATGGGGTCAGTAGAGTGGATGGGGTCAGTGGGGCAGAGGACGGTGTCAGTAGAGCAGAGGACGGTGTCAGTAGGGCAGAGGACGGTGTCAGTAGGGCAGAGGACGGTGTCAGTAGGGCAGAGGACGGTGTCAGTAGAGCAGTGGAAGGTGTCAGTAGAGCAGTGGAAGGTGTCAGTAGAGCAGTGGACGGTGTCAGTAGGGCAGTGGACGGTGGCAGTAGGGCAGTGGACGGTGGCAGTAGGGCAGTGGACGGTGGCAGTAGGGCAGTGGACGGTGGCAGTAGGGCAGAGGACGGTATCAATAGAGCAGAGGACGGTGTCAGTAGGGCAGAGGATGGTGTCAGTAGGGCAGTGGACGGTGTCAGTAGAGTGGATGGGGTCAGTAGGGCACTGGACGGTGTCAGTAGGGCACTGGACGGTGTCAGTAGAGCAGAGGACGGTGTCAGTAGGGCAGAGGACAGTGTCAGTAGGGCAGAGGACGGTGTCAGTAGGGCAGTGCACGGGGTCAGTAGAGTGGATGGGGTCAGTAGGGCAGTGGACGGTGTCAGTATGGCAGAGGACTGTGTCCGTATGGCAGAGGACGGTGTCCGTATGGCAGAGGACGGTGTCCGTATGGCAGAGGACGGTGTCAGTAGGGCAGTGGACGGTGTCAGTAGGGCAGTGGACGGTGTCAGTAGGGCAGTGGACGGTGTCAGTAGGGCAGTGGACGGTGTCAGTAGGGCAGTGGACGGTGTCAGTAGGGCAGTGGACGGTGTCAGTAGAGCAGTGGACGGTGTCAGTAGGGCAGAGATTAGTGTCAGTAGGGCAGTGGACGGTGTCAGTAGGGCAGTGGATGGTGTCAGTAGAGCAGAGGACGGTGTCAGTAGAGCAGAGGACGGTGTCAGTAGAGCAGTGGACGGTGTCAGTAGGGCAGTGGACGGTGTCAGTAGAGCAGTGGACGGTGTCAGTAGGGCAGTGGACGGTGTCAGTAGGGCAGTGGACGGTGTCAGTAGAGCAGTGGATGGTGTCAGTAGGGCAGTGGACGGTGTCAGTAGAGCAGAGGACGGTGTCAGTAGAGCAGTGGCCTGTGTCACCCGGTGAGAACTGTATATATGGATGGTGTATGGGGGGGGTGGAGTACTGTATATATGGGGGGGGACTGTATATATGGAGAGGACTGTATATATAGATTGTGTATGGGGAGAGGACTGTGTATATGGGGGGACTGTATAGGGAGAGGACTGTATATATGGGGACTGTGTATATGGGGGGGACTGTATATATGGATGGTGTATGGGGGGGAGAACTGTATATATGGGGGGAACTGTATATATGGATGGTGTATGAGGAGGAGAGAGAGAACTATATGGATGGATGGATGGTATATGGGAGGGGGCCGGCAGAACTGTATATATAGTGTATGGTGGGGGGAGGGGGGTGTACGTATATATGTATAGTGTATAGTGGGGGGAGGGGGGGTGTACGTATATATGTATGTATATTGTATGGTGGGGGGAGGGGGGTGTATGTATATATGTATGTATATTGTATGGTGGGGGGAGGGGGGTGTATGTATATATGTATGTATAGTGTATGGTGGGGGGAGGGGGGTGTATGTATAGTGTATGGTGGGGGGAGGGGGTGTATGTATATATGTTTGTATAGTGTATGGTGGGGGGTGTATTTATATATGTTTGTATAGTGTATGGTGGGGGGAGGGGGGTGTATGTATATATGTTTGTATAGTGTATGGTGGGGGGAGGGGGGTGTATGTATGTTTGTATAGTGTATGGTGGGGGGTGTATTTATATATGTATGTATAGTGTATGGTGGGGGGGAGGGGGGGGTGTATGTATATATGTTTGTATAGTGTATGGTGGGGGGAGGGGGGTGTATGTATATATGTTTGTATAGTGTATGGTGGGGGGAGGGGGGGTGTATGTATGTATGTATGTTTGTATAGTGTATGGTGGGGGTGTATTTATATATGTATGTATAGTGTATGGTGGGGGGGAGGGGGGGTGTATGTATATATGTATGTATAGTGTATGGTGGGGGGAGGGGGTGTATGTATGTATGTATAGTGTATGGTGGGGGGAGGGGGGGTGTATGTATATATGTATGTATAGTGTATGGTGGGGGGGAGGGGGGGGTGTATGTATATATGTATGTATAGTGTATGGTGGGGGGAGGGGGTGTATGTATGTATGTATAGTGTATGGTGGGGGGAGGGGGTGTATGTATGTATGTATAGTGTATGGTGGGGGGGGGGGGTGTATGTATAGTGTATGGTGGGGGGAGGGGGTGTATGTATGTATGTATAGTGTATGGTGGGGGGGAGGGGTGTATGTATAGTGTAAGGTGGGGGGAGGGGGTGTATGTATGTATGTATAGTGTATGGTGGGGGGAGGGGGTGTATGTATATATGTTTGTATAGTGTATGGTGGGGGGGGAAAGGTGAGAGTACTTTGAAATCCTGACATGGATGGTAAAAACTTACCTTACAAGCTGGGCTCCAGTCCCAGCGTGATCTGTGCACACATTCCAGCAGGGAATGGGGAGGCTCCGCCCACCTCCTTGTCCCTTCTGCTGTCAGCCAGAGGATTGGAGGAGAGCACCCGGCCGGTAACATGGAGGCTCTGCCTCTGTGTCCCGACTCCGTCCTGCACTCAGAGTCAGACAGCTGAGCACTGCAGGAGCAGAAATCAAGCAGCGCTAAGGCGGCGCTACGGAACGGAACTCCACGGCCGCACTGATGACACAGCTTCGGCACAGGGAGCCACGGGTCTGAGATGAATAATGTGTCCGGGTCTCAGGCGGGCAGAGACCTGGGCACATGTTTCAAAACCCGTACTGTCCGGGTGAATCCCGGACAGGTGGCAACTCTAAGTCAGGAGTAAGAAATGTAAAACACAGTGAGGGGAATTCATCAAAACTGGTGCAGTCAGAATCTGGAACTACTGTGCATGGCAACCAATTAGCTTTTATCTTCAGCTTGTTCAGTTTTAAAAATGAAAGTTATGAGCTGATTGGTTGCTATGCACAGCTGTTCCAAATTCTGTCTGCTCTAGTTTTGATAAATTCTCCTAAGGCCTAATCAGACTGGTCCTGTATGCTGAGCCACTTTTTGATGCATCTGCGTCTACCAGAGAGCTTCACCTATTGAAGTGGGTGCACAGATCCGAATTCAGACACTGTGCGTTTGGATACATGCATCCCTTCCTATCTGCATGTCAAATTTTGATACTCGACTGTCCATGCAGTTGCTGCATCCCGATTGACTTTGACAGGAACTGCCTACACAGGAATGCACAGAACACCATGCATCCCCATGCGTTACACAAGGCCATCACACTGGGCATGGATGCATATGCTCCATGTAAATGAGGCCCAATTGCCATGTGGGCCAGATAGCAGGAAAGATGATATGTTGGGTAATTAAAAGAGAAGTACAGGCAGTCCCCGGGTTACAAACAAGACAGGGACTGTAGGTTTGTTCTTAAGTAGAATCTGTTTGTAATTTTGAACTGGTACAGTTTTTTTTTTAAAGTGTAGCTCCAGCCAAAAAATCTATTTTTAAGCTTTTTGGAAAACATAGGGAAGGGTTATCACCCCTGTAACATTTGTTTTGCTGTCTGTGCTCCTCTTCAGAAGATTTCACCTCACCTAGGTGGATGCTGCATCTGTCCCCCACTGGCTCTAAGGCTGAGAAACAAGTAACCAAACAACCGATCACTCAGTTCTCAGAGCTACCTAAGCAGAGAGCTGGGGGCTGCCAGTCTCTGGCTCTGCTCTGCCACCCCCGGTGCTCACTGAAACACTGGGTTGTGGAGGGGGCTGGAGTGGCCAGCTCAGGCTCTCAGCAGCTTGCTGAGAGCCAGAGCTGGGTGCCGGTCCAGGCATGTGAGCAGATCACAAACATATGGTTGCGATCTTTCCCCAGCACCAATTCTGTGACATCATCCGACAGCAGGCTTAAGCCAGATGAAAATGGGTCACAGGAGTGCAAAACAATCTGCACTGCTGTGATCGACAGAAGAAGTACAACCAAACAGGCTTTGGCTGTACTTCTCCTTTAATAAATCTATCACACGACCTGTCTCTCTGGTCCTGTTTGGCATTACTTAAAACAATTGATACATTTTGCCATTTATGTTGTGAACTCACCCTCCAGGGCCCAGACAGGCTTTTCCTCAGCCCAGGCTTTAAGGCCCCATTCACACCTGAGCTTGGTGTTTTCAGGCAGAAAATCGCGCAACTTTACAGCGCTTTTACGGCGTTTTTTGCAGCGTTTTTATACAGCGATTTGCGGCGTTTTTTACCGCGATTTTCCAGCGATTTTGTGCAGGGCAAAAGGTCACCAATGTAAAAAGCAGAAAAACGCCTAAATCTGCCCAATTTGCGCGACAAAAAAGGGTCCAGAACTTGTTTGAGCTTCAGTCGTAGGGCTTCAGGCATTTTGGAGTGGAGATGTGAACTATCTCCATAGAGAATAATTGATTTTTTCCCCTCCAGCGTTTTGTAGCTTCAGGCTTCAAGCTACAAAACGCTCAGGTGTGAATGGAGCCTAAATCCAGTCCTCTCTCTCCCTGAAGCTGGAAGGTCCTTCAGGCACCCTCTTTCCTAGTCCAGAGGTCCTCCACGATCCCTCTCTCATAGTCCAGGGCCTCCATATACCCTCTCTCCTAATCCGGGACCTCTAGGCACCCGCTCACCTAGTCCAGTATCTCCCTTGTCCTCCACCTAGCCAAGGGCTTTTGCCACACCACCCCCTTCCTAGTCGGGGGGCCTCCTCTGCTAGTCCAAGGCCTCCTTTACAGCCTACCCCAAAATAGGAGCCGCCTCTGCACCCTGCTCTCCAAATCCAGGTCCTTTATCAACCCCACTTTTCAAGTCCAGGGCCTCCATTGTACTCCCCTCCTAGTCCAGGGCCTCCTCTGCTAGTCCAAGGCCTCCTTTACAGCCTACCCCAAAATTGGAGCTGCCTCTGCGCCCTGCTCTCCGAATCGAGGTGCTTTATCAACCCCACTTTTCAAGTCCAGGGCCTCCTCTATACCCCCCAGTCCAGGGCCCCCATTGTACTCCCCTCCTAGTCAAGGGCCTCCTCTTTATCCTCCGGTCCAGGGCCTACTCTGCACCCCTCAGTCAAGGGCCTCCTGTGTACTCCCCTCCTAGTCCAGGGCCTCCTCTACACCCCCCACACTCCTGCACCTCCCTCCTATTCCAGCACCTCCTCTGCACAACCCCAGTCCAGGGCCCCCTCTGCACCCCCCAGCCAAAAAGCTCCTCTGCATCCCCCAAGTCCAGGGCCTCCTCTGCACCCCTCAGCCCAGGGCCTCCTCCGCACTCCCCAACCCAAGGCCTCCTCCGCACCCCCCATCAGCCCAAGGCCTCCTCCTCACCCTCCATCAGTCCAGGGCCTCCTTAACCCCCCCAGCCAAGAAGCTCCTCTGCATCCCCCAAGTTCAGGGCCTCCTCTGCACCCCCCATCCCACAAGGAACTCCTCTGCACCTCCTCTAACCCCCCCAGTGTGGGGTCTTCTCTGCACCCCCTCAGCCCAGGGCCTTCACTGCACCCCCCAGCCTGGGGCTTCCTCTGCACCCCCCCAGTCCAGGGCCTTCCTTGAAGCCCCCCCTTCTCTGGGATACATCACGCAGAAAAGACATAGGCTGTTTGGGGACTGGGCAGGAATAGGAGGGAAACCGGCCTGTCCATTACACTTGATCGGGTGGCAGTGACACCCTTAGAGCAGCGGTTACCAGTGTGGGTGGGGGCAGCACCCCCCTAGATGTGTCACCCGGGGCAGGCGCCAACCCTGCACCCTCTAGTTTTGGCCCTGCCTGCTTCTGACATGTTTTGGAAGTAGAGTGGGAAGAACATTTTGTTAAATAGCAGTAAATGTATTCTATTAAAATTGCATTTTACAAGAGCTTATAAGGTAATCACTCTCATATATTTAAAAACACTTACCTGTATGATGTTTAAGAAGCAAAACTGGATGAGGTTTTTATCGATAAAGTCTCCAGTAAAATAGCCATCATTCTGAATATTTCTTAAAAGGTTAATCCAGAACTGCACATTCTGTTTCCTCAGTACACCCCACCATCTTTCAATTCTTTGATTTGCTGTACTTCTTCCATACAAAAAACTTTTCTCTGCAGCCCAATTGTCTGAGTGTGAGCGCCTTAGAAATTTCTGCATTTGTTCCATATGTCCATTCTCTGTGCCAAGATCAGCACGTATCCTTTCTGGGCAACCTCCAATCATAGATACAGCATCAATAAAATAATTAGCAACTATTTTGGGGTTGCTATTAGTAGTAAAGGCTTCCATCCATACAATATAACGACTGTAACCATCAATGCAGCCATTAATTGCAATGCCATAGGGTTTTAATTTGTCATAAGAATCTACATGCCAAACTGCATTTGGACCTTCAGTATGGTAGCGCCGTCTATGCAAGCGTCGAGCTGTTCTTAATTGAACTCCTTCTGGGTCAAGGTATTTTACCATTTGCCTTATCGTTTTCTGTGTAACAACAAATCCTTTTTGAAGTGCCCTTAGATGTAGCCATCTATATCCCTGCATTTGCCCAGATTTGAAAATTTCAGCTTGTAGAAAGCTAAAAACTTCAGGCAAGTTGGAAAAGTTCTTCTTTCTGTAAAGACTAAATTTGCTGCAGATTCTCTTCAGTGTTCGATAACTAATAACTATGTTATGACTGGCTAAAACTGCAAGTATTTCCTTATTATTAAATCCAAGTCTAAAATAGAATTGAACAAGTTCTTCTCTATTTGCCATGCTTCACTGACAGCCACTGAAGCTAAAGAAACCTCTACTGGGCTGAGTCTCCTGTAACATTCCTTTTATACTGTGTAATCTCAGAATTCTGACTTTTAATCTCAGAATTTTGTTTAATACATTTTAGGATGGATAAAATTTTAAACAAAAAAGTTACTTCTGTTGTTTGCAGCCTCCTCCAAATCTACGGCCCTGCCCTTATACACTGCTCACTGCAAATGAAATACTGTTCCTTGTCACCAAACACTGCTCACTGGTAGATATTAGGTAATGCCATTTTATAAAGCTTCCTTCACTGACACAATATAAAGTTGCATTGCCAGACATCCCAACCTGCAAAAACTCATTTCAGGGAGGTGGCAAACCCATTTCATTCTCACTCGCTCCTGGACTCACTCCTCCCTCTGTTTGAATCCGACACAAGCTCCCTCCACACAGCTGCTGCTCACCTCCCATTGGCTGCCCTGGCTAACTCTCTCTGAGCTGGATTGGCAGAGGGCAGGCACTCAGTGATTGGGGGAGCTGGAGGGTTATAAGAGGAGGGCGGAGTAACAGTCTGGGACACATAGGAAGTCCTATACTGCACCCGCTTTCATACAATTGATCCCCATAGCGATGCCACTGCCACCCCTGGCCCGGAGGAGGGGGTGACTCGGGCTGTTGTGGTTGACAATCGGAAGATGATGCTGCACTCGCAGGTGTCTGTGAGCCCGCCGTCAATTATGGGAGACTTGGGATGTCGGCATTGCCATCATATACTGCTGATTGAACAGAACTGCTATTACACTCTGCTCACTGCCCTGACACTACATTGTGTTTAATCATCACCCTGACACTGCCAGTACATACAGCTCATGGCCTGCACTGCACTGCCACTATATACACTGGTTACTGTGCCTCCTCCCCCCTCTCAGGTGGGGATTCTGGGAAAATAGTGGCATGCAGAGCAAAATACTGTATCTGTGTATATATATATATATATATATATATATATATATATATATTTGTAGTATGTTAGACCCCTTTCACACCGAGGACGATTTGCAGGCGCTATAGCGTTAAAAATAGCGCCTGCAATCTGCCCTCAAACAGCTGCAGCATTGTCTCCAGTGTGAAAGCCCGAGGACTTCACATTACTCTACCTGAGGACTTTCACACCGGAGCGCTGCGCTGGCAGGACATCAGGAAAAGTCTGCGCTATTGCGGCGCATTGCGGGCGGTTTTAACACTTTCTTGGCCGCAGGCGGGGGGGGGGGGTAAAAGCACACCGCCAGCGGCCGAAATGTGCCACTAATCCGATGGTAAAGCACCACTAAAAATAGTGGCGTTTTACCGCCGACGCTATGGGCGGCTCGGTGTGAAAGGGGTCTAAGAGTTTAAAACTGGTGCACACATAAGGGACTAACAGTAGTGAAGAAGAAAAATGACCCTGCATCGGTGGTGTCACTGGATGAAAACAAAATGACCCTGCATCGGTGGTGTCACTGGATGAAAACAAAATGACCCTGCATCGGTGGTGTCACTGGATGGAAAAACGACCCTGCATCGGTGGTGTCACTGGATGGAAAAACGACCCTGCATCGGTGGTGTCACTGGATGGAAAAAAATGACCCTGCATCAGTAGTGTCAATGGATGGAAAAAAATGACCCTGCATCTGTGGTGTCACTGGATGGAAAAATGACCCTGCATCGATGATGTCATTTGATGGAAAAAAATGACCCTGAATCGGTGGTGTCACTAGATGGAAAAAAATGACCCTGCATCGGTGGTGTCACTAGATGGAAAAATGATCCTGCATCGGTGGTTAAGTTATAAGACGTGATGGTTATCATGCAGCTTCCAGGGACAATCTCCTGAAATTTAGAACTGGCCCCATGTCACCAAAATCATCCCAATATATACACAGATTTGTAAAAAAATCCCTACTCTCTAATTTATAGTAGTCAGCTTATATAACAATTTTATCAATATGTCTTTGTTAATATGCCTTGAAATCAATTTGGATATATCAATAAAATACAATTTAAGTTCTCAGTAACGTATAGTTTAAAATATGTTTAATATAAAATCAATATATTGAAAATACATATATAATTAAAAACGTGCTCTGAACTGGATAAGAACCAGAACTTTCAACACCATAAGCCTGGTATTCTACCCACTGTACTATCACTTAAGGGTTTCTAATAGTTTCTTTCTATGTTTAATATGAGGTTAATTCTCTGTGAAACTACTGTTTTAATCCAGACAAGTGATTTATGATCGATTCGTTATGACCAGTCTCCTAAATTATGAACTGCCCCCGGGGAAACTGAAGATGACACCCTAATGATCCTATCTGATCACCCTAATAATATATACACAGTTTTTTCTTTGAAATCTCTACTCTCTATTTTATAGTAGCCAGCATATACTACAACTTTGTGTGCTCAATATATCAGTGTATCTTTGTTAATATACCTTGAAATAAATTTTGGATATATTGATAAAATAAAATTTAAGCCCTCACTATCTCATATTTTAAAATATATATATATAAAAAAAATTCCCACACCTGGATTAGAACCCACAACTTCACCAATACAAGTCTACTGCTTTAACCACTAAGCTATCTTTCGTTAGTGGTCAAGTGCTGCTTTTATGATTAATATGAGGTTAATTGTATGTAAAACACCTCTATTAGTCCAGACGAGTAATTGCTATGATCAATCCGTTATGACCATAGACACACATTGTCCTGCTGCCTTCTAGTCATTCACAATTCCCCAATGTAGGGGCAATAGTGCAATGTGTCCTACAAGTTGGGGTGCAGAGCTGTGCTGTGCTGGCCATTGTGTTCTATTGGGATCAGTTTGGATATATTAATAAAATACAATTTAAGCCCAAATACAATTTAAGCCCTCGCAAATCTCTTATTTTAAAATATATTTAGATAAAAAACATAGTCTCACCCAGATTAGAACCCACAACTTCACCACTGTAAGCCTGCTGCTCTAACCACTACACTAACTCTCATTAGTTGTTTGGGCATGCTTTTACGTTTAATATGAGGTTAATTGTGTGTGAAACACCTCTATTATTCCAGACAAGTAATTGCTATGATTAATCCGTTATAACCATAGACACACATTGTCCTGCTGCCTTCTAGCGATTCACAATTCCCCAATGTAGGGGCAATAGTGCAATGTTTTCTACAAGTTGGGGTGCAGAGGGGTGCTGGCCATTGTGTTCTGTTATCTATGGAAGCTGTGTCCCCCCCACTCACACACAATACACGTTTTCAGCATGGCTCTTTATGTTAGAGCAGATCACAGAGAAGAAGGATAAGACAGCAAACAGAGGAACTATTAGTACAGTCATAGAACCAGAGAACCCAGCACTGCCTGCTTCCCTGTACTGTGTGCTGTTAATAAGATAGATTTACATATCCATATACAGAGCAGAAGACATGTATGTCTGCAGAATGATGATCTGTGGGTGTTACTACATTATTGCTCATTGGTCCTAAAATCTTCCTAATAGAGACTACTATATTTATAAACTCAGAATTCTGACTTTAAATCTCAGAATTCTGACTTTTAATCTCAGAATTCTGACTTTTAATCTCAGAATTCTGACTTTTAATCTCAGAATTCTGACTTTTAATCTCAGAATTCTGACTTTTAATCTCAGAATTCTGACTTTTAATCTCAGAATTCTGACTTTAAATCTCAGAATTCTGACTTTAAATCTCAGAATTCTGACTTTTAATCTCAGAATTCTGACTTTTAATCTCAGAATTCGTTAGATTTTTTTTTTTTTTTTTTAAACTCACGATTCTGACTTTGAATCTCAGAATTCTGAGTTTGAAAGTCAGAATTCTGACTTTGAATCTCAGAATTCTGACTTTCAAACTCAGAATTCTGACTTTGAATCTCAGAATTCTGTTTTTTTTTTAAACTTACAATTCTGAATTTCAATCTCAGAATTCTGAGTTTCAAAGTCAGAATTCAGTTTTTTTTTTTTTATGATGGCCCCAGGGCTCTTCCATAGCTGTGGGATACTTTGTGTTGTGGAATTTTTATATCGGTCTATAGGAGGCAGCAGGGAGGGTGTTCAATTATTAGCAGATGTGTTCCATTTTTAGTATAAAGTGTGTTCTATCATACTAACAAGTGTGTTCCAGGATCACTAACAGAAGGATTCCATCGTCACCAGCGGATGTGTTCCATTGTTTTCAGCAGGTGTGTTCCATCATTACCAGCAATTGTGTTCCAGCATCATCATCTGATGGATTCCATCATCACTAGTAGGTGTGTTCCATCATATTTAAAGTGGATGTAAACCCAATGTCAACCCCTATGGCAGTAGTTTAGAAAGGATATCTATAAGGATATACATGCCTCCTGCATGTATCTTTACCTGTCAAATGTCTCCCCTCTGTCTGTTATGAGACCCGAAAAACTGCAGATTCTGTGGGTGGGTCTGTTGTCTGGAGTTCGGTGGGTGGAGTCGTGATGTCAGTAGACTCCCCGCCCACCTCTACACTCCCCTTGTCAATATGCATTTTCTCCTGTGTATTTCTTACACTGAACTTCTGCTATGATCTCTAACATCCAGTGAAAAGACAGGAAAGTAACCACATGACTTCAGCATGCCAAATCATGCTGAGGTGTGGAACAGCCAATCCTTGCAGAGCTGCTGAAGAAAGGAGTGGGGGTGGGAATTAAAAAATAATGCATGTCTCTTAGGCTAGTACACGAGATATGTAAATCACCTGTCACTCACAGCAAGGGGGGGGATTTGACAAAGTTTTTCTCTGTTTGTCAAGTTTTATCTCTCTGAACAATAAAAGAGGATTGCTCAGTGATGGCTTAACTCTTCGTGGCAAGACTGGGCTCAAATGATAGGAAATCCTATACTCTACATTATGACATAGAAAAAAAAAAAAATAATTTCAGGTTTACATCCACTTTAAGCAACTGTCTTCTTTCATGACCAGCAGGTGTATTCCATAATTTTCAGCATCACCAACAGATGGATTCCATCATCACTAGCAAGTGTGTTCCATCATTTTTAACAAGTGTGTTCTTTCATGACCAGCAGTCGTGCTCCAGTATCACCAATAGGTGGATTCCATCATCACCAGTAGGTGCGTTTCAATATCACCTACACTTGTGATCTATTCTCACCAGCAGGTGTCGTCCAAGATTACCAGATTATAGAAGCAAATGTTGTGGACTGCTGCAGTCCATTAGTCTACTAGTAGTATTTAGGTAAAAAAAAAACCTGCACTGTTCAGCAGATGGGCTATGCTTCTTATTTGCATCTCAAGCTCTGTTTTTTCAATTCAGGCCACAGAATACTTTTACATTTTTCACAGTGGGTTGTCTGCATTTCCTCCCCATCATGGAATAGAAATTCACTCTTTGCGAAGCATCTAGTCCCTATAGCGGTAGTTCGGTTGCATCTTCATTTAGGCCCAGCCCACAATATGGGTGTTTCAGAATATGCAGACAGTTTAATATCCAAACTCTAATATCCATTTTGCATTCTTGTCAATGGGACAAGCTATAATGTTATTAAGATTTGGATTTCATTGGGGCATATTTGCACTTCACAGCGCCGAGACAATTGGACTAACTGAGAGACATCCTGAGGTTTTGAGGCAGACACATTCCTGAGTTAGAAAATGTCTACAAATGTAGATGAGAGACATAGAAGATCTGCCAGTGCTCCTCAGTTTCTGGGAAAGGAGCAATAAATGTGTGTTAATGACATTTCTAAGAATTTCCTGTTATCCGGCTCACAGTAAAATCCATCCTGTAGCACTGTCCCAGTATACCAGTACACGTGTATGCAGCCTGTCAGCTCTCAGAGAAGGAGCGCCGTTTAGCAATGCATAAAAACAAACTGTTGATCTGTCTTCTAGGGGAAGAACTTCCCCAAATCTTTATCAAGTATAGCTGGGCAGTACATTGACTAAGCAGCTAACATTCCTTCCTTACAGCACTGGTTTACTGGCTTCAGTTGCTCCCAGGGACAGTTTGCATGGAATTTGAATGTTCTCTCTGTTTTTGTGGGAAATTCATCCAGTTGCTTGAAGTTCCAAACACAAAAGGTTATTAAAGTTTAACTAAAAGGTTATTATCATTAAAAACGAAAGTAAAAGAAAATCTCAAGTTTTGGGTTGTCCCAAGAAAAGTAATGGAGGGAAATCTATGGGGACACTAGTTCTGATGGCCTGGGGGCCCCAAGAGATCCCCTTAATTTGCAGGGATTTCCTTTCACTTCCTGTTTTGGCTCTGGGACAGGAAGTGAAGGGAAATTTCTCCACTGGAAAAAAAAAAAAAAAAAAAAAAAAAGGAGGTTAAAAATAAACCTTACAGGGGGTATAAACCTCATTTACGCTATCCAAAATGACAGTTTTTGGTGCTATACAGATATGAGAAATAAATTCTGTATTGCAGCTGGGTTTTATAAATTCAATCCAATGGCCTGTGTGAATGAGCCTTGGGTTTCTGTCAATGGCATCAGTTTGAGATGCTTCTAAGATAATTCAGAAACCACTGACAGGTGTCTTTTCTGCAGTTGACCTTCTTCTGATGTGTGTTTGACCTGCTTCAAGCAGGTTTTGCATTAACCGACTAGCATGTCAACCTTTAAATACTTGGGTGTCGTTCTTACCCCACAGGTAATAACTCTGTAGAAAAGAACTTGAGTCCCCTCCTCACACGTTTTAAACAAAGCAGTAAAACATGGAGTAGGCTTCCCTTGACGGTGGTAGGCAGAGCCAATTTGGTTAAAATGGTATGGATGCCACAACTATATCTTCTCTATAACTGTCCCGTATGGCTTCCACAGTGTTTTTTCCAAAAATAGATTCCATCGATGAAGACCTTATTTGGAAATATAGACACTCTAGAATAAGGCTCTCCACATTACAATTGTCCAAAGACGGGGAGGCCCAAATGGGCGGTACCCAATGCTAGATTAGATTTTTTAACAAATGCAACACTGTTATGGTTAAGAGTAATACTGTGTGGGGTCTTGAAGGTCAAGTTTATTCCAACAAAACTCTACCTGTTCAACTGGTAGGGGCACATGATTTCCATCTTAAAACGTAATCTCCCTACATTTCATTTAATACATACCCTATGGGAATCTGTAAAGGGCCTAACTTTGCATGAAGGGTACACGCAATATATGCCTATCTGGATTAATCCAGAATTACCACAACTGGAAAAACTTGAAGGGTTTGATTTTTGGAACAGGGCTGGTCTGGGGTTCCTTTATCAACTGTATGATACCATAATTATTATTACCATTCAATGTCTTAGCAGAACGTTATCGGCTACCCAATACATTTTTTCTTCAAGGGTTACAACTATGCCATGCACAACAGAGCCAGGCGGCTGTGTACTGGCCATTGGCCAACATATAGTCCATTCAGAATTCTGACCATGGCAATATCTAAATCTTGTACCAAATGAGGTTTAATAGAAGATTGATATTCTACTATCTAAATAGCAGTAATTTGATTATTCTAGTACAGGAATGCAAAACCAATTTGAAGTGGGCTAAAAGTCTGTCAACACAGGGCCTTAAAATGAAATTATATACAAATATATACGCTCCAATAATTTAAGCAACCTACACTGCAGATTGTTAACACTAAGCTGGACTTTTGCAACTTCCTCATACGGACAATTGGTGGGGTCTTCTTTAAACAGAAATGCTTCTTCATATTCCCAAAGCACACATTCCCGGTGTAAGCTCTTGAGATTTGGGTGCTGCAGCAGCAACCAGCTGGATACTGGTTCAAGTCACAACGTAGATATTTGCCAGCACACCAAGGATCGGCACAAAGTGGCGTTCAAACGGGTGGTTTATTGCATGATCACAACATAAAAAAGGTGCAACGCTTCGGAGTCACGCAGGACCCCTTCATCCACCTGCCCGATGAAGGGGTTACATAGTAGGTGAGGTTGAAAAAAGACAAAAGTCCATCCTGTCCAACCTATGTGTGTGATTATGTGTCAGTATTACATTGTATATCTCTGTATGTTGTGGTCGTTCAGGTGCTTATCTAATAGTTTCTCGAAACTATCGATGCCCCCCCCCCCACTGAGACCACCGCCTGTGGAAGGGAATTCCACATCCTTGCCGCTCTTACAGTAAAGAACCCTCTACGTAGTTTAAAGGTTAAACCTCTTTTCTTCTAATTTTAATGAGTGGCCACGAGTCTTGTTAAACTCCCTTCCGCGAAAAAGTTTTATCCCTATTGTCCTGCGTGACTCCGAAACATTGCACCTTTCTTGTGTTGTGATCATGCAATAAACCACCCGTTTGGACACCACTTTGTTCCGATCCTTGGTGTGTTGGCAAATATCTATGTCGTTACGTTCTTTAAACAAAGACTTCAGTGCAGGAGGAGTTTTACTAGGGCTAGCCATTCACGGGTAAAACATTTTTAAAAAGAAAGAATGAAAAATTGCCCATCAGAGCATGCAATTGTACTCAGCAAATTTTGTTAGAATGCCCTTATAGAGGTTAAAATGTTAGCGTTCAATTTCGAGATGCATCGGACCGATGTAATATTTATGCCTGTTGCCATACCACATACTTTATACAGTATACCATTTTTAAAACAAATTAATGTTCACGACAGACAAACGTTTTTTCCATTTCCAAAAATGTTTTGAAACTGACCAGTTTGCATGAAATGATATCAGAGTCTTTATCGGGTAAAAGGTGGGATGTAAATTGACTGGAAGCTAGCTTTCCTTCCTTACCCACTTCCCGTGGACCTGGCGCATATACACTTTACTTTACTGTGCCGAGAGTGCGCTCCCTGAGCACTGCCAGCGCAATAATGAGCAGGTATCGGAAAGTTTACAAAGCATACTTGCGATTGGGATGATCCAGTCATGTGACTGCCAATCACAGCGGTCACCTGACCGGAATGCCTGCCTCCGCCTACTAGCATTTTTATTCACTTGAAGGTCCAGGATGCAGCGCCGGGAAGGGGTTAGGGTCCTTGCAAACTGCAGTGTTCTGCTCTGTTTAGCAGAATTGGAGCTGAATAGGGAGTATGTCAGTTGTGACATCCGTGCCCATTCAGTTTTCTGTCCGCATTTTCGTGGGCTGTGATGGACTCGTGTTGGATCTATGGGCAGCTGGATGTAAACAGACTTGTGTTCATTTACATCAGGAAACCCTCAGATTCGTCACATTTAGGTCCATAAATACAGAAAAGGTCCTTTTCCATTTTTTATCTGGACCTGGATGGACACGGAAGTAGAAGAATGTAAACAGACATAAGTCTGATTACATCCTCCTTCCCATAGACCCGCATGGCACTTCAGTTTTTCAGGCAGACCTGATCAAGAAGCCCATGTGATCTGGTGCAGAGTACTGTGTATGTGGGTTCAATTGCTCTTAAGCCTCACACACACCATCGGACTTTGTACAAACTTTCCCGTGGATTTTTGTACAAAGGGCGTTGGCCATAAACGAATTAAGCATACACATGGCAGGACTTTTTCAGCCAACTTACACCAAATCACGTGGTTTTTCAGCTCTTTACCGCCACCCTTTGGTCAACTTCTGTATTGTTGTCTGATCTTTTGCATTGGTTCTGAGCATGCGTGTTTGTACTTGTGTACACACGATAGGATTTTGCATCATAGGACTTTTGTTGCCGGAAAGTTTGTCTGTTTGCACAGCCAACATTTGTCCGATGAAAACCGAAAAAGTTTGTATGATGGAGCGTACACACGGTAGGATGTTGCCTTAAAACAGCTAATTTGCATGTTTGTTGTCAAAAAGTCCTATCGTGTGTATGGGCCTTTACGGAGTCCACATGGAGTTTGTATGTGCTGTAACCACAGTTGTGCATTGTGGTGCTTCCTGCTGGCCCCTGTGTCACTCCAGGACACAGGAATGGTGCACGGCCGCTAATAAGGCAGTACAGCCAGCCCCCCCTGTACTGGGGCCCATCAGTTCCAAAGGGGGGCCCGGGCACCTGCTAAGCAGGAGTGCCGGCTGTACTGTCTTATTGCAGACACTGATCCTCTTCTGCCTAACCCAGGAGGTTCTCCTCCTTTTTCTCTCTCCGGCTTCCCTCCTCTCCTCCCCTGTGACAGATGCTGCAGGAACACAGGAGAATGCTTCAGGATAGAGAGCGGGGGAAGGGGTAAATATGTCATTTTCTGACCCCTTTCTTTCCTGAATGAACACAGTGAGCGATCGGTGGCAATGGTTCCTGTGTCCATTCATCACGGAAGCATAGTAAACTGTATTCACTATGCATCCGTTTGTGAATGAGCAGGAAGCCTCCTATTCATTCATCTGTGCAGCTGAGGTTGCAGATAAAGCGACAGATACATCTATGTCCTCAGTCACTTTCAAACGGATGGGGGGGGGGGGGGGGTTCCTGTCAGGTAGGCTGTATGGGGCCCAGTGATTTCTAACAGCAGCCCTGGGTTGGTAGATCAAAACCACTGAGCACATGGGGGATTGGAAAATTCTGCAGATTCTTCAGCCGGTGGTTTCTCTTCACGTTAGCAGAGATTGGCAGTATGGGCAGCAGGAGCCATGGGTATTCAATGCCAATGGGCAACAATTCTGCTTTACGTTCCTGCAGCTCTCACATACAAGAACAGATCTGCTGGAGCCATTTAGCATCAAGGGTTGGAGAGGATTATGGTTTTAAATAGAATACAGAGTTCCTACATAATTGAAAGTTTTGTAGCTATCCTTATATTAGTTCAATATGGGCAATACAAATTTTCTACTTTGATCCTAATCCTTTTGCGTAAAAAAACTACGTAAAACGCAGTCAGTCATGTTATTTAGAGACCATAAGTGGGGATAAAAATAAATGACCTACAAACAAAACAGCACTTCTGCGTAGGAGCTGTCCAGAGAATTGTCTGTTACCCATAGCAGCTCTGGAAATGTCAAATTAAGACTAAACTCTAGACAGATATAAAAAGACAAACTAATGCAGCCATGTAACCATTTGGGATGCATTTGCACCTTGGCATTTCGAATCGCGGGCAGATGTGCCGCGATTCTGCCTGCGATTTCAAAGCACAGGAGGTGTGAATTGTGAATGACATATTTCAGATGCCTTTCATATGAATGCCACTTAAAATCCCGGTGCGGTTCTGCCGCGATTGTCTCGTGATAAATCGCACTGCAATCGCAAAACAACCCGCATGGCATGAAGCACGTCGCCCAAAAGTAGCTCCTGAACTTTTTTGGGCGACAAGTTTCACGTGATGTGGGTTGCTGCGATTGCAGCGCGATTTTAGATGCCATTCAAAGTAGCAGAAAAAGTGAAGGACTGAAGGTGAACATTGCAGAAATGGCTGGTTTTGTTCTTTTATTTTTTAAAGGGCTATTCCTTTTTAGCTTGTTATTTTTGGCTAGTGTTCTGCTCTAACCACTTCAATACCAGGTACCAGGTCGCAAAATGTAATTCTCTGCTCTGCAGACGCTTCTAGACGCAAACGCAGTAAAACGCGGCTAAACGCGGCATGCAAATGCGGTGAAACAGGCGTTTCTAAATGCCAGTTTCAGCTTCTAAAAACGTGTTCAGCAGAGTTTGCACCGGTGTCTCGTGTGCATGAGGCCTGATTTGATCCATAACCATCACCTCCTTCCAACCTCTAGTTTGATATACACTATATTGCCAAAAGTATTGGGACACCTGCCTTTACACGCACATGAACTTTAATGGCATCCCAGTCTTAGTCCGTAGGGTTCAATATTGAGTTGGCCCCCCTTTGCAGCTATAAGAGCTTCAACTCTTCTGGGAAGGCTGTCCACAAGGTTTAGGAGTGTGTTTATGGGAATGTTTGACCATTATTTCAGAAGCACATTTGTAAGGTCAGGTACTGATGTGGATGAGAAGGCCTGTCTCACAGTCTCCGCTCTAATTCATCCCAAAAGTGTTCTATCGGGTTGGCGTCAGAATTCTGTGCAGGCCAGTCAAGTTTCTTGACCCCAAACTCGCTGATCCATGTCTTTATGGACCTTGCTTTGTGCACTGGTCCAAATCATTTGGTGGAGGGGGGATTATGGTTTGGGGTTCTTTTTCAGGGGTTGGGCTTGGCCCCTTAGTACCAGCGAAGGGAACTCTTAAGGCGTCAGCATACCAAGAAATTTTGGACAATTTCTTGCTTCCAACTTTGTGGGAACAGTTTGGGGATGGCCCCTTCCTGTTCCAACATGACTGTGCACCAGTTTTTGTTTTAGATAGAGTGGAGAGGGATTAGAACACCTGTCAGTGCTCACTGCATCCCCGTTAGGAAAATTCATCCTATTTGTTCTGTTTACCATCATCATTGAAAGTGAAAATAAAAGAAAATACCAAATTTTGGGTTGTCCCCAGAAAGATAATAGAGGGGAAATCTTCCAATGGAGACACTAGACCTGGTGACCTGGGGGGTCCCCAAGAAATTCCCTTAATTTGCAGGGATTTCCTCTCACTTCTTGTTTGGCTATGGGACAGGAAGTGAAGGGAAATCTCTGCAGTGAAACAGATGCCGAAAAAAAAAAATCTGACAGATGTTATAACCCTCTCTTACTCTATCCAAAATGGAAAAAAAAAAAAAAAAGTTTTGCCCATAGTTCTACTTTAATTAAATAGCGGTTTCATTTTTTCATTTTTTGTGGTGCACAGATACAGTTTAAAATGATTTAGGAATTAAGGAATTAAAAAAGTGATTGTAAACCCCCAATGCAGAAGTTGTACCTATAGGTAAGCCTATAATAAAGCTTACCTATAGGTACAGTAAATGTCTCCTAAATATGCACATTTTAGGAGATATTTACCTTGTAGTGCGCCGATGAGGTCAGCTGTGCAGGAACGGCCCTCCATGCTGTTTCTTCACTAGCGAGTGCCGTGACTGGCAGCTCCCGTGTGCATGTGACTCCGGACAGTCACAGAGCCGGAGTCCGCAGCCCCGGAAGGAACATGGGCTTAGATGGGTGCGACCTCCAGCAGGGACATTGCGGGCTTCGTTTGCAGGTAAGTGGCACATAATGTGATGCGATGCATACTAGCACATTATGCTTTTACTTTGCAGGGAACTAAAAAAAAAAAAAAAAAAAAAAAAAGGAAGTAAAACCCATCATGGTTTCCTTCCTCTTTAAAAGAGGAAGTAAAGCCTCTGAAAAAAAAAAAAAAAAATACACCCTGCAAGACAAAGGCAGAATGAGCTAGTATGCATAGCATACTAGCTCATTATGAATTACTTACCTGAGATCGAAGCCCCATCGGCCCTTGTTCGCCTCTTCCGACGCCGCCATCTATACCGGAGTGGCTTCCGGGTATCACGGCTCCGGCTCTGTGACTGGCCGGAGCCGCAATGACGTCACTCCCGCACATGCGTGCTGGTGCCGCCACTAACGGCATAATCGCCGTTAGAAACGGCACGCTCGGTGCGCCTGCGCCCGATGTCTGCGGCGCATGCGCCATAGACAACCGTGCCGCTATTTCTGCAAATATCTCCTAAACCTTTTAGGTTTGGGAGATACTTCTTGCACCTACAGGTAAGCCTTAATCTAGGCTTACCTGTAGGTTAAAGTGGTTGTAATAGGTTTACAACCACTTTAACTGCGCTTTAGTACATTTCCTAGGATCATCAACGCCATCTGGTGGCAATAACAGTATTTTTTCCTGAACGACCTGAAATAAAATAAAAAAATACGGCCTGACTGCCACTAGATGGCGCTGATAATCCTAGGAAAAAAACATATTAAGCAACCTAGAGTGAGATTTGTTGTACCTGTGTGAATGATTGACACAGCAATTTTTTTTTTTTTTATACATAAACCCCAAAAAACTGTCAGGTATTTTAATTTCCCAGTATCTACCAAAAAAAAATAAAAAAAATAAATGAAATCTCCATTGTAAGTGGGAAGACTCTTTAAATCATAAGACAAGCAATTACTTGAACACAGCTGGCACTGTCAAACTGATTTGTCAATATTCCTTATGTAGGTTGATGATGCATAAAACATGGCCCAGCGACAGCTCGTGTCAAAGCCTCGGCCCCAGCGGCAATGTTCTGTCGCTAAAGAGGGGATCTCACGCACGCTCGGCCAGCTTTCTAAACAAAAAGGGGTGAGAGGAGGACAGCCAGACCGAGGTTTAGGCATACATGAGTAAGCTCAGGATTCTGCCACTGTACGGCTGTTACAATTACCAAGCATCCGTCAACACCGCTTCAGATTCTTACATCAGAATTATTCAGCCCCCTCCCCGGGCAAATATTTTCCAGGCTGCAGACACAATCCCGGCTGGAATAAAAACATGACATGTCATTCCACACACTGGCTCCTTGTGCAGGCTCATTCAAAGGACAGCACTGTATTGGGAGTCCCATAAATCATGACCTGCAATTACTAAAATGTGCGCCGCTTATTAATTTCCCATTACCGCAATCAAACTGCCTATTATTTCAAAAATAATTAGATACGTGTCTGCTTGAAAGAAGTCCGGAGACTGAAAGTAAAAATTAAAGGCTAGGTCTACCAAGGAATTAGATTTTACATTAGGAGTGGACCCTAGGGTGCTAAAACAGCCAAAATATTCAAAACCTGGTGATTTTTATGGTGAAAATATTTTTAATGTATTAATAACAAAAGCTTTGAAGATTTGTAAAGCTAATTTATTTTTCTGGTGGGGTGTTAGAATTTTTGGTAGGTTTAAAATCTCAATACCAGTATTAAAAGGAGTAAATAAACTCTCCCAATCAGCATGATTTATGTTTAATCCTTATGCTGCTAGCATTAGCAAGTAGATAGGAAGGTACAGTGGGGAATATGATTTGATCCCCTGCAGATTTTGTAAATATGTCCAATTACAAAGAAATGAAGGGTCTATACATTTTTATCATAGGTGTATTTTAAATGATAGAGACAGAATATCATCCAAAAATCCAGAAAAAAAAAGAAAAAAAAAACACATGATACAAACAAAAAAAAATAAAACACTCTCTCTCATTATAAACAGATACAACTATTGTCCTAAGTGAACCTCGCAATCACGTTGGAACAGGAAGGGGCCATCCCCAAACTGTTCCTACAAAGTTGGGAGCATGAAATTGTCCTAAATGTCTTGGTATGCTGATGCCTTCAGAGTTCCCGTCACTGGAACTAAAGGGGCCAACCCCTGAAAAGCAACCCCACATCATAATCTCCCCTCCACCAAATATTTGGACCAGTGCACAAAGCAAGGTCCATAAAGACATGGGTGAGCAAGTTTGGGGTGGAGGAACTTGACTGGCCTGCACAGAGTCCTCACCTCAACCCGATAGGTGTTCACCTTTGGGATGAATTGGAGCGAAAATTGCAAGCTAGGCCTTCCTGTCCACATCAGTGCCTGACCTCACAAATGCGCTTCTGGAAGAATGGTCAAGCATTCCCATAGACACACTCCTAAACCTTGTGGACAGTCTTCCCAGAAGAGTTGAAGCTGTTATAGCTGCAAAGGGTGATCCAACTCAATATTGAACCCTATGGACGAAGACTGGGATGCCATTAAAGTTCATGTGAGTGTAAAGGCAGGCGTCCCAATACTTTTGGTAACATAGTGCATCTCTCAATAACATGTGGGCAGGTGCAGTCCGTATACCACACTGTAGGTGGTGCTCAACTAAAGCTGCAATGCAGAAGGAAAAGGAAATTGTAAGGAACTTGGTTCCTCCATGACTTCCTGCAGTCACAGGGAGACAGCTGTCCAACTGTACGCGAACACCCCACGTAACCTCGGTGGCCATATTGGGAAAGGGCGAGTTAACCTGTCCTGCTGGCATAACTCATGTGGCAGCACGATGGGTGGGCCTTACTACCAACTGCCACGTGTGTCCATGGGGCTCCGCTGCTGTGTGCTGAAAGCCTACTCACAGCATACTGACCCCAACTGCCACTGACTGCTCCCGGTCACGGTGTATGACAGTGGCGGCTGGTGCTCAAAATTTGGGGGGGGGGAACAAACATGGCCCCCCCCCCAAATTGCTCGCTTGCACTAGCCCCCCCCCCGGCATGCAATCGAGCAATCGGGAAGGCAGCGATCCGTGGCATTACCTGATGTGGGGAGGTGGTTTGCGGAGGGAAGACCCAAGCTGGGGCCATTGCTTCTCCCCCCCCCAGCCAAACAGGAAGTGGGTCCCGAGACCCGATTCGCTAATGTCACACAAGTGGATGGGCTCGGGGCGCAGTGCTCTGCAACACAAGCCCACCCTTTTTAAAGCCAATTAGAGCCTCTGGCTCTAATCACGTGCTTCTAAAAAACAAAAACACACCCCAATAAAATCCATGCATCCGGCGCCCTGCTTGGAGATTAGGAGCCAGGCACATGGGTTAAGGGGGAGGCGCCCCTGTGCCCCTAATGAGCCACTGTTCTATGACAAGGAACTGGTGGGGCAGACGCCAGACCATGTGACTGCCAATCAATGTGGTCACATGATCAGGAATTCCAACTCCGCATGTTAAGATCAACTTCAGGTGCCAGAGTAACAGGGATGGTGTCACAAGGGGACCAGGGCCAAAGCCAAGGGGTACTGGAGTTTCTCTTTAACTAGCAAAAGGCTGAGCTTTTAAGGAAAAATTAGAGCTTTGCTGTGTGACATGCCAGGAATTTATTCATGCAGACTTGTAAAATTTCTGTAAGCTCTACCTTAGCATTTTCCCATAACCCCCTATGACTGTAAACATGGACGGTGTTGAACTCAAAAGGCCGATGTGATTTTGATTGCCCTCCGCGGCCAACATCAACCTGCCTCCCCACTGATAAGACACACACATTTCTCAGAAAACAAGTATGAATTTCATTAACCCAAAAGCCGAGCTGGGTCAGTGCATCGCAGCTGAGGAGCGCATTTGTTTTGAAAACACAAGAAAGCATTCAGGTCGGTGAAGGAAAAAAAAAGTTATATAACAGTTTTACTGGCACTTAGGGACAACCCCAAAATACCAGCACAGATCCTACACGATAACAATGACATGAAATGAGGATCTTGTACGAGCTTGCTGAGAACGGCCATCGCTGAATGCTTCACTTTACTATTACATAATGATCAATTGTTCTGTACTGGGCAAAGGTACATACCCCATTCTGTCTGGACATGCTCGGTGGGCCAAGAATGTACCTGGACTAGCCAAAAATGTGTTATCTTTCAGGCACCAGATATATCCTAAATGACCTGGACTGCATGCCAGTTCCCAACCACTATGCACAAAACAGATGAAGGAGCTCAACTCTTAGGTTGCAATATACAATGTACTGTGCCACGCACTAAATAAAAATCAAATATTGGTTTCCAGTCACCTCCTATGGGCAAGTCACTGGTCCTCCATGATCATGGCGAGTCTCTACTCCTGGTCTACCATCCTGCAACATTTATGCCCCTGCTAGGTACGCAAGCACCATCTGCTGGTTTAAATTAGTTACTGATTAGAGTTGTCCTCCTACATGCTTGTGATGTAATGAGCAGAAGAATTAAAGGGGAGCTCCAGGCAAAACTTTTTAAAATAAGGTTTAGACAGAAACTGGAAAAATTAAAATCACCGCCTGATTCTTATTACGGTCTGTGTTCCACTAAGGAGTTATCCCCTCACTTCCTGTCCCAGTGACCACACAGAGTGAAGTAAAACTCGCTAAGCAGGGAAGTAGACAGCTATAAAAAAAGAGGGAGGACCACTTCCCCCAATCAAAACTGAAAAACTTTTTGCTAGGATTAAACTAGAAATTAGCGCAGTGGGCTGGCTTTGTATTGGTTCCTGGTTTTCCCTCAGAATCATGTTCTGCCTATTCTGTTTGGCTATTGGTATTCGTTTGCCTGCACTTGCTTTGATCTGTGATATAACTCTGCCTGCCTGTTTATGGATTGCACACTTCCATGATTATTCTCTTTGGTGCCTGTTAGCTAATCCGCTGTCAACAATAGGGAAAATCTGAAGGCAAGACCTAGGAGGTGCCACAAAACACAGTTAACCCCCCCCCCTTTCCTTGTTCCTTTCCTTTTCCTTTGGAGTGGGAGACTCTTCACATAATGGGCAGTGATAGAACCATTAAGCAACTGTTTAAAATGTGACTACTGAATTTGTTATTCTGTTTAGATGGCATTATTATATAAAAGTCTATATCGATAGATCCCGATGAAGATTATGTCCAAGAAACGCGTTGAGCTGTAAAGACTATTATATGAAAATATACTGCAATATTAACGCTGACCCTTTTTATATTTCTGTATTTTATTATGATGCTTTTTGTAATGTGATTTGTAAATAGCGTTGATGCTGCTCTTAAAATAATTTTGAACAAACAGTATATTTTAATAACAAAGAGTGCTGTGTCTTAAAAGTCCCGTGCCAATACTATAGTATAACTTTGATGACAGCTTAAACCTACTTGGACACTATTTAAATACATTTATACGTTTAAAAAAAAAAGAAAAAAAAAAAAGCAGGGAATATGCTTTGAAACAAGCCCTCAATGACCCCTGCAGCTACAGGCACTGTAGAGTAATTCATCCTAAAAATTTCACAGCAGAAAGCACTTTCATTACAGCATCTCAGCTCACCCTACTGCCCCCTCCCAGCAGAGTTACTTAGTTATTCTGCTCTCCACCCCAGAAGGGACCTGGTAGCTTGCCAGCTTCTATCTTTTAATGTAAACACAGAGCATATGTACAGGAAAGGGGAAGAACTGAGTACAGAGTTAAACCTTCTCTAGTGAGCTTTGAAGATGAATTAATGCACAGTTTTTGCATCTACATAGATCAGTAAGGCTCCATGCACACTAGTTTAAAAAAAAAAAAAAAACGCTCCTAGCAGCTTTCAAGCAATTTTTTTCTGCTTATAGAAGCAAATAGTGTTATCCTATGTGTCCATGCACACTGTTTTAGTCTAAGCTTTTTTGAAGCTTCAGCTTTGAGGAGCAGTAAAAAAAAAAAACAAAAAAAAATATATATATATTTTTTGCGCTTTTGGGAGTGATTTGATGGAAAACACTGAACACTTCTAACTGCTGCTAAAACACTGCTAAAAGCTGGTACAAAAACGCTATTATGAGCCTTTTTTCATCCAGCGTTTTTTGGCATTTGTTTAGCTTATAGTATGCATGGAGCCGAAGGCTGGGTTCACACTTCTGCGATGGCGGACATCGCATGTGATTCGCACCGCATTGCTGTGCACATCAAATGGGATGTCTGCAAGATGCAAAATATAGCCAGACATTCGCACTAAAACGGTGCCGCACTGGAATCGGATCGCATAGGTGTTCAGACCCATGCGATCCAATTCCACAGTTCACACTGTGTTCTGCGAACCGATTTGGGGGTGTCATTAACTTTCTATGGACACCCGCAGCGGTTCACAGACATCAGTGTTAACTGCCCGCGAGTCAGATGCAATGCGGGAACCTGCACAGGAATCAAGCTGGTGGTTCCCGCATCGCACCACTGTGAATCGAGACTAAAAGCTTACTTGAAAGTTTATTTTCATGTTAAAGTGGGTGGAACTCATAAGGAAACGTCGTAAGCACGCCTCGCCCTCCCTCGTTATTGGATATTTTTTTCCTCCATACCTTTTTTTTATATTTTCTTCTGGACTTCCGTCGCCATGTCACTTCTGCGTTTTTTTTTTTTTTGCCCTCCTCCTTTCACTCCCCCCAGTCACCTTCTAGGACCTATGTGTGTCCCAGAAGATGACGGGACTAGTCTGAAAGTGCCGCACAGCTCACGCATGCGCAGCTGGAAACAGGCTGTGAAGCTGCAAAGCTTCACTTCCTGCATCCCTTAGTAAGGATGCCGGCGCCTGCACCCAGAGCCGATGGACGGGACGGCTTTGGGTGCCGACATTGCGGGCTCCCTGGACAGGTAAGTGTCCATATATTAAAAGTCAGCAGCCCCAGTATATGTAGCTGCTGACTTTTCATTTTTTTCACTCAGGCTGGAACTCCGCTTTAATGATCTGGAAATATCTGAACTTCCACAGCCTGGCTACACTTCTACATTAAAGCCCAATTCCCAGCAGAACCTTTCTTGCTTTACATCAGCAAGCAAAACCTCCATTTATACAGGTTCTCTTCAGGTTCTTAAAAACTTGTTTGTTCACATGCCCAATTAGTACAGCTCCCGCTATAATTCATGGCCACTCCGGCTCTAATGGCCCATACACACGATCCGAAAATCATATGACAGATCGTCCATTTTTTTTTTGGTTGCTAGTCTGATATAAAAAATGAAGTTTACTGAAGCGACGAAAATTCTCATAGGACAGAATAAAAATTTGGAAATGATGTAATATGTTGTAGTGTATTTGTATTGTATTTTCGAGCGACAACTGTACTGTTTCAATGAAAATCGTACGATCATATATCGTATATGCTTGTTCCATCGGATGAACTGTCCTGATCAGCTCTCGAAAGCTGTGTACTAAATGATCAGATTATAATACGATCGCTTCGAAAGTGGTATTTTGCAGACAATTTTTGGATCGTGTGTACGGGTCACAAGAGCTGTAGGTCTCAGACCATAATGCTGCAGTTGCATCTCTGACTCTCTCTACTCCTGGCCAGTCACAAAACAAAGCCTGGCCATAGATTGCTCAAATTTCAGTTGCCTGCAAGCCCTGCAATCACCACCCAGCTTGACAAGTCAATTTAAAATATTGACTGAGACGGGAAAAAATAAAAATAAAAAATTGCATAATGTCAAATGCAGACACTGTTCTGGCAGGCACCTGAATACAGTAATTGTTGCATGGATGGGGGAATCAATTGTTTTTTAATGGCTGAAAAAAAAGGGAGTCAACTGTTTACGCCTATAAAAAACATTAAAAAAATATTTGCTCAATCAGGTAATCTAAAACATTAGTATCTTGGAGGACACCTCCAAGACACTGGCCAAAACTCCCAAGACTGCATGGAAAGAACTGATGGATTGGAATGGATTTTCCCAGCTGGTATCTATTGTATCTGCCTCCTCCATATTCAGAAACATACAAGTTCATCCAATGAGAACTTGAGGTTTGAGGAAAGACCTTTGTCTTTGTCGGTTAGGTCATGCATATACAGCCAGCTGCAGTCCAACGTCTATGGCAACTTTTCTCAACCTTTTTTACTCTGAAGGAACCCTTAAAATAATTTAGAGGTCTCAGGGAACCTCTGTTAATAATTATTTCTACAATTCACCGTAAAATAGTATGATCAGTATGCTGCTGAAGGTTTTAAATATAAGAATATGACATAGTATTTGATACCCAGTGAAATAAATAGGGGGTGGCACTCGCTTTTTCTACGGCCTGGTTCACACAGACATACTACAGCGTAGACCTGTGTTTTCTCATACGGGGATGCATCCCCATGCAGGCAGTCCCATTCATGTCAATTGGGTCGCAGAGGCGGCACGGACAAAGCCGCAGTTCCCAATTTGACATCCATGCAGGTGCATGGCCTCCGAATGCAGACAATGATCATGAAAATGACAATTCGTCACCAGAAGTGTCACTTAAAATTAGTGGTCAGTGGTGGAGTGCGCCCTTTACATCAGTGGTCTGCGGGAAAAAAATATCCCGCAGGAGATGTGCTGGAGATCATTGAAGTGACCCCTTATATTGGTAGTCATTCTAGGTGGGAGATTACCATTACTCATTGCTAAAGGAACCCCTAGCAACCTCAGAAGGAACCCTAGGGCCCCACAGTACACTGGTTGGGTGTGGTTGCCTGGTCTGTAGGTAGTAAAGACCAAAATGGTGACATCAAGGATTCACTGCCCTCTGTGATGGAAGATTACTACCTTAAAGTGTTACTAAGCCCACAACAGTAAAATCGGTGTGTATATTATATATATATATATATATGCAGTAAAGCATGCTCGTTATACTCACTGTGAAACCTAAGGGGTTCCTCTGTATTGTGTAAAAAAGCTGTTTGATCCTGTCTTCTCTGATCCCCAATTCATCTCCTGATAGTACAGAGCCTTGGAGTCATTCTGCACATGCTCAGTTTGTTGTGTATCGCTAGAGTTTTTTTTTTTTGGGAGCGTGCATGTGATCGGCACAGGGCCAGTCAGCTCTGTCCAGACAGAGGGTCAGGGGTCCCGCAGCCTCGTAGGACAGTCAGAAGAGAAAACGAAAACTCCTCCTACAAGCTTTAACCAGACTCTGATAGAAGTCACAAGACTGCTGCATACTGCTGATGAGAAAAGGTATTTAGCAGTTTATATTTACTAAAAGAATTGCATTTCCATTTTCTGTGTACCGTTTCTGTGTACTGTGGGGTGACCAGATATAGTGAATGCAGGCGCCTGGGTTTAGTAACACGTTAAAACTAATTTGTAGCACCTCACTTAGGTTTGTTATACTGATATATTCTTTTCATTACCTGACAAAGGGTTGCAGCCCCCAAAATGTTGTACAGAAGCCTTGTAACTCCAGAATTCTCTGCAGTTTATAGAGCCTGATGGAGGTTTAGCTCCCCTGAGAGTTCTTCTATGTACTGCTGGCATCCAGAAGCCCAGTTTAATTACCGCTCCTGACCACTAACCATGTGTCCTATTTTTCTGCTGAAAAGCATTTAAAATTCATGAGGCTCACTGAAAGCCTGACTGTCACATTCTAGCCATTCCAAAGAGTATGGGAAAGTGAGGGGCAAGGCAAGAACATCAGCTGAAACCTTTATTACTGATGAATACTAGATATGCCATTAAAGTGCAAATAAGGCCCACTTGCAAATAAAGTTGGTTTCAATCAACAGAAATTCCTTAGATAGATTTCACTGTCAAGGGCTGCTTTCCAGCTGAGCCATTTCTCTTTTTTCTCCTTTTACACAAAAGGTTTACAAAATAAATGAAGTTAAACTAGACACCATTTTTTTTTTTTTTTTTTTTATATAAATTAAGAGATTCTTGAGCTTGAAAAAAAATGTGAAAGCACCAAGAAAGAAAACAAGGATGGCCAAGTTCAGGCTTTGTTTGTAGACAATAGTGGAGATCTCTGGTCTGCAGTTGGCACAATAGTAGCTGCCATGGCAACTCTCAAGGAACAATGGGCAATTTTAAAAGAGGAGAAGAATGGGGTGAGGACCAAGGACAAATTCTGGGATGAGGTCCTGGCCTTTGGCAGCTAGAGGGCAATGCGCTAGTCACTTTCTGCTCTACTTATTTCTTTTGTATCCAAAACCTAAATTTTAAAGAAAGCTATAAACAAACAATAATGGGAAAGAGCAAAGAGCTGCACATTTAAAAAAAAAAAAAAAAAAGGGAGGAAGAACCCCCCCCCAAAAAAAAAAAAAAACTTTTATTTTTTAAAGTTGAAGTTTTGGCATAAAAAAATTATCTGTTCGCTTTACTGAACTAATTTACCTGTAATAAAGTATATCCCACATTGGATAGCTGGATCGAATAGGTATAAAAACAGGTACCCACTCTTAGATCAAGAATTGTAATTACGACCGCTCCGAAATCGGTATTTTTCGTAGGATTTTCTGATCATGTGTACCGGGCATAACTGTCGGTTGTGCAACTTCTCCTCTATGTATGTAATGCTATATTAATAATTAGAATCATAGTTCAATTTGAATATGATTGGTGGATTTGGTAAAGCAACTCCACCAGATCTAGAATTAGCTCTTCGATAGATCGGGGGGGAGGGGTAATGGCCGAGAAAACAGTGAGCAGGCTGTTGGGTGACTTAGTGGGCCGGCTGGTGACTAGGCAGGCAGGCTGCTGTGCTGAGCGGGTGAGTGAGCAGGCTGGCGGGTGACTCGGCGGGCGAGTGAGCAGACTGGCAGGCGGATCAGTGAGCAGGCCTGCAGGTGACTCGGTGGGCGAGGGAGTAGGCTGGCTGGCAGGCAGGCTGCTGAGCAGGTGGGGGCGAGCAGAGAGAGATGACATCTCACCGCCCCCCCTGCATCACCGCAGTTCTGTGTCTAAAAGAAGACTGCTATTACTATGCAGGTGCGGGCAGCACAGAGATTATATAATCTCTCACTTCTTGCCCTCAGACTGGGATACGGTCACTGGCAAGTGACAATCCGCATCTGGTTGCAGACGACGTGGCAAGTGACAATCCGAATCTGATGACAGGTGACGTAGCAAGTGACACGCTGCATCTGGTGGCAGGCGATGGTGGCAAGTGACACTCTCACGTCTCCCACCGATTCTGCATTATGGTAAATTGAACAAATTTCATTTTATATTACAATGTAATAATAGAAATAATGTGCTCCAATCATCCTGACACCATATCAACCATGGTGTCGTGATGATTGACACTCCAACACCAGCCATTACCCCCACAAATTGCCTGTGAAAATTTTGGCAGTGCCCCTCCCGAGATTAGACTCTGGATCCGCCCCTGAATGTAAGGAGTCTTTTAGCCAATGACCACCATGCTAATGCTCCGTGAGATATGGTTATAGTCATTTTTGTCAGGGTTCCCTTAGACCTAAAATGTATTTCAAGGGTTCCTCCGTGTTAAGGTTGAACAAGACTGGCCAAAAGCTTAGTACACACCATCAGTTTTCTCAAAGGAGAACCCGTACCAACAATCCGATGTTAGTATAGCAATCTCCCTGCTGAGCTATTGTGTTCTGACGGGGGGGGGGGGGGAGGGGGAGAGGTGGCACCCCTGCCAGAACCCACCGGTCAGCTCAGCCATTGAGAGAGGAAAACAAGGAAGCGCCACCTAAGTGCAGTATTAGGATCAGTATTTAATGGCAAGGTACTTAAAATAACTGTATAACAGGCTCATCTGTTCCCAGTAGTCCGGAAAACATCCGGAGGAACAGTGCAATAGCAGGAAGTGGACAGATGGGCTACACGCTCAGAGCTTTAGCTCCTTCTACAGGTCTGGGGTGGCAGTGTCACATGGGTACTATTTATATGAACAGTGCATATAAATAGTACCCATGTGACACTGGCTTAAAGGGTTCCCTGATCAGACTACAAAGAAAAAAAGGAAGGAGCAACAGGATATAAGATTTAAAGAAAAAAAAACTGCCAAAGCTCTTGCCCATATCAACCTACAGTATTAAAATATGATTTTATTTTACCACAGAATAAAAGAGGACTTGTGATTGGTTGCTGTTGGTGAAACCTCCAACTTTGTTCCAATTCTGATCACTGCGCTGCTATTCCATACCTGATTGGTGTTCCTTAAAAAAAAAGTGACTTGTAGCTTGCAAAAAAAGTATATTATGAAAAGAATTACGAGGCATATAGCAAAGAAAAAAAAAAAAAAAAATAATAGAGCATGGATCACAGAACTAAGGATTATTTTACAAAATCTCTTGGGAAGTAACCCAAATCCTATATATGTATCTCCAAGCAGTAACAAGGTGTCACCTGCATATTGCAGAATTTTCTCGTGGATCTCACAATATTGGAATCAAGGGGGTTGGATCTGATCATGACAGCCAGCGGCCTCAATGTCCAGAGCAAACAGAGGGGGCATCCCCTGCCTAGTTCTGCTCCCCACAGTAAAAGGTCTGACATTCTACACAAATTCTCTTATGACCGCCTGCAAGTTAAGGTACAGTAGACGGACCCAGGAGATGTATATGTCCCCAAATTCAAACTTGGCCATCGTGGCCCCCAAGTAATTCCAGTCAATACTGCCAAATGCATTGATGGCTTCCAGCGACAGTAGGGTCTTCCGACCTTTATTACTGTATCTGCCGGAGTTCACGTATTTATATAGAGCCTTCAGAAACTGAATGGTGTGGAGTGGACCAAATCCTAGATTTGTGATAGAACCGTGTTCTTGGCTGCCTGGCTGGAGTTACCCTTTTAACTCAAAATTGTTGAATCATAGAAGTTGCATGCTCTCAGAGGACCCTTTCATGAACCCCCCTCAGTCATGTTTCGTGAGGAACAGGGCTTACGCATCATTTGCTTTGTATGTCTTTACATGGCAACAAGATGAAGACGGCAACAGGATACAAGAACCAAAAATGGTTGCATTTCCTGGATGACCCAATCCTTCAATAATGTCATACAAAAACTCCTCTCAGAAGGCTAATGAGGTCTAATCAGAAGACCCCATGATGTTATGAGAAAAAAAAAAAAACAAAAAAAAAAACACACCACTTGTACATTCTGAATGAAGTTTAACATTTTCTTCTACAGAACGGAAAGCTTGGCAAGCTCTCGTTCTTGCAAACAAAATATTCAGTGTTCCCCAGCTGTTCTGCAAAAAACTTGGCAAGGGGACAACTTTTTAGCTAGAGGAAAAGATGCACAAGTTTTCCATAAACTCCCGGAGACACTGTACGAGGCAGCTCCTCCAAGGATAACGCTGTGTTTGTGTTTAATAAAGAGGAATGTCCGATTTATTTACCAGGCTCATTATTTGCATAACGCCATTCCTGCACGCCATTCAGGTAGCTGCGATTATTAATCAATCAAAGCATTCCTTCAACAAACCAACCCTTTCACCAAAATACCGGCGCGGTGTTTATGTTGGGTGATGAAACGGTGGACTTCAAAGAACAGAAATATATTAAAGAGAGCATTGAGGAAAAAATCCATAATTCAGCTAAGGTAAATTCAAGAGCATGTTGTGGTTCTGTCAGCAATTTTGTATTAAAGTATACCTACCGCCAAAACTTTTATTTTTAAAATTGCAGGAGGGTTAAAACCAGGTTTTTCTTTTTACCCATCTGTGTCTAATGCCGCGTATACACGAGCAGAATGTCCGACAGAAAAAGTCAGACGGAAGCTTTTCATGGTATATTCTGATCGTGTGTAGGCCTCATTGGACTGTATTTTTAGAAAATTCTGACGGACCTAGAAATAGAGCATGTTCTAAATATTTCTGACAGAACCAATTCCTATCGGGAAAACCGCTCGTCTGTATGCTGTTCCGAGGGACAAAAAAACAACGCATGCTCTGAAGCAAGTACGAGACGGAAGCTATTGGCTACTGGCTATTGAAGTCCCTTTTTCTAGTCCCGTTGTAAGTGTTGTACGTCACTGCGTTCTGGATGGTCGGACTTTGGTTTGACTGTGTGTAGGCAAGACTGCTTGAATGGAATTCTGTTGGCGTTCCGTCGGATAAACCTTCGAAGTTTATTCCAACGGCAAAACCGGTCATGTGTACAGGGCATAAGAGGATATCTTTCCAATGTGAGGAATAGCTTCTTCTTGACAACTGTCACAGGAACAAGTGCCCTCTTCGGAACATTTCTCCTCTATTCCTGTTCTGGTGGCAACTCAAAATTTTGAATTTACCTTTTTATTTTCCGTGACATTGGCAATCAGGACACTCAAGAGTGAGTAAATCCCCAAACAAGGACCCAGGTAGTGGTACTATCCAAATCTAAAAAAAATGCCCTTTAGTTATGACTCAATGCCCAACGCTGTTGCTGGGTGTGGGGGTTTTAAAAACGGTGGGGTGTTAGAACCTCCTTTCAATTTTTTATTGCTGGAAGAGGTTTTAAAAAACAACAAATTGCCAACTGTGTGGATAATGTAAAGATCGGTGTATTTATTGTTACATCAAGTTAAAATGGTTCTAAAAGCCAATCGTTTTTTTTTTTCTTAAAAGTATAACTATAGGCAAAGCTTTTTTGTTAATTTTGGATAGAGCAAGGGAGGATTATATAACCTCTGTCAGGTTTATTTCATCATCTTTGTTGTGGGGATTTCCCTTCACTTCCTGTCCCATAGCCAAACAGGAAGTGAGTGGAAATCCCTGCAAATTAAGAGAATTCTTTGGGGACCCGCAGGTTGTCAGAACTAGTGTCCCCATTGGACGATTCCCCCCTATTACTTCTCGGAGGACAACCCAAAATTTTTGATTTTTTTTTTACTTTCACTTTCAGTGATAATTGTAAACAGGACAAATAGACAGGGTGAATCTCCTTAACGGGCGCACAGACAGCAATATGAACTGACAAGTGTTCTAATCCCTCTCGACTCCATCCAAAACAAAATGGATGAATATACTTTAAAAGCGGATCTTCACTGTATCTGATCACTTTGAAAAACAAAGCAAACACTTCCGGCATTTCTGGCTGCAGCCATCTTTAGTAAGGACAAATCATGGTTCATGAAGAATTTACTTCCTGGAATCTATCTGCCTTTAGCTCAAGCATACAGTACATGCAGGAGAGTGTGCTTAGCTAAGAAAACCCCTCTTCCCCTCCTGAAGACTCCTGGGATGTATGACAGCATTTGCCTAGGCAAGACAGCAGGAAGTAACTGAAGAAATGTAAAAAAAAAAAAAAAAAAAAAAAGTTTAAAACAAGTAGATATGATATATTTTCCTACCCATTTACTAATGATATCAGCAAGAGGATTAAAAATGATCAATAATTAGGAGAGTGAAGTTCCACTTTAATTAACTCCCTGCATTAGGGTAAAAAAAAAAAAAAAATCACTCACTACTTCATGTGCACCCTCCCCCCCTCACAACCCTAAACTTACCGGATGCCTCCACAGATCCAGAGCAGTCCCGTCCACAGCACCACTGCTTCCTCCTCCCAGTCCCACAGCAGACCACGAGAGCAGTGGGAGACATGGGTTCCTGCTGCTGTCATTCAAATCCTGTAAGGAGGGAGCGAGGGCGTAGCCGAGCCACGTTGTGCGTCTATGGACACACAAAGACCGGCCCATAAGCACGACCGAATGGGTGCCCCCTTGGCGCAGGACTCGCTGAATTAGCACTAGTGGGAAGAAGAAGCTGAGAATGCTGGTGGGGGACCACCAAAAAGGAGGTATGCTACTGCTTTGTGCAATATCTTTCCACAAAGCAGGCAAGTATAACATCTTTTTTATATTTTAAGAAAAAAAAAACAAAAAAAACAGCCTTTAGTATTACTTAAAAATCGGATCAATTAACGATTGGTATCGATATTATTATTGTTGAAAACACCAACCAAACAACAGTTCAGACTCTCTACAATGAAGACCTGATGAAAGGGGTTCCTTGGAGTCCCCGAATAAGTTGATTTCCTAAGTTCTAAAGCCTTAAGATTTTTTACCCTAATGAATTCTATGCATTAAGGTATAAAAACCTTCTGTGTTTTAGGATCCCCCTCCCCCACCTTTTTCTTACTTGAGCACGATCTGATCCAGCGATGTGCTTGACATGAGAGGCTCTCTCCGCTGTCTCCTTCCTCATTGGGCAGATTGATAGCAGCGGGAGCCAATGCCGCTCTTAATCAAATGCTGTGACGAAGAAGCAGGGGACGTGGCCTAGCTGCCCACTCTGTCATTAGAATCAGACAGGGGTGCTCAGGAGCGAGCAGGCAGAGGTGCCCCCATGGAAAGAAGGTTTTTGTGGGGGTACTCGCCAAAGAGGAGGTGCCTGGAACACCGGTGGGGGACCCCAGAAGACGAGGATCAGGGCTGCTCTGTGCAAAAGCATTGCTCAGAGCAGTTAAAGTATGACATCTTTTAATAATAAAATATATATATCATATCACTTTAAACTGGATATAATGATTAATGAACTTGATTAGCACATTAACTACATAGTAAGGCGGGCCATAGATGAAGCAAATTTCTTTCCTGCAACCCATGGTTGCAGGAAGGAAATTTGCACGATTCTCCCATCAACACAGACAGTGCTGACCGGGGAATCCCTCCTACCGAGACACTGTATTCTCCCGGCAGGGGTGGGGTGGGAGCCTTCCCCACTGGGAGAATACAATGTCTTGCCAGGAGGGATTCCCCTGTCAGCACTGTCTGTGTTGATGGGGGAATTGTGCAGATTTCTTTCCCGCGACCCGTGGGTGAAAGAAGTTCGAACCGTCTTTGGCCTACCTTAGTCTCTTTTCTTACCTCCCTGAGTATGTTCCTCCAAGAACCAAAACAACTCCTGTATGCCAAAAGAACAGTCTACTGTATGTAGATATTCCTACTATAAACTTCCTGCCCAGTCAAAATAAAATGTGATCCAGCGCACCCTATCTTCACTACCATCAAGGGTTTTATTGCAGTCTGTGTCCTCACTGGAGAGATTCCTTTTTCTATTGTCTCTAGTACTGCAAGTGAGGGAAGTGTTTTTGAGTTGTCATCGAGCAAACTGCATGTGTGTTTGTTGCTTTTTTTGCTCAGAGATGGAGGGTGCAGGTTTGTCGGGAACTGCTTTGGCAGTTCCCTAAGGAGTATGGTCCACCCTTGGACTAGGTAGACCATAGTATGCCTTGCCCTTGTCAGGAGCCTTGCGCCCAAAGGTCAGGGATTGAGGACCTTTTACTTGGGAAATTGGTCATTTTCTGTACCCTTTGTGCACTTTAGTATGCTGTGATTTCACGGTTCACAGGGGATCGACTAAGAACCCACATTATGGAGCTCCAAAAAAAAAAAAAAAAAAAAAAAAAAAAAAAAAAAAAAAGGAGGATACAGCTCTATGCAGTTTGGAATATGTGACCATTTTATTAAGCTATATTTGTGGTTTGTGGTTTACGCCAGCGGTTCTGGATGTGCCTCTAGCTGATGGGGCATAAAGGAATTATTTACATGACGATGCCCAATGTTTTGAAATAAGAATAATCCTCCTATTTTTGGGACATGTGATGGACACTTGACTGCCTTCCGGTCTAAGAAATCTTTACGTTTACAGGTGGGTTAATGTTAAACTTTATAGCACAGTAAACTTTTTTAAAGTTTTGGATAGAGTATGAAAGGGCTACAACCATCTATGTTCTTGCTGGGGAGATTGACCTCTACTACTGTTCTGATGACCATATTCATTGATACAGGAAGTGATTGGAAATCCAACATTTTTGATCTGTTACTGGAACAGATAAGGGAAATCTTCCAATGGTAACACTTATTCTGGTGGCAACTGTATAAGAAGGGATACAGACTCTGCTTTGAGGGGGGGATCTCCTCTTTCTCCAATTACTCTCTGGCATAGGAGGTGGAGAAAAATTTTCCCGACAGAATACAAAATGGCATGGGTCAAAACTATTCTCTACTCTGTCTAAACACCCCCCCCCCCCCAAAAAAAAAAAAAAAATATATATATATATATATATATATATATATATATATATATATATATATATATATATATATATATATATATATATATATATTCACAATCTTTAAAAGATTGATTAATCACCCCCTCTGTCGATCTGTATTGCGTTTCCCTGCAGTGTTTCCCGATTCTTTCATGTAACAAGTATAGAGAGTTCTAATATTTTATCTCTCACTGTATTTGCCCAGCGGTCTTTCAAACGCAATTTTTTTTGGGAAAAATACACTTCAATGAATAAAAAAAAAACGAAACAGTAAAGTTAGCCCAATTATTTTGTTTAATGTGAAAGATGTTACGCCGTGAGAATCGTGATCTAAGGAAAAAAAATAAAATTAAAAATCGCAATTCTCATTTTAGCCAGAAATGTATAATATATATATATATATATATATATATATATATATATATATATATATATATATATATATATATATATATATATATATATATATATTTATTTTCACTCACATGTACTTTACCCAACCCCTAAATGTATCCTAAATGAACTTAATCATAATGCCTTAATCATAAAGAAAATTAATGTCATAGTGAAAACCATACTATCACCTCCACAAAAGCACCAGTAATTATCCCCCCCCCCCAAAAAAAAAAAATCTAAGCACCAAAGACCATAAACCCCCCAAGGCCAACTAATTTAGACTTTTGGTTACTAGTTGTCATTTTCCAGGGCACAGATCTGATTGGTGGCTAAGGAGGAATACTCACACATCTAAGTACGGCCACTTTAGCTATATGAATTCTATTTTGCAATAGTCAGCCATTTTGTTTTTTTATTATTCATCACAAAGGACCAGAGAAATGATTTCAAGAACACAACGGTATGCTTAGCCTTTTTTTTTTTTTTTTTTGTTCTCATTACTCATCAGTAATGAAAACATAATCACAGCTGGTAGATTGAAGTTGAGCCAAACTAGGCCCCATTAGAATCTATGACTCATCTGTGACTTTCACTGCTGGTAAAGACAGAAATATAATGCCATTTTTGGGCCTCCTGATCAAACACGTGTGAAAGAATAATCTTTGTTGCCCCTCAGCAATCAGATTCTTCCCGTCATCCAATGAATGGGAGTGATTTCACTGCCACAGGCAGCACAAACAGTTCATCTTTCAAGTAGGATGTGGTTTATTGGGTGGTTAGTGAAAGGAGCTGTATTTTTTGTCTACCTTCTAAGCTCAAGAGATGAGCAAAGTGATTTCAGAAAAATTAGTGACATTAGTTGGGGAGCTTGAAAAAAGACACAAGTCCAACCTGTATGTGTGTTTTTATGTAAATAATATATTGTTTTCTCCCTATTGTGGGGTCACCAGTATGGTATTTGTACACTGAAATCATATCCCCTGTCAAGCGTCTCTTCTCCAGAGAGAATAAGTGCAATGCTTGCAGTCTTTCCCCATAGCTTAGATCCTCTAGTCCCTTTATTAGCTTTGTTGCCCTTCTCTGGACCCTTTCCAGCACATCCCTCCTGAGGACTGGTGCCCAGAACTGGACGGCATACTCTAGGTGCGGCCGGACCAGAGTCTTGTAGAGTGGGAGAATTATGTTATCTCTGGAGTCAATCCCCTTTTTAATGTATGCCAATATTCTGTTGGCCTTGCTTGCAGCAGCCTGGCATTGCATGCCATTGCTGAGCCTGTCATCTACTAGGACCCTCAGGTCTTTTTCCAGCCTAGATTTCCCCAGAGGTTCGCCCCCTAGCGAGTAAACTGCATTCATATTTTTGGCACCCAAATGCATTATTTTACATTTTTCAACATTAAACCTCATCTGCCATGTAGTTGCCCACCCTGTTAATTTGTTTAGATCTTCCTGCAAGGTTTGTATATCCTGCGTAGAAGTTATTGCTCTTCTTATCTTAGCATCATCTGCAAATACTGAGATTGAGCCATTAATCCCATCCTCCAGATCATTTATGAATAAATTAAATCAGATTGGTCCCAAGACAGAACCCTGGGGGACCTCACTTTCCACACCAGACCATTCCGAGTACTCCCCATTTATCACCACCCTCTGGACTCGCCCCCGTAGGCAGTTTTCAATCCATGTACTCACCCTATGGTTCATGCCAACAGACTTGAATTTGTGCATTAAACATTTATGGGGAACTGTATCGAATGCCTTGGCAAAATCCAGATATACATCTACAGGCCTTCCTTTCTCTAGATGGCAGCTCACCTCCTCATAGAAGGTTAATAGATTGGTCTGGCAAGAACGATCTTCATGAATCCATGCTGAATACTGCCAATAATACAGTTTTTATTATGAAGATATTGTATACAGTCCCTTAACATCCCCTCCAAGAGCTTTTCTCCAATCAGCTGGTACCATTCCAGTCAGTAGAATGTCCATAAAAATTAGGAACAATGGTTTGGCTATCACCTGACTGAGTTCCTTAAGGACCCTCGGGTGCAAGCCATCTGGTCCCGTTGACTTATTAATGTTAAGTTCTTCAAGTCTACTTCTAATTTTATCCTCTGTTAGCCATGAGGGTGCTTCCTGTAATGCGTTATGAAGATAAACATTGCAGACTTGGTTACAGAATCCCCCTCGTTTCCCTTGTGAAGGCTGAGGAGAAGAATACATTCAGGACCTTTGCCATATCTCCATCTTTTGTAACCAGATTCCCTTCATCATCCTTTATGGGGGCCATTATGTTCTGACCTCCCTTTCTTACTATTTATGTACTTAAAATCACTTACTGGGATTTTTTTTTTTTTTACTCTCCTCCGCTATGTGCCTTTCGTGATCTATCTTCGCTGCCTTGATTGCACCCTTACATTTCTTGTTGCATTCTTTGTAAAGTTGGAAAGCTGACTATGACCCCTCAGCCTTGTATTTTTTGAAGGCCTTCTCCTTTGCTTTTATTTGCATTTTTACATTGGGGTTAAGCCACCCAGAACTTTTGTTAGCCCTTTCAAATGTATTTGCCATTGGGATGCACTGGCCAATACCTATATTTAATATGCTCTTAAAGCACTAATTTTTCCACCGTATTCTTTGCACTCAGGATTTTATCCCATTTAATATCTTCTAGCAAGGAACGCAGCTTAGGGAAGTGGGCTTTTTAAATTCAGTGTCTTTGTATTACCCTTGCGTTCCCTATTTGTGCGATTTATGCTAAAACGAATTGACCTATGGTCGCTATTTCCTAAGTTGCCCCGTATTTCCACATTTGCGATCAGGTCTGTATTGTTAATAATCAGTAGGTCTAGTAATGCATTGTTTCTAGTTGGTGCAGTCACCAGATGACCCATGAAATTGTCCTTCAAGACATTTTGGAAATGGCAAGCTTTGGTCAAATGCGGTTCCTTCCACCCAGTCTATGTCTGGATAATTAAAATCCCAATTATAATGACACTTTCCATCCTTGCCGCCATTCCAAACTGTGATAGGAGGTCCGCCTCCCCCTCCTCTCTCTGCCTATAGCATATTCCCAGTATTACTTTTCCCTTAGTTTCCTACCTTTGAAGCTCTACCCATAAGGATTCCTCATATTCACTTGCACATCATTCTTGATACACAGGCATAGTCCTCCCCCTTTTTTACCCTATCTATCTCTGCAATATAGGGAATACCCTTGAATGGTTGCCAGCCAATCATGAGTACTGTTGAACCAAGTCTCTGAAATTCCTACAAAATCTAAATCCTTCTCATACAACAGCAGCTCTAGTTCTCCCATCTTGTCAGCCAGACTCTTGGCATTAGTGAACAATCCTCGTAGGTTTTGTCCGGTCGCATGCCAACTCCTTGTTGGTTGTTCTGAGGCTGGAATATAGATTTGTTAATTTACTTACCTTGAGTTTAGGTACTCTAGTCACCCTACCACTAATGCCCCCAATACTACCCTCTGAAATTTTTTCCACGCTGGCTCTCTCTACATCTAGACCCTCCCCTGTCGCCTACTTTAAAAGCCCCTCTAACTTCTGCCCTCTTCTCTCCCAGCTGAGCTGCACCCTCCCCATTTAGGTGCAGTCCGTCCCTGCTAAAGAGCCTGTAACTGACTGAAAGTCAGCCCAGTTCTCCAGGAACCCGAACCCCTCCTTTCTACACCAGCTCCTCAGCCACCTGTTAAACTTCCCTGATCTCCCGCTGCCTTTCTGGTGTGTCTCGAGGTACCGGTAGTATTTCTGAGAATACTACCTTGGAGGTCCTATTCCTTAAATTTAGCTCCTAAGGCCCCCAAATAGTTTTTTAGAACTCTCCATCTTCCTCTGTCATTGGTGCCAACGTGCACCATGACAGCTGAGTCATCCCCAACCCCTCCCAGTAATCTGTCCACCATATCCGTGACGTGCTAAACAACATACAATTCAGCGCTCCAGGTCTTTATGACAGATTGCCCTCTCTATCCTTCTAATAATTGAGTCCCTTACCACCAGAATCTGTCTTTCCTTACCCTCGGCTTTACCCCCGCCCTCACAGGAGAAGTTTCTCCCCTGGCAGTTAGGGGTGTCACTCTGCTCCAGCAATGCTGGTCCCTGACTGGTTTCCCCAATATCATGCAACAGGCCATACTTATTGGGATGTTTCAGCCCAGGACCGGCCTTCCTGACACTTTACCCTCTACCCTTCCTGAGTATCACCCATCTACTCTGCTCTGGTGCCTGCCCCCCTTGGTCTCCACCCGCCTCTGTGCTGGCACCTACCGAGTACGATCCCAACTCTTGAGTATGGAGAGTCTTCTCAGTGTTGACCGCTGCTTCCCTAGATTCAGAACCTGGGCTTCCAGGGAAACGTGCTTACACTTTGCGCAGCAGCATTCGCCCTTGATTGGATGATCAAGGAACGCATACATGCCGCAAGATGTGCACCGAGTCGTATCACCACACCCGCCAGGCATCGTACCCACTAATTAAATGGGGATGTGGTATAAAACTCCGTCCGATTATCTAACAACTAGCTTCCTGACTCTAGTAATCAATACAGGGGCACTCAGTTTTGCCGCAAAATTCTCAATTTTATTTTTTATTTTGTTTGGAAAAAAAAAAAATTCACTATATTTCGTGTGTGTGTGTGTGTGTGTGTGTGTGTGTGTGTGTGTGTGTGTGTGTGTGTGTGTGTGTGTGTGTGTGTGTGTGTGTGTGTGTGTGTGTGTGTGTGTGTGTGTGTGTGTGTGTGTGTGTCAAAAGTTTTGGGACACCTGTCTTTACACGCACATGACCTTTAATGACGTCTTAGTCGGTAGAATTCAATATTGAGTTGCCCACCCTTTGCAGCTATAACAGCTTCAACTCTTCTGGGAAGACTGTCCACAAGGTTTAGGAATGTGTATATGGGAATGTTTGACCATTCTTCCAAAAGCACATTTGTGAGGTCAGGCACTGATGTTGGATGAAAAGGCCTGGCTCACAGGCTCCGCTCTATTTCATTCCAAAGGTGTTCTATCGGGTTGAGGTCAGGACAGTCAAGTTCCTCCACCCCAAACTCGCTCATCCACGTCTTTATGGACCTTGCTTTGTGCAGAGTCATGTTTGAACAGGAAGTTCCCACTGTTCCCACAAAGTTGGAAGCATGAAATTGTCCAAAATGTCTTAGTATGCCGACGCCTTAAGATTTCCCTTCAATGGAACTAAGGGGCCAAGCCCAACCCCTGAAAAACAACCCCACACCATAATCCCCCCTCCACCAAATGATTTGGACCAGTGCACAAAGCAAGGTCCATAAAAGACATGGATGAGCAAGTTTGGGGTGGAGGAACTTGACTGGCCTACACAGAGTCCTGTCCTCAACCCAATAGAACACCTTTGGGATGAATTAGAGCAGAGACTGCGAGCCAGGCCTTCTTGTGTGTTTGGGTAATGCACAGTTAAATTGCGTGTTTTACCGCATTTGACCACAACACACAGATGTGAATCCACCATATATGGTTGCAGAAATTCCTAATTTCAAAGCCAAAATGCTGACTTTTTTTTATTAACAATGTTCCATGAATAGGCTTCATAATTGATTCCCCTTTTGTCTGAATGAATTGTCTGTGTTGCCCCCCTCAGAATCAGCTTAATCCTTTTTTTTTTCTTCATTTTTTTATTTGCACACTGGAAAATGATGATTACATTTGCTTAGGGAACAATCAGTTCCAATCTGCACACTTTGAAAAATGAGAGCCTAATATTTTTACTGCACTGCTGTATGACATGAACGGAGAGGTTAGAATACTATGAGCATTAGCACTAAAGGCTCGCTCTGCGTCATCCTATTGTCTTCAATCTGTGGGCTGTGTGCGTCTCAGAAGCCAAATTTTGATTAACCGCACAGTCGTTTGCTAGAAAACTGATCTGGCAGCACTGGTGGGCCTTAGTCATTGTGGATTACTTCCCGTATTACAGTACTGTGAAACCTATCAAGAATAACAGCGATTAATCACAGCCCACCTTTCTAAGCACCGCTGTCATTCCTTTGCCTCTCTTGTCTGGACCCGTCACTTCACCTGCCATGGTAATAATCCATCCCACCACAACAATCCCCATTCATTCCTTCACGCAAGAGGATTCTTCCTCATATTTCTCAATGTACATCTGGAATCACAACCCCCCCTTTCCCAATGTTCACTAGTTTCAGAGAAGTAGTGGTTAATCCCTGCCACGACCACCACATAGCATTTACATGTTCTATGTGGATTTCCCCAAAGTGATCAAGTTTCCTTACACAGTCCAAGATTCATCCCACAATTTCAACCTAAAACTACCTCACTGTTTATGCATTACTCATATAGGTACATTAGGACTGTAAAACTCCCTCACAAATGTCAGCTGTCCCAGTTTGGCCAGGACAGTCCAGCATTTTGGACCTTAGTCCTGATGATGCTGTGTACCAGGAGATGAGCGCACTCTCAGCACAGAAACCTGGGCTACCATGGGTGCCTAAGTGCGACATGCGAGCCCACCTTCCATACTGCCCCACATATGCATTGTGGTCGGCAAGAGCTTAAAGCGTATTCAAACCAAAACTTTTTATTTTGTTTGAATACAGTTTAAAAAAGGATAGAACCTCTGTCAAATTTTATTATTGCCTGTGTCCCCACTGGGAAACTTACCCACTATAGGTGTTCCAGTGACCACTGTCACCTGGACAAAAAAGTGAAGGTAAATCCAAATAGGTGTCAACCAAAACAGGAGAGGTGAAATCTTACAATGGGGAACTTCTTCTGGTGACATTTTTCCCCTAAAACAACCTCCCTATGTAGGTATTACTCTGATAGAGAGACTGTAAACACCCTCATGGATTCCAATTGTCCTGGATTTGCTGGGACAGTCAAGGTTCTCGGACCTTGGTCTGGCATCTTGGACAGCACAGAATCTTGGACCTTGGTCCTGTCCACTGTCAGCTGGACAAAAAGTGAGGGTAAATCCAAAATGTAGAGTTTTAGTGGAATAGAAAGAGGTACAATCTTCAGACGGGGACGTCTTTAAAGTGTTACTAAACCCAGGACCCTGCATTCACTATATCCGGTGTCCCAAAGTA